>NW_020455490.1:0-28857 GCF_003342845.1 Nothoprocta perdicaria | reverse complement strand
CGGGCCCGCCTGCTGCCCGCCCGCCCGCCGCAAGGTAGGTCGCGCCGCCGCCCGTGTCGCGACAGTCGCGACGCCGCCTTCCCCAGCGGCAGGGCCAGCGGGGCGCCTGGCCGGAGTGCCGCCAGCCGCTGGGGCGAGAACAACTTAAATGAAAGTTTGGAGGTTCGCCGGGGCTGGGGTGACACCGGAGTTTCCTCCTTCATGGCCAAGCCTCCTGCCGCCCTGAAGCGGTACCGGCTTTTGGTGCATTTTTAGTCATTTTGGGTTTTGTCCCTGCGTGTGTCTCCCCAGTAGCTTGTTGCTTGTTTAAAGAGGAGATGGGCGGTAAACTCCGGGACAGCTTGAATTTTCAGGGAAGGGGTAATGCCATTGTAGTTGTAAGATGTGGCAGTCTTTTTAAAGGATATTTCTAGAAAACTTGTCACTTTCTTCTCCGGGGTGCCTTGGTAAGGTACAAATAATTGTGTTTTGGGGATGTTGTTGCTGGATATGGGATTCACGGTTGCGCTCGTGTTCCTCTTCCTTCATTTCATCCCCCATGGATAACTGGGATCAAAAGGTGAAGCCGTGGGAGTCTTCCACTCCTTTCCTGAAAGGTCGGGAAGGAGAGATGAAGGAATTCCTTGCTCCCTTCACCGCTGTGGCGGTGGTGACGCTGTCCTGGAGTTAGGTTTTTATTCCGCATTACGTGTGGCGTCCTGGTGTGCTGTGGTGCCTGTGCCGTGCTGAGGCACCTGTATCTTGCAGTGCCAATTCTTACCATTTTACTTGTCCATGTTAGAGAAAAATAAGGAAAATAAGGTAAAAGTGACCTGTCTGCTGTCATTTTTTTTCATGTTCAAGATGATGGTCAAGTCAGGTGATTAATTTTGCTTTTACATTTGCTTTTATGATATTTATTTTCATTCTTTTCTCATCAGGAAGCATTATATTCTTTCGCTAAGTCACTTCAAGCTGTTTTAGGAAGTCAGAGGGGCCTCTTATCAGAGCCACTTAACTTAATGTCCCGTGGTTTTTGCCCCTCGTACTGCAGGGGGGCTCCAGTGCAGCGCGGCCACCAGCCCCTGGCTGGACGCCAGGTTTATTGGCATGGAAAAGCCCATGCCGAGGAGAGGGACGGAGACTCGTGCACAGGGGCCGGCTCTCTTTGCAGTTCTGCCCTGCTGTACCAGGTTGGGATTGGGTTTTCCTCGCGGGTTTTGTTTGCTCGGTGTCTTTGCTAGGTCCATAAGCTGTTCTTTTTCCCTCAAGTTTTCCTGCCCTTCCACAGCTGATTTTCGTCGCTGCTGCTGGAATGTACTGCAGTGCATGAGCCGCTGGGACAGCAGCAGTAAAGAGCCAGGCTAAACTTGGCTGTGTTTCCCTAGTGCCCTGGTGTTGTAGCTCTGCTTGCACTCACATCCCCGAGCTAAAGCACGGAGCAGGTGAACRGTGTGTTCCCAGTTTCCTTAGCCGTGGTTCTGCTTTTTGTTTATTTCCCTAGYGGGGCTGCAGTCAAACAAACAGGAGCACCAAGGGATAAGGGGCAGAAAAAAGGCACTCAGGTGGGTTGGGAAAGTTGGAGATTCATCCACAAATAGCCCTTGAATCTCTAGGGAAATCGATTGGGTGATGGTTTGTTTTTCCCGGGTCACAGGCTCCTGCCAGTGGAGTGCTCCAGCAGGGACACCCAGAGCACGGGGCACAGGGCGGCATCCAGGCGGGTTGGGAAGATCTCCAGAGAAGGAGACTCCACAGCCTCCCTGGGCAGCCTGTGCCAGGGCTCTGGCACCCCCACAGGGAAGAAGTTCCTCCTCACATGGAGATGGAACTGCCTGGGTTTCAACTGGCCACCACTGAGAAGAGCTTGGCCCCTTCCTCCCTGCATTCCCCTTTCAGGTACTTACACATATTGATCAGATCCCCTCTCAGCCTTCTCTTCTCCAAGCTRAMCAGGCCCAACTCGCTCAGTCTTTCCTCATACGAGAGACGCTCCAGTCCCTTAATCATCTTCATTGCTCTACGCTGGACCCTCTAGTGATTCTGTGAAATGTGGTTTTTGACACGCATCCACCCTTTGCCAGCAGACCCTGTCAATATCTGCACCCACACAGCACTACAGGCATGTGAGACACGACTGAAAATGTTAYTGCAATGTGGTAAAAATTCCTCTTGTGTCAGTAAAAAGGACTTTTGAAATAACATTCACTTCTTATCATGGTGATTATGTAGCTAGCTTATGATAGGCTTTTATGTTGTGGGATGGGCACAAGGAAATTTTTTTCCGAAARTGGGATTAATAAGATGGATTTGTTTGACTTCTCTGCAATTTAATTTCCATTTGGGGTGGTGGCAGGAATTTTGATATGGTGGAGTATAGTCACAGGGGAAAAAAAATAAAGCTGATGTCAGACGGGACAGATATTTTAGGTTAATGGACTTCTGCTTTCTAATGCTGGCAAGCTCTGTGATTGTGTCTCTCCTAAAAACAGCGATTTTKGGGGAGTTCCTGGCTTCTTGTGAGGGGTAGCTGGGTTTTGCAGTCTAGGACTCCTGCAAGGCTTGTTTGGTGAAGGGCTGAAGGTCACCAGAGTGGGGCCACAGGCGTGTGCTCTGAAAGTGGGCCTGCCACAAGGCTGCAAGGAAATTAGTGTTGTTGGCTCGTTTTCTCTTGTGTCTGTCCAAGGGTGGGCAATGGGGTGATGCAAGAGTTTTGGGTTGGTGTGTAACTTTCTTTGCAGTTTGTGAGTTATCCTTTTCTGGGACAATCTTAGGACACTAGGACAAAGTTTAAAGCTGTTGAGCCTTGGTGGTTGCAAAGCTTATCTCTACAGTGTGTGTTTGAAAGAGCGGATTTGCCYGGACTGAGGAAAGCAGAACTGGTGGCTGGGGCTGCAGCAAGGGCCAAGGAAGCATTTTTGGACCTTGCAATGAACTTGGATGCGGAGTTTATTCCGATCACCTTGCTGCACATCAGACATGAAGAGTTACACAGCGTATTTACCACCGTTAGATAAGTGTTAAGGCCAGCAGGGAGCCTTTTTGAACATAAACTGTGACTCTCTTGCAAAGAAAGGAGATGAAGATGTGGCTATTAGTTATTGATCTTGGTGTGCCTAGTTTGGAAGGGCAGAGTGACTTCTGTAGGCCCCTCTGCAAGTAGGACTAGAAATAAYTGCTTCAATTTTCAGAGAATACATTAGGAAAAATCTTCTTAACTATAAGATTAGGTAGGCGGTTGCAAGGCTATCCAGCAAAACTCTGAGCTGTGGCTGGACGTGCAAGGAAATCCTAGATATCCATAGTTGTGGCTCCGGGCAGGAGGCAAGAGGGGGTTCAGCCTCCCCAGGTCCCTTCCTCTTCTGCATTTATCACCCCCACGGTTAGTGAAGCAGCTTGGCAGCCAGGATGCGATTATCCGACCCCAAATGCAGCCTCAGCAGTCGCCGAGTGTCAGTGTGATAAAAGGAGGTAATAAGAGTCTTTAAGGACTCCAAGTGGACCTTGCCCTGGTTTAATACCTCACTAGAGACYCAAATCCACATAATTGCCCCGTGCTGGTTTAGGAGCCCCCAGAGGAAGGAACGTTGCTTGGCAGCTTTGTTAGTGCTGGCCCTTGGAGGGGTCTTGCTGAATAAAACCTGCCCCAAAGTCGCTTGGCTTGTAAGAGCAGTGCAAGGCAGCAGCTTGTGGCTCCAGGCCCTTAGCACCTGGGGAGCAGCTGCCAGAGCCTCCCTCTCCACTCAGATATTGCAGATACTGCACAGACCAAGGTGGGTTATTGTGTTTGGGAGGGAAAAAACGGCTTTTATTGATACGTGTTCTCAAGAGCAGGCAATCAAGTGCATGCACTTGCTCTAAAGGGAGGGACCAGAAGGGGCCCGAGCGCGACGACCCTTTCTGACGTGGCTAAGCAAGCAGGAGGGTGGCCTCTTCTGTATTTAACTGCAAATGAAATGCCTTTAATAGACCATAAAGAAGAGCTGGTGATGGGGTTTCTGACAGTGATGTCACTCGCRAGTTCACGTGGTAAGCAATCACTCAGAGGGACCTTGGTTCTTGCACACTGTTTTATTATCTAAAATAGGTTCTTCCTTCATAATTTTTTAAGAAGCAGCTGGGGAATATTATCTTTCAGAGAGGCAATATGGCTTTATGACATAAAATTTATATCCAGCAACGTAGATCTTTTTGAAATACCTACTCAAGGCCTGCTTTCAACATGTCAAGTGTGGAGAATAACTTTTCGAGACAGCAGTGGCAAGGAATTAGGAGAACCCCCACGTCTGGGAGCGAAGGAGAGGGTTTAGCTACCCGGTGCTGTCTGAAATTGTGGCCACCCAGAAGGGTTGTCCGTGTGCTGGGCTCCTCCGACGACCTGTGTGACAGCCTGGGGGCCCTGGGGTGAGTATTGTGAGCCAGAGACACCAGYGTGTGACAGGGACACCCGTCACGCACGGCACAGCTGGGATGCCAAGTCTTAACACCTAGGTGTGAATATTGGTGTGAGCCATGGCTAATCCCTCCTGGCATCTCCGGGAGCCCCTCTCCTCTTGGCTCTAATGCTAATTTGGGAGCGGGTTTGTCCCGGGCAGCCTTTTGGCTTTCCCTAGCTGTGTGAAGTGGGTGTGAGTCCCCTAATCTGCGCAAGTGGCTTTGTTGCTGGTGGATGTGCACTGTGGTGCCCTGGTGCACGGTGAAATGTGGGCCAGAATTAGTGGAACAATTTAAAAGGAAAAAAAAAAAAAAAAGACATTTCATTTAAGTTTTTAAAACTAGGGYATAGCCTGTATATCCTGGAATCTGTTATGTTATTTTACTCATGCTGATGATATTTATATTAACATTTGTGTTAATTTCTGTGTACAGAAGTGACAGGCTGACATGCTGCCTGGTTTTGAGTAAGTAAATTTCTGAGGGTAAATAGAAGCCCCRTGTGTGCAAATGAGCCAAAGCTGTTGGGTAACAGAAGAAAAAAAAGCTGCAATTTTGAATTGATTCTTATGGTCATACCTTGGTTAAAAATAAGCAGGTGATGACTGAAACCTTTCCAGGTTCCTGTGCAGTACCAGATGGAAGAGTCTGCRACTGGAATGAGCTGCGTGTCCCTTTGCCTGCCCTTTTTCTGTCCCATCTTGGGACAGAAATCTTCACTCTAGATGAGCCTTAGGTATCGAGGCTTTCCCTAGAGGAAGAGAGTCCTGGTTGTTACGTGCTGAGGAGCTGCAGTGCCAGGGAATGGGTAAGCAGGGTGTCTGCAGGTGGCTTTGGACAACCTTAGGGCACGAGTCCTAGGCCTGGAGGSCTTGCTGGCTCCCAGAGAACCTGATTTTGTTGCTGTTGTTTTCTTTTATTTTAGCATCCTCTGTGACCCGTTTGTAGATGCCGTAAATAATAATTTCCTTATGCCTTTGCATAATGAGCAGCAGGCATCATTCCAGCAGCGTTTGCCACGTGTGCAGAATCCTGCTTCCTCACCAGAGCTTTCCCAAGTGCTTTGCAGGCCRGAGGACAAGGGCTCTGCTGAACCTCCGTAGCATGGAAGCATTTGGGGAAGGGGTTTTGCAGCCCCCAAGTTTAAGAGGCCCTCGTGAAGGTTTCCCTTCCAGCTGCCCTTGTCTCCCGTGTCCTGGGGACTCCTCTTGATGCTGGGAACATGGGAGGTGGAGGTCCTCTAAGTGAGACCTTCTGTTTTTGAGAAATACAAGATTTTCAGGTCAAAACCTCTGTGTTTATGCARAAGCTCTGGTTTTATGTCTTTGTTGCAGCAGAAGGGTTTAATTAACAACAGGCTAATGAGAGCTACAGAAATTTGCTCTGGGTTCCACTCACTTATTGGTCGATTTAAGGAATCGCTTCAGGACCTCCTGCTCTCGGTCTTCTGGAAGTGGGGAAACCCAGGATAGTTTCCAGGAATGGCCTGACCTTGTGGCTCCCACAGACTAAGGGCACTGAACTCGCTGCCCTTCATGGGGATGCGAGATGAAACTCCAGCCCCCCTTAGAGCATATCAAGAGATGGCCTATGAAGAGACAACGAAGCTGGTAGTAACCCCTTAGGGTTATTGCTGCCATGTGGGATGCTCCGTGTTGGCATCCCTGGGATGAGCAGTGCCCTCCCAGGGGCTGCCTGAACAACCAGACTGAACACAAAATATCTCGCAGCGGTGCCGTCTCTCATTTAGGACWTGCCTCATGGTTATTCCTCAGTGCTTACGCTTCCAAAGAAAGGGAATTTTGGTTTTGGATAGGGCTGGGTGGTGGGATCTTGTTATCTTTCCCCTGACTCTCTCGAGCAAATTGGCCAAGCAGCAGGGGTTCACTTGGCTGCTGCTCACATGTTCCTCCTTAATTATGTGTTTTGATTGAGGGTTTGTTCTTGAAGCTGTTATCCATTATGGATGGGAATTCTGGCTATATCAGGATCAAATCAAGTATGTGTATGGTCCTATATTCTGCCTCATATTTATAATGAATGATAAAAGGTTGGAAAATGTCACTAGCCAAAGAAGAAGGTTGAAATACATCCAAGTGCATCTTCGACRGGCTTTATGATATTTACATTCTATACTTGCTTGTTCTGAACTTGCTTGTTTTGAAACAAGCATGCTTCCTTCTGTATGAGCTGGAAAATAAGTGTGCAATCCTGTATTTAAACTTCTAACCCCTTGAAAACCATCTGTCAGTCCCTTATTGGACGGGATAGAGGGAATGGATTGCCCCACAGTTGTGCTGTTTTTGAAAGGCTTTCCCATTGCTCTAGACTATGGGCAGCACCTTGTGATGTGCAAATACTTGAGTAAGTCACAGGGCCCTCCTGTTTACCCTGTGGTAAGGATTGATGTTTACTTGATGGAAACCTCCTGGCACATCCTGCCCTGACCTCCTCTCCAGTCCTCATGGCTTGGGATGAGTCTTGCTGCAGCTGGTGCTTTGCTTACGGCTGTGGTGCTTCCACGTTTCTAGGAGGCAATTCAAGGATGAGCTSGTGGCCATGGACCTGCACAGATCTGCTCATCTTCCATGGATCTGGGGGGGCAGGTGTGTCACTGTAGTGAGATGGAGGGAGTGTTTTCCAGATGCTCCGCATTTCCRTTGAAGCTGCAGGGTCTGGTGGATTGCCTCCTTTCCGACATTAGTGCTCACGGAAACCTGTGCACTACGGAATGCTCTTTTTCATGCAACATCATTAAGGTTTATTTTAAAGTATCTTTTTCGCCAGCTCTTAGCCTCAGGCAGAGCCTGTGAAGTGAATGGATAGGCTGCCAGAGACMTCCGTATCTCTAAATCGTGATGAGAGTGCTGGAATTCACACAAAATAAACTCTGCTTATCTGACCAGCTGTGAGTGTTTCCYGATGAATCCTGTTTGCTGGGCGCTGCGCTTGGAAAACAGCGGTGAAGCCAACCTAATGAAAAATGGATTTTGTGKTTTTTTTTCCCTGTTGAATGGGTTAGAATCTCTGCTATTTTCTCAATCAAGGAACTTCATTTAGTTCAGGTAGGAGTTTTGGCTGCAGCTGCTGCCTTGTCTCTGTTTGGGGAGAGCCTGGCTGTGACAAGCGGTGACCAGCAGCTGCTGGATCTGCCTCTTGCTGCTCTCCTCAAGTGCTGGCAAAGACGTGCAGGCACTGAACTAATTCACCTGAGGCTCGTACTGCTTAAGCAGGACTTGGTGTCACAGCTCGCACTCTGCTCTGCTGTTTATCTCCTTCCACTGGGAATCATCATCGTTCTGCACTCTAGATAGTGCTGCAGTTCTGTGGCCTGATGTGTAGTGTGTTTGACCGTAGCACGGGTACCCCAACTCACTGTTTTTAAATATGTCTCTCAGAGTAAAATCAATCTCTCTCTTTAATAAACATACCTTTTTCTGTGATGTTTCTGGCATTTCTRCTTGCGGAATTGTCAGGCTCCCGTGACCTTTGAAGGTCCGTGGAGGGGTTCCCTGGTGCAGCACGGTGGTCTCCGAACTTTGCCTATGGTGCATTTATTTTCAGTTCCTCACAAGTAGTGAAGGGTGGTAGTTATGCTTTGTAAATAATAAACCAGAGGGAATGTTTTCCAAAGCCATCAGGGGCTGCAAAATAGTTTTTGGCAAGTGCTCTGGGGCACGTGCTTTTTGTGAGCCGTGACCTGCATCCCCCTGCTCTGCAGCACCGACTGGAGCCTGGACCCGCTGGGGTGTTCACAGACGGGGTGTCTCCAACAACCAGTTAAGCCCAGTAAGCTGGTTCCCCAGGGTGCATTTCCTACGGAAGTTGGGCTTTCATATGAAATCAGCAGAACATTAGTCACCTGAAAGCCTCTGGCCCTGCTGTGTTGGTTTTGTAGAGGGCTCTTTGCTTTTCCTGAAGCCGTGACTTCATTCCGAGGGCGGTATAAATTGTGTCACTGCAACGAGTGCCAAGCATCCCTTCTTTTCCACGTGGACTTTTTGTATGAGACACTTGTTTGGGGAAAACACACAGAGTTAGAGTTTGAGAGAGCCCAAGCACAGGCTGTAGCTCACATTTAGTGCACCCAGTTTGGGCACATCACCACGTCTGCATAGTGTTCTTTTTTTTTTTTTTTTTTCCCTAAACATTTCAGCATAAAACTTCACATTTAAGAAGTGTTGCCGTTTTTCTTCCCCCCCCCCCCACTAACCTGAGCTTTGCCTGCAGTGCAGGCTGCAGTCTTGGGAAGCAAATGCTGATAAACTGCTCTAAAGCAGAGCCCCCCGGGCGACACTCTGAGCTGAATAAGCTGCCTGTAGCAGCAGTCCTGTCTGGCCCCAGACAGATGTTTGCTGCACTGCAGAGTTTGGGAGGGAAGAGCAGGACAAGAAGGGGCTGGCGCAGAGCTGAGTGCGTCCTAGGGGTTCCCTCTCCAGGAAAATAAATGTTTCCGTGGGCAAGATTTAACCTGCTGAAGTGTTGGGCTGCTCAAGAGAGCTTGATGGCATCTACTGCACCGCTTGCTTGGCATGCACATGACTCTTACTCTGCAGCAGTTCACTCTGAGATGAAATTGTATGATAACACTGTGTCTTTATAGTGATAACACCATGTCTTTATAGCCCTATAGCCCTTCTGGAGGAGGGATCCCCTCTGGGGTCTGCTTGTGCTGCTGCCTGAGCCCCTCAGCCCCTGTATGGTGTTGGAATGATCCCTTTGGATGCGCAGAGCAGGGATGCACGTTACAATTGCTGCAGCGTTGCTCCTCGAGGGGAAAGCTGGCACGTTTAAGAAAGCCAAGCTGCATATAAGGACTAGCAGTGCTAGAAGCAAAGCAAGGGCTGGGAAATGCCTCCGCTCAGTGACTGACGCCTCCGCTTTGCGCTGGAGTTGGAGGCTTGTGCCAGGCATCACTGCTCCAGATGGGAAACATGAAGGATTATGTGTGAGGAATAATGAAGAGGAGGGATAAAGTGCAGCTGAGCATTAATTGAGGCTCACAACTGCTTGGAGAAGCAAGGCAGGAGTATGTTTCAGTGTGGCATGCATGAGAATGGGGTCTGGGATTCCTCCTCCTTTGCATTGAATGCCTGCACTGTGGGTGCAGCCAAGCTAGCTCTCCAGGCTCCCCTTGCCCTTCGTGGAGGGAAAGGGACATTTCCAGGCGATGATTCATCTCACTTATTTTAGACATCTGTGCTGCAGTGAGATGAATCATGCCCTTTAAGAGGCTGCTCCGTGCGTCCGTCCTGCCAAATAACTTAGTCTGGTGCCCTCGCCCGGACTCCCCTTTGGCATCAGCCAACTCGTTCCCTCTGAGAGCAAGTTTGCTGCCTGAGGAGGGGCGAGTTGCTCCAAGGACTGCTCCGAGTGCTGGGCATGAGTCCGAATATCCCTGGTTTGGCCACCGCTCCCTTCCGAGACCCCCACGTCTCACCCAGAGGCAGAGTCTGCTCGGCTGCGCCCTCCGAAAGGGATGGACRTGGGGGTATCCAGAGCAAGCCAGAACGGCTGGAAACAACGAGGTGCCTGTCACTTGTTTCTATGGCTAGCAAATATTTATAGCTCCTGATGGAGTTTATTACCACAGACGCTCTGCGTTCGTATTTGGTCCCCTCTCAAGTGTAAGAAGTTACGGCCGTGCAGTTTAGGCAGCAGGTTTGTGTTTTCCCATGACTGAGATGTCTGACTGTGAAGTGACGAATCCCTCCTTTCTTCTCGGGGAGCAGTGGACAGTGCAAGCAGGGCAGTGGGAGCCCCAAATTGTCGGGGTTCTCAATGTGGCTAATGCTGTCCTGTGTTTTAAAGGGTTGCCAAAAAGGAAGGAGATACAAAGGAGGGGAAAAATAAATAAGAGAAAATTACAACGTGAAAAACTTACTAATTCCCTAAAACTGAAATAGCAAAAAAAAAAAAAAAAAAAGGAAAAAAAAAGGGAGAAGCAGATTCCTTACTGATTTGGGCTGTCACATTTCAAACTGCTTATTTGTTTTGGAAATAATTTCATAATTTGCATTTTTCTGTTCAAGTTTGCTAAGGGAGGCAGAAACTTTGCAAACGTACAGTCTTGTTCATGGAGCCCTTTGCATATATTTCCAAATTTTTAGAAGAAGAAATTATACCACGTGTATGCTACAAATTATGAAGGGATTATCAGATGATTATCACATGATTATTACAGATGGCTGGTGAGGGAGAAAATCTAGAAATAAGTGGTCTCCAGGGGAAAGTCACTGAGGATTACTGTCAGACTGGTCTGAGAGAAAAATCAGTCTGTATGTGTGAAATATCTGGAAAAAAAATCAGACTCTCAGATGAATCTCGGTTTTCTTAAGAAAACAAGGGCATTGCTTTCAGATTTTCTTTGCTCTGTGCTTATCTCATCTAGTGAAGATTTGGATTTCATTATGGATACCATATCTTCTGGTTTTTCTGACTTTCTTCTAGGGTTTCTGAGGTCAGTGTTTGATCAGGGCCTGCTTTAAAGCATTTTTGAAGAAAGGTTTATCTTACAAGCAGCCTCTGCAAGTGAAACAGTGGAAACACGGGAGCACGGAGTTTTTCCAAGGGGACATTTTAAAGTGGACTTCCAGTGTTGCAGTCGTGCTCTCTTCACGTCATGGGATCAGGATCCACGGGCGTTTGTGGAAATGCAGTCGTGGGCGCTCSCTGGCTGAGCCCTTAGCGTGAGGGGACAGTGGGGACAGAGGTGGCCCCACATGCAGGAAACCCAGGGTGTCCTTCTGGCTGCTTCTGCGTGATATTGGGGCAATATTTCTGCATTTCAGCTGTCCTGGGTGGCTCATGAGGTGTTAGCAACAGACATCTCTCATTCATTTTATTACATTTTTTATTATAATTTGCGGGAGGCTTTGCAAAAGCATTGCCCTTAATGAGSAGCTCCTTTCTGATCCCTGTTATCCCTGTTACCTACATAACATTTGCGTAGGCCKCCTGAATTTAAAGGACTATGTGAAAAGTTGCTCTTTTTTTTTGAGTGCAACTGGGTTATTAAGTCACTGGGCTTTTTGTCGTCTTTCTTGCGGGAGTATTGGTAGATTYCTGCAGGTTGCCAGTGGCAAAGCAGTCTGTCACCTGTAAAATTTTAAGAACCTGAAAATAAGCCTCATGTTGTGCTCTGATGCTCTACCCTTAACTGGGGGAAAACAGGACCTGGTTCATGGGATTTCTGGGCACGTTAATTGTGGCATCTGCCCCCTCGGTCCGAGCGGTGCCCCGTGGCCGCCCCCGCTCCCCTCGCTTAGGGCAGCGCTTTGCGCACGGGTACWTTTCCTAACCCTTGCTTTTCAGCTCTGCTTTTTCCTTCCGTCTTTCCTGCGTTCCCGTCCGCCATCCGAGGATCCCYGTGTCCCAGCACCACGGCCTCTTCCCAAGAGAGCGGCGCTCCCCGCTGCCTCCGGCCTGGAGACGCGGGGCCGTCCCGGCTGCGGCCCCAGCGCCTCCCCGCTGGGCCTCGGCTTCAGCTCGCCCTTGCTGATGTTTTTCCTCTATGTTTTCCAGAGTTTTTYAGTAAAATGAAGCCCTCTGGGGATCCCAGATGGGTTTTTCTTTTTGTTTATTAGAAGTTGAAATGATCTTCCCCAAAATAATAAAGAYGTTAAAGGTGTTCTTTATGGAAACGTAGGGGCGAAGGGGAAGCTTGCTCCTACCTGCCCAGCYGCAGAGATGGGTTATGAGACCTGAAGGGCCAGGAGAAAGCAGCCTCGAGTCGGAGCAGCTTCACACCGTGCCTGTATTTACACCTGCTCGAGGGCAGGCGATAACATGTTCCTCCTTCCCGAGGCGAGGTGAGCCGGGAACGCGGCGCGGATGGGAGCGCGGAGCCCTGCTGCTCTGCCAGCGCCCGGCTCCGGGACCTGCGCTGTCCCACTGCGTGTGTGTGTGTGTGTGTGTGGGAAGGGTGGCTCCAAACCCTGGCAGCATCCCGAGGTTCATGATGGGCCTCACCGGCAGCACGGAAAACACCCACCAAGCTGCTCCCTTGGTTAGAAAAATGGGGAGCCGCAGGACCAGAGGCAGCCACACTGGCACTTTTTCCAAAAAACCCAAAGAATTGTGATACCAAAGTGTCTGGTATATCAGCTGGTAAACAAATGGAAGAAGCCAACAAGCTGTGCTTTAAAAGAGAGAAAGAGACAGTTTGCCGAGGTTTCCTTTGGTGGTTGATCGCTGTTTACATTGCTGGGTCTTGGTGTCTTGTTTCGCTGGGTCCTCAAGCACATTGTGCAACAGATATAAAATTATCTTATGTGTTCAGATCTCTGCTGGAGAATTTGAACATTGAGGTTTAGTTTTTCTTCATGGTATTTACACAAATCAGCGCTCGCCTGGGTGTCTTAGAATAATGCTGAGGATCAGTATTTCTGTGGGGTTTTTTTCCGAATTAAGTACATCTACTTTCAAAGTTGATCAAGATAAACCACAGTAAGATGCTCTTTCACTGTAATTCAATCCCTGCTTTATTCTGCAGCGACTTTCATGTGTAAACAAGCCTTTAGAAAACTTTGCCTAAAATGAAATGTCCTTGTGCTGTTTTTTTTTTTAGCCCTTGCATTTTTAAGTTTGTACAGAAAAATGAATGATATTCCATTAACTGATTTTTTTTTTTCTTTTACCCCTACCCACCTCCTCTACAGATGATAAGATGGCACATTGACCTACAACCATGGGCAAGCCCAACTCCTTCCCTGCACTATGAGGCCTTGAGGTTCCTGAAGTACATAAGCACCACTCAGGTAGGTTCTCGTTTCTGACTCTGTTTAGAAAATAATCTGCCTGACACAGCCTCTTGCCTCTCAGGCAAGGACCCGACCTCATGCCGTTGGGATTGCTTGGGATATGTTTTATTTCTAAAGTTACTCAGCTCAGCAGTGATGATCGGTGTTGTTAGGGAGAGGCTGAATCCGGTAGCCGATCCAAGG
Source organism: Nothoprocta perdicaria (assembly GCF_003342845.1). Lineage (NCBI taxonomy): Eukaryota > Metazoa > Chordata > Aves > Tinamiformes > Tinamidae > Nothoprocta > Nothoprocta perdicaria. The sequence continues at coordinate 15,499 of NW_020455490.1, read as the reverse complement.
GGAGCTTCCCCGTGTCCAGCTAGTAGTGAGCATGTGTTCCCAGGACACCCCCCCACACACACGTACACCCCACCTATATGCACAGCTGGCCACTCAGATAAACACGGACACAAACACAGCCTCCCCACTTCCCCTCTCTGGCTGATCAGGAGGAAGGTCCATTCATGGGAAATGTCCATGGATCCCTCCGGTAGCCGGGCTGAGGGCTGCTCAGCAGCTGCCCCGGGACCACCCCCTCTTCCCACTTGCTGGCGCTTGGAAATACGAGTCCCACAGCCCACYTTACATGCACACAGAGTAGAGAGCCTCCAGGAGAATAGTTCTCCTGGAGCTTCATTCTATCTTATAGATAGAATAGGCTTCATCCTACCTTGAGTTAGGAGTCAGAAAGTTAAGAAGAAGGTAGAGTGGTTCTCCTAAAGGTGCTGTGGAGAGTGTGTCCTGATGACTCATTTCAATGGTTTTCATAGCTGGACGAGGAGGCTCTTGGCTTTCCTGGGATGGGGACAGGGGCTGCCTTTCTCAGACAGAGCTTTTAGGGTTCCCTGCCTGGTGTTGTGCCTCTGTGCTCCTTGGCATGGTGCTGTGGAGCCTCTAGGGCTTCATGGCTCTCTGAGGAGCCTGGCAGCAGCCTGCACATGGTGTTATTTGTGTTCTTCCACCTGTGGTTCCTCCCTGCTCTTCTCCATGTGGGCAGGCTGCCTTTCCACCACACAACCTAAAAAACGTGAATGTAAAATCAGAACACCAGCTAGAAACAATGCATTATTTTCCTGCTTTCTATTTACAGAGGGGTTTGTGCCCTGACAGAAGTGCAGTGCAGCTGAAATTCCAGGAATTGTTCCTCTCCCATTTTCTCTCTCTCTGTCTCTCAGATTCCGAAGAGTACTGACCACTGTGTAGCAAAAGGGCTGTGTATTCTGTCACTCAACCTCAGTAATAATGTGATAACTAGGTTCATTCTAGCTTAAAAAGGATGCATTTGAAGTTCACAGAGAAATGAGAAAAAGGCATCAGTCCCAAGCCTGGGCAAGTTTTCCCGATAGTGCTAGAAGAATTCTGATTTTCTGAGAACAACAACAACAAAAAAAAAGGTGGTGATGATCTGAAACTTGTATTTTCAAGTGCTTTTTTCAAAGGTGTTACCTCCACATCCACCTTACATTCACAGATGCTTCCATGGCACAAATATACAGAAATCAGGTTATCATGTCTTAGTGATGTCTATATTAAGACATACTTTTCCGCAATTGTGTTTATACTTATATTTTGTGTAATAAAGAATGAAAAAGATGTGAGATGTCCTTAGTTCTGACAAGGCAGGTACTTTTAAGTGTTTAAATCTATGAGCAAGCTCACACTTGCTCTAGTGTGCACCATCTTTTAGGTGTGCTGTACTTTTACATCTTTTACAGAAGAGAATAGCAAAGTGCTTCAGGTGTTCATGTCTCTAAAATGTCATTAACATAAGTAATGAACAGTAACACGTTTTCTAGCAGAGAGGTTTAGACTGGGGTAGGGGCATAAAGCTGAAAACAGCCTTCATCTCGGCGACTTAATAAACAGTGGCAGGTTCTGCTAAACTCCATTAGTTGGGTCAAAACCTCCAAGGACATCAATTAACAGAGAWTTTATTGCTCCAGACATACGAATCAGGAAGTTTCGTTCCCAGAGTAGCTGACCCTGGAGACAGGCATAAGTGAAAACAAAATTTAAAAAGATTAAAAAAAAAAAAAAGAAGCCCTTGTCCCTAACCTGGCAGATGTTACATGATTAACAGTTGCTAGGATAACACTGTGAGTGATAGGAACGTCAAAGGAAATGGGATCCTGCTCACACAGGTGAGCGTGGGATCTCCTTTCCTGAGTGTGCAGAGCCGGTGGCAGCTGATGGCTGTGCCTGTRCTCAGCTGCTTGGGTTCAGCAACACCCACAACACATGGGTGGAAGGGGAGGGTGTCAYCTTGTTAGGCCACTGAGGAGTGAACCAAGGCTCTTCCAACACCAGTGCCTAGTAATCGGAATCATGGAATCATAAAATGTTTAAGGTTGGCAGGGACCTCTGGAGACCATCCAGTCCAACCCCTGCTCCAGCAGGGATACGCAGAGCATGGGTGTCCTCCCTGGGCAGCCTGTTCCAGGGCTCTGGCACTGTCAAGAAATTTTTCCTTAAGTTTCTGCAGAACTTTTGATGTTTCAGTTTGTGGCCGTTTCCTCTAGTCCTGTCGCTGGCCACCACTGAAARGAGGCCRCCCCCTCCTCCTCRCTGCCTCCCTTGGGGTATTTATAGACACTGATCAGAAGAAGTGTTAAAGTTTACTGTTACCTGCACAAGAGCAGTGTGTAGAAGAGCAGCCCAGGCCCTTATGCTCTGCATGTCCCACAACAGATCGGCGGTGGTGCCAAAGGTAGAGTTCAGGTCTTCTGATTTATGGTTATAGTTTTAGGTTATGGTTTTAGTAGCAAGAGCTGGTGACATTGGTACAAATTCTGAGTGTTGTAATGGCTAAAAATACTGTGGGAAAAGTAAGCAGTAGGATAGCAGAATCTTTTATTTTTCTGCAGAAAGCAGAAGCATAAAATCTGCCTTAAAATTAGCACTTGTTGTTGCAAAGCCATTTATTCCTTGGTAGTTATAGACAGAAGGGAAATAGGCAGTGGGATGCRGTGCAAGTCATTGCTTAAAGCTTAGTGAATTTGGAGAGCAGCGTGAAGAGATGCTGTATAAGCTTTTATGAATTTTTCCCTGGGAATTATGAGCTAAGCAGGGGCAGGGAGGTTGTGCAGCAGGCAGCTCAGGGAATGTAGTGCCCTGGATAATGATCTTTCAGAGCTTAAGCCTCTTTAAAAATGAGTTTTATTTACTTATAACAAGGCATGTGAACAGTGCCTACCACAGCAAAGGCTGGATGCCAGTTTTCATTCTCACCCCCTGTAGCATAATTGTGCAGAAGTGGAAATTTCTGAAAAAAAAATATTCAGAAAGATCAAAAGATCTGTGCTTTTTGGTTTGGCTGAAACAGAGAACTGAGCCTGAGAAGGAACGTGTGAGAGTAGTCAGCTGAGGCTTGGTATTTAACCTGGTTTTAGCCCTGCTGTTGTTTTTCCCTCCTGTTTTTAGCTTTCTGGCAGTGCCAGCTCCTGTCCCTGGCAGTTTCTGGGATCGCAGCTAGTGCCAGGTTCGGAGAGCAGCTTTTCCTCGCAAAGGTGCGGTGGGGTGCCTGTCATTCTTTGCAGAATTTGCTTTCATGTTTGCAGCTTAGCAGCCCAAGCCCTGCAACCCTGAAGTTGATGTCCAGGTTTGCTTGGTTGGAAAAACTGGCTTGGCCTTACAGTCAGATAATTTGGACGCTCTACTGTGTAAAACACATCCAGGTTCCCGATGAATTCAGCACTTCTTGCTAGTTGCCTTCTTGTTCTTTGCTGTCTGGCTCATGATATCTAAGGCAGCATTGAAACACTTGCAGTGATTCCTCTGTTTAGCTAAGCACTTAATCCCTTTGTTATTGGTTAGGGGATGTATTTAGGTCATCATTAAATCTCTTCTGAGGCACTGGGGGTGTAATACAGAGTKTTGTGTATCACAGTGACACTGTCTTTTAAATAAATGGTGAGTCATGAGATTTTATTTTGACACGAGGCAGAATGCAGAATCCAGTCCAYGGTTTGCAAGGAAAAGAAATACATATTTATGCTAAAATGGCTTGTTCTCAGGAAAATTGATTTCAGGGTATAGTACTAATGTTTAATTACTTGCTATTCAAACCGTGTTGCTCTCTGGGGGATTTTGTAAACCTTAAATTTCACCAAGCAGAACACACAAACAGGAGGGAAAAAAACAAATCTCCATAGCTGCAGATTTGCCAATCAAATTTTAATTAARCCAGTTAACATTTTTCTCCTTTCAACTCTATCCCCAGAAGAGAAATTAAAAACAAATTAAAGTCGTGGCCTRTTCAAATGTAGCCTCCTGATTTCGGCAGGTTTCCTGCGAGCACCTGAAGCTGAACAGCGCGGCGGGGCGCGCGGGAACGGCGAAGAAGCCCTGGCCGCTCTGCCTCGACGAGCGGTTCAGCCTCGTTCATCGCATCAGGAGCAGGCAGTGTCGCCTCTATTCGCTCGGGTAAGTGCTCCTTTAGCACACAGTAAATCATTCCAGGATATATATTGGCCTCAAAAAGCCTTATAAATGCAAAACTGACTCCACTAATGTGYTTTAAAAATGTGGACTTTGCTAGGTGTGCTAAATAGGCTGTGTTTTTAGGGAAAAATCTTTCTCCATAAGGGTGCTCATTTTTCTTCATTTCAGTAGAATCAGCACGGAAGCAAATTGCTTATTAGTGAGTGGTGGCTGTGATAGAGGAAGATGGAAATTAATGAGAAAAACTGAGGAGCATGCAGCATCTTCCCTGAGCAGAAGGGTCTTGCCTAATTGCTGGGTCCTTCAGCAGCATTATTTATAAAGCTTCATTAGCAAAGTCGTGCATCTCTGTAGGAGAGTGTTTTTGCTGAGCGCTTCAGGGTTGACAKGTGCCAAAGTGATAATAAAGGCAGCCTGCTTTTATTTTAAGATGTTTATAGCGTGTATGATATTTGTAACACTTGATCTTCACTTTTCGTGGAGCACAACAGTTAACCTACAAGTGTAGCTTGTTTTCCTGCTAAAAATATACTCTGTCTTGAGAGGACAAGGTTCAATATTCAGAGTTCCTCAAACCATGGTCTGACTATGAGAATGATCACTGCGATCTGGACCTCATTTCACACAGATCACTGAGTGACTGCCTCCAGCTACAACTTGGTGCATGTTTTCCTGGGAGCCAGCTTCGGGTTAGAGATGCATTGAAAGGCACCATCACCCGTGAACCAGCACCGTTTAATTCTGTGATTTTGCTTCTGAGCTGTGCCTGGGTGCCATTTCTCAGTGATCAGGACACAGCAGTCAACATCAGCAGTTGACATAAGGAGGATTCAGAGCCTACTACAGCAAAGAGTATTTTCTGTTAACTTGAGTGGGGTTTGGATTAAGTGGTGTAAGAGACCACTGAGCTCTAAACACCAAACTCCTGAGAGAGCAAGAGGCCCTCAGATACCACTCCGCTGTGTTGCTCAGTGGCAGAAAAACAGTTGCCTTTTAGACATGATGCTGTGTGAACCCACCCTTAGGGCCAGACTTTGGCTGCTCACCTGTAGTTCTGGTTCATGGCTTGATCCCCCTTCCAGTAGTCAGTGGAGAGAGGAAGGCACATTCGGGTGGGAATTYCACAAAGCTCAATAACCTCCTTGGAGGTACCTCTGGCTTCCTTTGATTCCAGAGGGAGCCCAGGGTGTTGTGGCTGCTGACTTGAAGTGTCTTGGAGAAGTACACAAATTTCATAGAAGCATAGAATGCCTAAGGTTTGATGGAGTAAATCTAGATCATACCCTGCAAGGTTCACAATGATTAATATTAGACCCGCACTGCAGTGTTCTTGTCCCTCTATCCCTTTGATATAGGCCAGGTAGGGTGGGAAATGTATTTCTGTTGAAGAAGACACAACGCAGAGCTTCTGTCAGCTGTGCTAGGGCAGATCTGGCACACGGCTGGTGACACAAAGGTAACTTGCTTATGCTTTTTGAGCTGCTCACAGCTGGTCACTGTACACCACATCAGTACTTCGTGTGTGCTGCTGTTTTTCATATGGTACAGGGAGCCCAAATGCCAGATTTTCTGTTCTTGGCAGAGATTGAAATTGATGGGAAAGTCACTGATCACGCACACATGTGCATTAAATATCCAGGAATGATGTGGCTCATGAAACAGCTAAAAAAAAAAAAAATGAAAAGACATATTTGGGGTTAAGGAAGAGTAGCCTCTAAAGACTTCAGATGCCTTTTGCTGCCTTTGGAGCTCATTACTGCTTCATTCTTCTGTCAGACTGACTTCCTTTAGTTTACAGCAGGCAGAAAAGTAATTTTGTTCCGACTAAGACAAAAATCCCCTTTAAATGTTCCTGTTATCCTGTGCCCTTCATAAAGAGCAAAGGGAGAGCAGCTGCTTTCAGGGAGGAACATCCTCCATGGGGAGGATGGAGGGAGGACAAATGTGAAAGTTCAGCGCGAGTGCCACTGCGGACCCTGAATTCAATCCATGCATCATTAAAAATTGAGCAAGACCTACCGCTTGTGCTCTGCCTTCGTGAGGGCTGCAGAAGAGCTCACGAGGGAGTGGGAGTGAGCAGTGCCTGAAACTGCTGCTTTCTGGAGGGTTTTTTAGATGAGTTTTAGTTGCTTCCCCTGCTGCGCGGGAGCGGTGTTTTTGCTGGGGGGACAGGACTTCCCAGCGTGACACGTACTTGCAACATGCTGTAGTGAGCTCCAGTTATTACGGCTAAATCTGCTCGGATTAAACTAAGTCTGTAACAAACACAACGGGCAGGCGCCCAAGCTGGGATAATATAAATGAATAGGATTTCAGGAACTTGGCGGCTGGGGTTTTAAGTGTTTGCTGCAAGAGTGTATAAGAGACCTTCTGGGAGGACCTAGGGTCCAGGCAGGGAAGGCTTCCTTTGCCCAGCTGCAGAGCTCCGTTACCTTCCTTCAGGAGGGAAGCAGAGACACCACAAGACAGAGCGAGCAGCTCCAGGGTGCCGGCGGTTCTGCCCCTCTGTCCAGCAGCTGCCCCCACGCAGTGGGCACCTTCACAGACCGAGTCACAGGAGGGTTGAGGTTGGCAGGGACCTCTAGAGACCATCCAGTCCAACCCCCTGCTCCAGCAGGGACACCCAGAGCGCGGGGCACAGGGCGGCATCCAGGCGGGTTGGGAAGATCTCCAGAGAAGGAGACTCCACAGCCTCCCTGGGCAGCCTGTGCCAGGGCTCTGGCACCCTCACAGGGAAGAAGTTCCTGCTCACATGGAGATGGAACTGCCTGGGCTCGGCAGACGCAATGCCCGGGTCAGCTCAGCTCATGCCACGAGCAGAGGAGAGCCCAGGGACGGGGCACCCTGCACTGCTGCCCTGTGTCCTGGGCCCTTGCCTGGCAGCAGGGCCCCTCGCTGCACGTCGTCTCATCGCTGCTCTTCACTGCGTGGCCACGGTCGGGCATCTTCTCGGCCGTAAAAACAGGTCAGCATCCTGCTTGCTTCGTGTTTCACTTACTGGACAGCCGCTGTTTTCCCCCACTGGTGGGGAAGGGCCTTCCTAGTCTCTGCTGACCTCAACGTGCTTCTGCTAAGACCACAGTCCTTCTAAAGCAGTGCAAAATCTTTCTCGGGGAAGAAATTTGTTCACTTTTTTTTTTGTTTTTCATGCTGTGTAGCACTTAGCATGGTCACACATGGGCCTGCAGGGCTTTTGAATGTTATTTTCTCTCATTGATACCTGTTGTTGATTAACTCTCTCTTCCATTGTAAATGTGAGCTGTAGGCCAGGGAGGCAGCAGATACACCGGCACCTTCCTTGTCCTCAAGGATCCTTTCCTGTTCTGCACCACTGTGAGCGTCTCTTTGCAGCCAGATTTGGGCACAAATCTGCTTGCAGGCAGCGGGAGTTTTGTTTGTGCCAAAAGCACCTGGCCCTCTGGAACAAATCGGCCAGAGCTGCTAAGAGGGAATCACACATGCACGTATCCACATGTCACTCTCTAATGCCTTAATTGTTCCAAACAATCCGCATTTTGTTCATTTTTAGCCAGCTTCCCATTCCAAAGGGATTGTATTGCTCTTCATTCATCTGTGTCCCATCTATAGAATGGCAAATGTAAGCAAACGTTTCCATTCACTTCGTTAGCTTCTGAACTTCTTTCCTAGTACACACTGAGTGTAGGAAAAGAAAAACCACTCTCTTTTCATCCTGTGCAACTTCACAGGCCGAAATCCTGTGAAATGAATTCATTCTTGTAGGCACGTTGTTTTTGCATACCCCGTGTCCTTTTCCTTTCCCAAGATGCCTGAAGAGGAAAGCTGTTGAGTGGAAGCTATTCTCATAGGTGATACAATATAGCACTGTCCTAGCTTCCAAACTGTATGTTTTTCTAAACCTTCTTTTTTTTTCAGCATGCAGATTTGTTTTACTTTAGCAGCATGTCTCCATGGMAATCATTTAGCACTGGCTTAATGGTGTATCCTAGTATAGCATGGTTTCAAAAGCAGCCCAGCATTCCTCCGCTTTGCTTCCCAAGCGAGCGGGTCGAATTGCCCCCTCTTGTCCCCGTGAGTCCTCGGGATAGTCGGCTTCTCCTACCGCACTTTGTGCAGCTCCAGGAGTTCTCGTTTGTTTGTTTGTTTGTTTTGTTTTGCAGGCTGGGCAGCGAGGACAGCCAGCTGGAGGCGAGCCTGGCGCACGGGGGCTGCGAGGTGCACCGCTTCGACCCCAGCATCAAGGCAGCGCACGTGCAGGAGGGCCCGCGCCTCTGGCATCACCGCCTCTCCGTCGACTGGAGGGATCCCAACCCGGCCATTGCTGCCCATAAGCTTCACAGCAACACCAAGAAGCTGGGCACGATAATGAGTGAATTTGGGCATCAGAAGGTGAGGTTTCAGGCTGCGCGTTTCTAACTGCAAGGTGAACTGCTGGGAAACTGCAGAGCTTTCCTTCTTTCTGTTTTGGGGTAGAGGCACTTTACAAGGTTATCTCCTGGCTGTGGTTCATTATCAGATATACCTGCAGTGTATCTTCTTCTAGGGGGTGTCCTTTCTCCCTTGTTTTTTTTTTTTTCCTATGTGCTGAAAACAGACAGCTTGACTTTAAAGCACTAGCCACATTCTAAATATTTTCCTCCTTTGCATTTTTCTTTCAACTATCTGGTGACGTTGGCTCAGCCAGCTGGTGATATTGCCATTTCTGTGGTTGGTCTGCTCGTTGCCTGACGATGAGTGCTAAACTATTCATACAGCATCGTTTGTGAAGAGGGGAAAAATTGCAGCAATAATTAGACAAGAAGCGGTAATGGAGGGTTGTTTACATTTGCAAGGTCATTAATCCCTATTACAGTCATCAATAACAAAAACATCCTGTTTTGAAATTGGCAGCAATACGATTTTTTTTTTTAAGTTGCCCAATTTCTTTTCAGGGAACTGTAAAATCATCAGAAATCTTCATGTCTCAGTTGTTGCCAAAACACATTTGAGGAAGTTTCTGACCCAAAGGCTTAGGTAGCTTTCAAGACAGCTTTTTCCCTCCGAGGACATCCTGGCATGAATTACAATGCTAATATCCTTCACTGCCTGAAGCACATTCTGCATGTTGTTGTTTTTTAAGAGCTAGGCAGGCTGAGCTAAGGAGAAGTGCTGCTGTAGGATTTGCAGAGCAAGCCGTGCAGCCTAAGTTTGTTGTTACGGAATGCAAGATGTGCTCTTCACTTCGTTTCTTTCTGTTCTTTAGTACTTTCTTTTGGTTCAGCATTCCCAATTGAACCATTTTGAAGATTAAAGCAGAAAAAGGAGCTTTTTCCTATCACTTAGTCATAGTGTAACTGTGTTAGACTATGTTTCACTATTAGTGAAACATCTGGGGAAAGGGGGAAAGGGCCTTCCCTCGACGTCGGTTTTAGGACATTTGTTTTGATTTTAGAAAAGTTAGTCACGGAGCAAATGAACCACAACTTGATCCTGAAAAAAACTGTGGATTCCATGATCCAGCAGACCTGAGAATAGTCATTTGGTTATGAGGGTGCTGTGGGGTGGTTATAAGACCTCCTGTGCCCTGGAGGACTGTACCTGTGAATTCTAAGCATGCAACTTTCTGGCTGTGAGTTAACTAACAGGAAAGCACCCAGCTGGAGAGCAGCCAAGGAACACAGTGTTGGGGTAACACATGGAATGGGGCTTTTCTGTGGTTGCCTACATGCTGCATGGGGCTTGTTGGAGTGTGTTCATGCACCGTGACCCCCATAGAGCCTCTTACTGCCCCCATGGAGCATTCAGGTAGCTCAGTTATGCACAACTGTTGCATTGAGTCAGGAGCTGCATTTCAGCCCATGAGAATAAAGCCACGCTTTGCAGTGTCCTGTCACTTCCTATTTGTGAAATATCCAAATGGACCAATTTTACTTACATGATGCTGTTTAGTTTTTCTTTAACTGGAAGGCAGGCTGAGAAGTTGCGTGTTGCACAAAGGTGCAATAAACTCCAGTCTGTGAAGAGAACATCAAAGCAAATACTGTGACATTCAGGTTTTTGTTTTTTTCCATTGAATGAGTAGAATGTTCCCCTGACTGCGTAAATAATGTAAAACATTTTCTCAGACTATTTTCCAAAGCATTTTTTTCATTTAGAAATTTAAAACACTCTTTTCTTGTCTTTTTTTTTTTTTTTTAATTTAAAAATCCATCCCGCCTACTCTCACAGTTGTTCTCTTCCCACTTCAAGGCAGGAATTCCAAGCGACTTCATTTGAAGCTAATGTCTCATTTTTCCTTGCTTTTATTCTTTAAGACTTGGGACTAAATCCAAGGCCCTCCAAGTAAATGGGACTATTTCCACTGACGTCAGAGACTTGGGATCAGGCTGGTGAAGAGAGGGCAGGCGAGACATCCTGTAGTTCTTGTCACTGTAACCTTGAGAAGAAAACACGCAGTTTGGGGGTTTTGTATGCAGAGACATTCGACCAGACTGCAGCTGCTTTTCTGCAGTCAGTGCCTCCCTGGGAATGGAGATCCAGCTTGATATTATGACAAGAAACACAAACTCGAAGCATCCAAAAAAGGATGTTAGAGTGGATTTGAGGAAACATTAAAAGTCCATGATCTAATTGCCTACATGCCCTAAGTGCTCCGTTTCTCTGAGCAGTGTGAATAGGATGGAGACAAATCCCAATTGCACTGCATTAGGATGACACTGAGAACAGAAGCAAGCAGCCCGTATTTTGGGAAGTTGCTAGACAGTGAAATTGTATAAACGCTGGAATAATCTTGAAAGGGTATAGTCAGAGTCCTGTTTTCTGGTAGAAAATTCTAGATTAAAATTTACTGTTATATGTTGTGAGGAGGATAATATTGTCCACAGGAAAGGATAAAGATGTCAAAATAGATCTTTTTCATGTTTATTTGTTTGTTTTTCTCATTCAGGGACTGCTCATCCTGGAATGTGTGCAGTCTGTAACTCGTTGCTGATGGATAGTGGGGGGAAAAAAGAGAGGAGGAAACCACTGAATGCTTCGGATTTTCTTTCTCATTGCAGCCCAGCTCAACTTCATGTTCTCCTGCTGACTCCTGGGGTGAGGGTGCTACAGTAGGGGCATTCCCTGTGGATTGGTGGTAGCTGGGAACTTCCTTCATTCGGGCTCACAGGATAGCCCAAGTTGGTGAGGGGCCACGAGAGGTCTGCAGTCCAGGCTCCTGCTCAAAGGCAGGGCAGCAGCGAGCTCAGATGAGGTTGCTCAGAGCTTTATCTGGTTGGGCCTTAGAACCCCCTGAATTTTCTCCAAAGTGGAGACTGTACAGTCTCTCCAGGCATCTATTACACTGCTTGACTGTCGTCATTGTGGGGGAAAAAAGATTCCTCCTTTCCAGTCTGTGCCTCTCCTTCCGCTCTCTCCTGCCCTCCTGCTGCTGAGGAGCCTCGCTGTGTCTCCCTGATAACCTCTTTGGAGGACCTGGGGGCTGCTGTTAGGTCTCCCCAAAGCCTCACCTTTCCCAGGCTGGACCAGCTCTCTTCTCCCAGCCTTTCGTGACCATCTTGGTGGTTTCTTTTCTGATCACACCTCCATTTAACATTGCATGTGTTGTCTCAGGGAGACCAAAACTGGTCACGGTGTCTAGATGTGCTCACAGAAGTGTTCGGTATGGGGAGATGGTCACTTCTTTTATGTGCAGGCTGTTTTTCTGCTTATACAGCCTCAAGTCCTGTTGGGACTTTGCAGCATGATCCCAGGGCACAGCAGCTCTCCACCCAGATGGTCCCCAGCCCACTACATTGCATGGAGTTCCTCCTCCTCTGGTGCAAGACTTTGCATTTGTCCTTTTAAAGTGCCTATGGACCCCTGTGACACTCCTCTTGTAACTGGCCTGCAGGTAGAATACAACCCATGCACCATGGACCAGCCCAGCCGCAGGAATAGTTGCGGGATGCGGTGTCGGATCCGTGTTCCCATGCTCTTCTAGTCTGCTTATGGGAAGCAGCTGGTTCCACCTCCATGCAAAGGGACCTTAGTCTGAACCACAGTTGTTACAGCAGAGCTGATTCAGCTGTCTAAAGACCCCCTTTTTCTAGTCCCAGTAGAGATTTGCTTTGCGTGCACTACTGATGTCCTCTTCCAAAGGTTGCTGTCTTCCATGCGGCCCAGGTTTTAACATACAGTAAAATACAAGGGAAAGTCTGTGTTGAAATGCAAGCTCCCTCCCCAGGCTCCAACATAACTCCTCTCTCCGAAAAGCTGTAGCACTTACCCTGAAATTCAAACCTGGCTCCTACCTGTGTTCTAAAGGTTGTGCTACAAAGCAAAATTAAAAGCTTTTGACAGAGGCCCTGGGTGGCAGGGGCAAGACAGAGTTCATTCTGTCTTGAGTGTGTGCTCACAAATAAATCATGCATCTTACACATGCAAACTCTTGCTTCAGTTGTAGTTTTCCTGCTCAGGAGCTCTGCAGGTCGAACCCCTTGTGGGGCCATCAGTAAGTGCCCTGAGTCTGGGACCTGTCTGCCTTAGTGATGAACGACTGCAGTGTGGAACTGTGTGGGTGCTGGGGTGCTTCCCTGGGAAACAAATTAAACTGAACAGGAGAATGTAAGAATATAAAGTAAAATGAGCATTTAACCAGCAAGTGCCACTGGGCATGAGTTTCAGAGAATGGCAGAGTTGCATTCAGCTCTTCCCCTTCAAATAATCTTTCACAAATTGCATAAAAGACCAAATTCCATTTTTTTATTATTAAAAGACTTCTTTTTTTTTTTTAAAAAAAAAAAGCAAAGCTGTCTTCATGTCCTGGTTTTGATTTGAAGGCCACAATTTACACTAGTTTCTGCATGAAAAATGGTTTGTGCAACTAATAGGGTGGCAGCTTCATTTTACAGAACAAGCTTAGATTTAAGTTTTAAAAAAGCAAAGGTCTCTTTCCTTTCACCTGTTATTTAATACCCAGTGCAACTTCAAAACATTGCACCCCCCAGCCACACTGATTAATAACGTTATCTCCTCCCAGGCAAGTGATTTATCACTTGCCTTCATCTCCTAAAGCAGATGCTGTAAAGTCTATTTCATGCTGTACTTTAGTCTTTTGAAGATCAGTGCAAAAGAGCAAAGATTAAAGAAAACTGACTTACCGTTCTGGTTTAAAACAGCTCAGTTGACAATAAGTAATCATGAATTAAAATTCTGATAGGAAATGTGTAAAACATGAGTTGTATATGAAGATTTGATTAGCAAAACTAAAAAATTGGGTCAGTTTGGGTCTGTATCATGATGCTGGGGTCTGGGCTCAGGAGGCAGAGCCCACGTGTTTTCGCAGCCCGGTTCAGGCCAGCAGCGTGGAAGGCGCAAGGTGGGATCTGTACCCTGTGCATTTGGCTTAAGCTCAGCTTAACTCTCAGTATGAGACTGCATCTCATGGATCCCTGCGTTGTACAAATCCACAAGTGTTCAGAGTCCTATCTTGAAAAGATCTTTAATTTTTTTTTTTTTTTTAATTTGGGGCTTTTCCAGAATCTAAATTCTAGGAAAAAAAAAAACCCTCACAAATCTTACAAATGAGATTTCTCTTAAAAATATTAGCTATTTCAATAGTTATTTCAAATAAATAATATTTCAGATTTTCAAAATTAAATTACAAATATTTCACAATGTCATCAAATGCAGTACTGCTGAGATCTGATAGAATTCCAGGTTTGGAGCATGCAATGGGAAACAAATGCCCCGGGCCTCCAAGAAGCACTTCTTCTCTCAGCAGAGCCAAGTGAAATTATTGGAATTGGAACTGTCACTCGATTCCCACTTTTCTCGCTCCGTTTCCTGGCAGCCAAGTGTTTCAGCAGCTCAGATGGGACGCTTGGAGTCCCTTTGTTATTTAAGAAAGCGCCATATAGATAGTGGGTGTGTTTGGCCCTCGGTTTGTCAGCAGGGACCGGGGAGACACCAGTACATGGGGCCTGAGGCGCACGGGTGGTTTGTGCTTGTGGGAGGTGCTGAGACGGGGTGAGATGGGGGGCGACCTTGGCTCATGGGCCTGATTCCCAGGCCAATTCCCAGGCTGAAAGGGAGCGCGCCAGGGAGAACAGCAGGCGAGCAAGCTAAAAAACATAAATCCAATTTCTTTTAAAGTTATCCCATTAAAGTGAAAACTCAGAAACACAGGAGAGTGTGTTACACAACAGCACACACCTGCCCCTGGCCCGGTAATGTGATTTATGAGCTCAGGCAGGGCTTACTGCCCATAGCACACAGTGAGTCCCTTTGAGGTGCTGTTCGTGCACGCTGGGCTAAATTCAACCTCTGTGTAACCCGAGCGGTTCCTTGGAGTCCACCAGGGCTGGAAAAGGAGCACGGGTGGTTGCTGTGTGTGAGCCTTCCTCCTGCAGCAGGGACGAGAGCTAAGGTTGATTTTTGTTTGTTCATTTTGGTGATGATGAGAATGAAATCTAAGGGGCAGTTGCCCAGTTTGTGCTTAGTCAGACTATAGCTGCATCCAGGATTTTAATCAGAACTAGGCCAAAGATTTGGGCCGCCAGCAGAAGTGGGCTTGACGGTCCCCAGGTTCTGGAAGCTGAAACCTTTTTGACGTTGATTTACTGCTCACCACCTGTCCCGTTGCCTGGGTTGCAGGCAGGAATTGCATCATGCACTTTTCTGCAAGGTTTTCTCTTGGTCCCTTCCATTCCCTTTTGCCTTCTTTAAATTCCTCCCTCCTCCTTCACCGGGAGCAGTTCTCAAGATAATGTTAAGAGCAGAAATACTGTTAAGAACAGTGGTCTTATATAGGGAGCAACCTGAAGGTGCTGTTCAGTATGCAAGCATCAGACCTGAGGGAAGCCCTTTTAATGATGACGTTGACTGGGTATAGTGCAGATCATAGCCTCTGCTTCCTCTAGGAAAAGGGCTAATTCAGGGCCTGAATTGTAATGAAAATATTTCACTGTTGGGGGGAAAAAGTATCAAAACATATTTATATTTGGTTAAAAAATGAGGAAAAATGATTTTTTCGTTCCCTTTTTATTGTTATTAAGGAAACTTGAGGTATTCAAAGTCTTTTTTCTCTCTGGCTCTACTAGCAGACTGCACAAGCTGCATTCAGTTCCTGGCACGACTCAGGGCCCCAATAAGCCCTTCCACCGTGTTTTTGGCACCTGCGCGCCAGGATCTCGGCGTAAAACATGGTGTTGAGAGGAGGTGCTGCACTCCCTGCCACATGGCCAGGTCAGCACGGGAGCACTGCTTCTGGAAAAAGTCCCTTGCTGCCGGTCCCTGCCTCTCACTGAAGCTGGGATTCAGCAGGAGTCTCGGGAACCCTCTTTCCTCATGCGGACAAGATGATAGTGGACACAGGACGCAGGGCACCTGCCGAGTTCAAGCCTGTGTGCACGCTGCCCAG
>NW_020455489.1:946998-951943 GCF_003342845.1 Nothoprocta perdicaria | reverse complement strand
GGATCTGTCCTCTTACCAAAATCAGATGAGAGATCACCCCTCAGGCCATGCACCTCTCTAAGTATCTTGGAAAGGTGAAACCTGGGTCTCCGAATAGAGGAAACGGTCTTTCCTCCGTTCTCAAAGTCCGAATGAATGACATCAAACGTCCCAAAATTGGGAATTCGGACACCCTGGAAACAAAAGAGGAGTCAAAGGAGCCCTAGAAAGACTTCAGCAGAGGGAAAGGTTAACTCCTGAGTCACCCGAGCACAGAGAGAGGCCTTTGTGCCAGGGACGCTCCTGGTGCACACAGGCAAGGATGGGCACTTTGGAAAGCTCCTGAGAAGATCCAGAGACTCCAGACCTCTTTTCTTCTCCTTACTCTTCTCCCTCAAAGGAAGATGTGATGATGGAAAAGCGAAGCAAGCCTCCTCGGTGGCTCAGAAACAATGGACCGCCGGCAAGGGGACACTGCCATGGACATCGTTGAGCTTCCTGTGTGTGGCCTTGGCTCTCCAGCCGTGGGCCCTAGGGAAGCACCAGGAAGTGGCCACCGCTTTCCTCCATGGGGCTGGGCTTGAGAGTTYAGCTCTTTGGAGAGAGGAGCCGCAGCCTCCTTGCAGGGCAGGATTTCTGCTTTTGGAGGAGGGAAAGAGCAGTCGCAGCGCCTTGCCCAGGGGTGCCAGAGGCCCTGAAAGCCTCAGGGAGGAATGGGAGGAAGAGCACAGCAGACCTACCTTGTTCCTCAGCAGCTGCTGCACGACAAACTCGCACACACATTCCCAGATGGTGAGCACGTCTGGAAACAAGGGAAAGAGACATGGTGCTCTGAGTCAACAAGCTCCCAATCCTTCTGCCCTTTGCAAAGCAAGGGGACAACAAGTGCAGATGCAATCTCCCCTTGCTGTCCTCCTGTCCCAAAGCCAATGTGCAGGAAAGGCTCTTGCAAATTTAGGCTTTCCCTGCASACTGTGGCCTTTCCTTTGTCCCCAGGAGAGATGAGAGCTCAAATGGATGTCTCAGACATGCAGGGCCCGAGGACACCCTGCCGCCTGCCCCGCACAGCGGGAAGTGCCTCCGAGCTCCAGTGCTGCCCCCCTGGAAGCCAAGCAGAGCCACGGAGGAGTGAAAAGGCTCCTGCCTAGCAAAGCCTTGCGCGCAGTCTGTGCAGAGCCCAGCCAGGGCTGCACGGCACCTCCGCCTTCTGCAACACTCCCCGGGGAACCCTGGCAAGGGGTCTCCACCCTCGTGAGGGGATGAGGCTGCGCCCACGGGAGTCTCGGGGCATCCCCCAGYGCCTTTCCTGCGGGGCCGGGATCCCCCGCGTTGGGTCCTTGCACAGAGACTCTGCGTGTGCATCTGAGCAGCCCCAACTCCTGCACTCAGCCCCAAGCTCGGTGTGGGCCATCCCCATGAGCGGCCTAGCAGCAGCCTTCAAGCACAGACCCTTCTGCCTGGTGCTGCTCCAGGAAGGCAGCGCCCCGGCCAGGAAGAGGAGCCTGAGCCCTGCAGCCCTGCATGTCCCGTTGGCCCCTCGGCCCCACGGGACAGTCCTGCCTCCCCGTGCAAGCTGCAGTCTCTTCACATGTCCATCAGAGCAGGCTTGCCCGCTTTGCAGGGCTTCACTCTGAGTTCCCTCTGCACGGGACAACCGTCGAGAAAGAGCTCCTGAAGGCCTTACCCTTTGAGCTGTGTGTGCGACATGTGGGCATCTGCTGACTGCTGTGGCCAAGCCCCCAGGAGTCCATGTCGACCTCCCCCTTGCTGAGGCTCAGCCCGGGCAGGGGGAAGGAGAGCACGGATGTTCCTCTGCGGTCTCCTGCTCTGCGCTTGAGCACACAGCTTCGAGCACAACGCCACCAGCACCCCTCGCCTTCTCCTCAGCGGGACAAAGCAGCTCTGCACGAGCACAGCGGAGGTGAGAGCACCTGCACTCACCGCAGCCTCGCCAGGGTGTGCGGGGAGAGGCCGGGCGCAGCAGGGCATGTGTCACCCTGGRGCTGATGTGTCACAGAGGGGCTGCAGTGACCCCGGCGCTGGGCGGCCTTTTAGGGAGCTGACCCCGAGGGGAGTCTTAGTCTGTCCTGTGCCAGGTTATGGGAGACAGCAGTCAGTCTTTTGCTGAGAAATGCATGAGGTTTCTTAGAGCTCCTGATGGAGAGTTACTCATTACATCTGAAGGAGCCCGTGTGMAACAGTTCAGGTGGAAAATTGGATTTGTTTGTGTGTGTTTGTGATTTTTTTTTGTTCCTCTGGATCTTGTAGCTTTCAAAGCTTCATAGATCCCAAGGTCATGGCAAGCACTTCCACRTACCAGTCCTTGGAAAGAAAGGAATTGGCATTTTGTCTTGTGAACAGAGCTGTGTAGTATCCAAAACATTGCCTTCAGACAGGTACACCAGTCCTCTGAGCTTTAGTTCAAAAACCTTCTCCGACGGTGATTTGCAGCTGGCAGGTCTTCATTCTTGTCAGGGGAWGATAACTGCTTGTGATCCAGCAGGATTTTTCACCAGTGAGGCATCATATGGAGAGAAACCTTCTGGAAGGTCTTCCCCCTTYCCTTCCCATGTGCTCCCGTGGTGAGGATTCCTGCTTTTCACCCAGGTAGCCTGGACTCTACTCCTGCTGTGGGAAGTTCTGTTGTCTTCATTACCTCTTGGTTTTTGGTTCTCCTTGCCTGCCCTTTTATTCTAGCTCCTCTCTTTTCCCACTGGCAAGTCAAAGGCTGCCACCTAAGACCTAAATCCAACTGCCCTGCAGGAACAATAAACAACTTGAGGGAGCTTCCCTCTAAATCCCACAAACACTGCCCTCTATTCCTTTTCCCAGAAAACCACCCGCTGCTCAACTCTAAGCACGCTTTGGGAAAGGCTGCAAGTGAGAAGGCAGCAAACCACCCATCCTTCTTCTGCAAATCCTCTCCTTTGGCTCTGAGAAGCCACCAGAGCAGCCACCAGCAAGGGTGGCATCTAAATCCCCTTTCAGGGAGGACTGCACAAAAGCAGCACCTCCCTTGCTCACACCACTRTGTTAACTCAAGCTCTGAGCAGCCTGGTGGTGACCGCTCCTGATACCAGGACCCTTCATAGTAGGACCTTTCCCCAGATAATCCTGTTCCTGGAAACAAGTTCTTTCCCACTCATTTTTCAGGAGGTCAGAACTAGGTCTGTGTCTTAGGGTCAGTGTCAGAGGGTGGGCAAATGACAACTCCATAAACCTATTTTCCTTGACCCAYGAAGGAGATTTACACTGCCCTTCTACTCACAGTCAGACACAGCAGGTTCTTCCTCCAAACAGCACCGAAACCTTGAAACCTGTACTTGAAACCCTTCCCAGTAACGAACATGCACACCAAAGGCCCGCAGAAGGAAAACCCAGGGGAAATGCTGCCTTCAGATCTGTCCTCATTGTGTCAACACATCACTGTAAAGACAACTTTGCAGATAGCCTTTCTTTCTCGTATGACCAAGGAGAAGGCCTGAGTGGCTGGGTACCTGAATTCTGCTCCTGCCCAGAAAACTGATGGCAATACATGTATTAACATGTGTGAGGTTCCTTGTTCTGCTCCTCCATGACTTCATGCTCTTCTAAGAGAATGAGATATAAACCACAGAGAGTAGAGAAAGTCTGGCCTTGTTCCAGAGCACTTTTAAGTACAAACACAAAGCAGTCCCTCCCCACCACATTCCTGGGAGACAGTTTTCTCTGAGTATTTTTGAACTGTTGGTCTTTACATTACTCTTCACATCAGGWTAGGGCAGACCATCTCCCACCAATTGCCATCCTTCCACCAGATGTCTGAAAGCCCCACTGTGTCAGGACTGTCATCTCGTAGCAGGTATTTCAGTTCTCTCATCTGACTCTCAGGCTTCCTGCACCACTGGAGGAGCACTTGAACARCCTGTCCCTACATGTACAAGTCTACTTATCTATTGCATCTACTTATTGCAGTTGTGCTGTTTATTTTACCCAGGCATTTTCAGATGCACATGGAACTTTGGGGCTCAGTGTGAAGGGCAGGGGTGGCCCCAAGCTGACCCCCAAGGCCTCTGCAAGGCACCACACCATCCCTTTACACTGAGAGAACCTCACACCCCACAGACAGGGAATTCAGGCCTCTCGCACACTGTGCCATGAGCAACCAGCATTTCAGAGGACAGCTCCATCTGTGCCAGGAGTTTCAGCTGGGGCAGGCTGCAGACACCGGTTTTGGATCAAGATATCCTACACTGAGGTGGCTTCAGCTAGTGCCTTGCCACCCTTATTAGGATTAGCAAGAGGTGAGAGAACGCAGCAGCACGGGGAAGGAGGACTGCTGAGTTGAGCACCATGGGTGCCAGTGGCAGGTCCCAAGAAACTGTGAGATTGTCGCAGACTGGCAAACAGACAGGGACGTGGATGTGGGCATTGCACGAGTGTCAGGGACACAGCTCACATGTGGGTGTCAGGGACAAGGACACAGTCCATGCATGGGTGCCGGGGATGTGGACCTTACAAGACTGTCACAGACAGGCACATGGACAGGGACACGGACGTTCACTTTGCATGGTTGTCAGTAAGAGGCGCACAGACCATGCACATGTGTCCGGGATGTGGACATGGACCACACACGTGTGCGAGAGACAGGGACGGGGACGGGGACCTCACTGGGTGCCAGTGATGGGCGCACGGGGCGCACAAAGGTGTGAGAGGGACAGAGACCTCACTGGGTGTCGGTGAGGGGCACAAGGAGTGCACGGGTGTCAGCAAGAGGACGGGAACCTCACTGGGTGTCAGTGACGGGCACAAGGAGCACACACGGGTGTCAGTGATGGGTACAGGGCACACCCGGGTGTCAGTGGGGGGGACACAGGGGACACACACAGGTGTCATTGAGGGGCACAGGCACACACGGGTGTCAGTGGGGGGCACACACGGGTGTCAGTGAGGGGGACGGGGACCTCACTGGGTGTCAGTGGGAGGG
>NW_020455489.1:945290-946343 GCF_003342845.1 Nothoprocta perdicaria | reverse complement strand
GGTGTCACTGAGGGGCACTGGGCACACCTGGGTGTCACTGGGGGGCACACAGGTCACACGGGTGTCACTGACGGTCATGGGGCACACCCGGGTGTCACTGGGGGGCACACAGGGCACACGGGTGTCACTGACGGGCACAGGTCACTCGGGTGTCACTGAGGGGCACTGGACACACCCGGGTGTCACTGGGGGGCACACAGGGCACACGGGTGTCACTGACGGGCACAGGTCACACGGGTGTCACTGAGGGGCACTGGACACACCCGGGTGTCAGTGGGGGGCACACAGGTCACACAGGTGTCACTGACGGTCATGGGGCACACCCGGGTGTCACTGGGGGGCACACAGGTCACACGGGTGTCAGTGACGGGCACAGGTCACCCGGGTGTCACTGGGGGGCACACAGGTCACACAGGTGTCACTGAGGGGCACTGGGCACACCCGGGTGTCACTGGGGGGCACACAGGGCACACGGGTGTCACTGAGGGGCACTGGACACAGCCGGGTGTCAGTGGGGGGCACACAGGTCGCACGGGTATCACTGACGGGCACAGGTCACACGGGTGTCAGTGACGGTCATGGGGCACACCCGGGTGTCACTGACGGGCACAGGTCACTCGGGTGTCACTGAGGGGCACTGGACACACCCAGTTGTCAGTGGGGGGCACACAGGTCGCACGGGTGTCACTGACGGTCATGGGGCACACACGGGTGTCAGTGACGGTCATGGGGCACACCCGGGTGTCACTGACGGGCACAGGTCACTCGGGTGTCACTGAGGGGCACTGGACACACCCGGTTGTCAGTGGGGGGCACACAGGTCGCACGGGTGTCACTGACGGGCACAGGTCACACGGGTGTCAGTGACGGTCATGGGGCACACCCGGGTGTCACCGGGGGGCACACAGGTCGCACGGGTGTCACTGACAGGCACAGGTCACACGGGTGTCACTGAGGGGCACTGGGCACACCCGGGTGTCACTGGGGGGCACACAGGGCACACGGGTGTCACTGAGGGGCACTGGGCACACCCGGGTGTCAGTGGGGGGCACA
>NW_020455489.1:935346-945045 GCF_003342845.1 Nothoprocta perdicaria | reverse complement strand
GCCGGGCCGGGCCGTTCCGCGCGGCGCAGCGGCGCTCAGCGCGCGTCCCGCGTCCCGTGTCGCGCAGGTTGGCGTGCGGCGACGTGGAGGGGCGGCTGGAGGCGCTGTTCGCGCGGGTGCGCGCCGTGCAGGCCCGCAGCGGCCGCTTCGATGTAAGGCGGGAACGGGAGCGGGAATGGGAGCGGGAGCGGGGGCCGGGCCGGACCAGGCGCTCCCTCCCTCYGTGCGCGCTCCCGTTGCAGATGCTGCTCTGCGTCGGCAGCTTCTTCAGCGCCGCGGCRGCGGCCGAGTGGGAAGAGTACCGGGCGGGCACCAAGACAGGTAGGCGAGCGGCGGCCGGGGTGCCCCGCAAAGCCCGGGCGTGCGGCGGGGCGGCACCGTCAGCCGGGAGAGCCACCCTTCCCCTTGGCGGGCTTGTCTGTGCACCCAGTGACACTCAAGCAATGGCCAACGCTCAAGCGATGGCCAACACTCAAGCGATGGCCAACACTCAAGCGATGGCCATACTCAAGCGATGGCCAACGCTCAAGCGATGGCCTACACTCAAGCGATGGCCATACTCAAGCGATGGCCAACGCTCAAGTGATGGCCATACTCAAGCGATGGCCAACGCTCAAGCGATGGCCAACACTCAAGCGATGGCCATACTCAAGCGATGGCCAACGCTCAAGTGATGGCCATACTCAAGCGATGGCCATACTCAAGCGATGGCCAACGCTCTAGTGATGGCCTACACTCAAGCGATGGCCATACTCAAGCGATGGCCATACTCAAGCGATGGCCAGCATTCAAGTGATGGCCGATGCTCAAGCAATGGCCAGCACTCAAGTGATGACCATACTCAAGCGTTGACCGACACTCAAGCAATGGCCAACACTCAAGCGATGGCCAACACTCAAGCGATGGCCAGCACTCAAGCGTTGACCGACACTCAAGCAATGGCCAACACTCAAGCAATGGCCAACACTCAAGCAATGGCCAACACTCAAGCGATGGCCAGCGCTCAAGCGATGGCCAGTGCCCAGGCGATGGCCAACGCTCAAGCGATGGCGATGGCCGACGCTTGGTCTGCGCCAAGGTGGCGTCCGAGCCGCGCTGAGGCACCCCGAGGTTGGGTAAACGCGAGGAGCGGGAGGAAGGTGGGATTGCTGCTTGTCTGGGCAGGGCCATGGGGAAGTGGCCTTTGCATTGCGGTCTGGGGAGCTGCTGGACGGCGCTGTCCMTTTTGTGGGACTCTCGTAGCGACCTGCCTCTTCCGCCTAGGTGCCCCCAGCTCTTGCACCTGAAACCTTTTCCCTCCTGAGGCATTTTCCCACCCGTGCACWTGAGAAGGTCTGCACAGCCTCCTCGGCCCCTGCTTGCGCACCCCTTGGCTGGGAGATGCTTCTCACCAGCATCCCTGGTGCTTTTACTCTGTACTCTTCAGCCCCGCTTTGAATCTCACCCTGGTACGAGGCAGAAAAGGATCCGGGTCTCTTGGTTTCCTGCAAATCTCCCTTTCACCCTCATTCCTCAGAGTTATCCCCGGCTCCCTTGTACTCCCCATGTGTCCGTACGTCCACAAGGTTCCCTGGGCACAGATGGTYCTGGCTGTTGCTTGTAGTTCAGCTTGCAGCCTGGCACCTTGTGCCCTCCTTGCAGCAGGAGGGTGAGCAGAATTAGTATGTATTTTTAAGCTCAGCCTCCTGCAGCCACTTTAGGAAGCGGTCGCTGGTGCGGAGGGAGGTCAGTGAGTGGTAGCAGCGGGGTCCTGCTTGGACTGGTGCATTTCTGCTCCTCCTCACTGGCYTCTCTTTACCCTTTGAGCTCTTCAGAAATCTCCTTTTTTGCCCGTGTGTCTATAGAAATAACCAAAGCCTTTTCTGATATCCACTGGCGTAGCAAAAGGGAAGGTTTTGTGGTTTTCTTTTTTTCCTCCTCCTCTTTTTGGTTAGGTGAAATTGTGCAGGAGGTGGTGGTGCCCAGCAGATCGAGGAGCCACTGAGCTTTAGSTCTTCCCACAGCAGCAACAACARCAACAGAAACATTGCAGTCTTCCAGTACCCCTGTGAACTTAAGCGGAATCACTGGGTACACTGCGTTCGAGCATTTGCCCGAGGGAAGAGCTGTATTTTTGAAGCTCTGTGGGTCGTTTTGGAGGGGRTCTCCCCATACAGTCAAAGGAGCGTACCTGGGGTTAAGCCAGAGATTATTCTCCACCATAAGATACGTGCATCTTATGGAAACAGGATTATGGGCCTCATTTTGAAGGAAGATTTCTGGTTCTCTGCTTATCCCATCTCGGCACGCTGCAAACAAACAGCCACTGGAAAGCAGATAACTGGGATGGGACCTGCTGGATTGCTGGAAAATGCCAACTGAACTTTTAACACCCCARACTAAACCCAACGGGTGACACGTGTTTTGTTCTTCTTTTCCACAGCTCCAATCCCAACCTATGTGTTGGGTGCTAACGATGAGGACACCGTGCGCTATTTCCCGGACGTCAGCGGCTGTGAACTGGCCGAGAACATCACCTACCTCGGTAGCACCAGGCGGTCTGCGAGGAGCGCAGGCCGCGGGCAGCGTGGGGCTCGCATGAACGTTTTGAGAGCTTCCTCTTTCAAACCCTTTCCAAACCTCTTAAGCCCGTGTTCCTTGTAYGTGGGTTCCACATTGGTGTGGAACCCAAGGAAAGTTTCCTAGGAACTTTAGGAACTTAGGGAAGCTTCCTAAATGAACTGGGCTTTGCGTTTTGAGGCTCTGTTAAGGGAGAACTGTTAGGCTCAAGTGTAGTGAAGGAAGTAATAGGAAGGGCGAGTTTCTTTCCGTAATGCTGCCTGGCAAAAGTAGCAGCAAGTAAGTGCTGGAGCACTGCAGAAACGCTGCTGCAGTTGGCTCTTAATAGGCAATCTACCTGTTTGATTATGTGCTGATTATTTTTGTTGGGTTTTTTTTTTTGAGAGAGAGGGGGAGGTTGTCCAAACTGGGGACTTGAAAGAAAACTGGGGTTGTGTAAACTGGGAAGAGTTYGAGCATGTTGTGTTAAATCAGGGCTCTCTTGTGAGTTTTTTGACTGTAATCAAAGAAAGGTTTGGTAGAAGTCAGGGAAGTCAGGGCTCGATCTTYGTAGTTGATGCAGGCAGGGACTAACTTGCCCCGCTGCAGGCTGACGCGCGCGCTTGTGTGTCCGTGCAGGCCGCAGGGGGGTGTTCAGCGGCACGTCTGGGCTGCAGATCGCCTACCTGAGCGGCACCGAGGCCCAGCACGAGCCCGCGCTCGCCTCCGCCTTCACCGCCAAGGACGCGGCGGAGCTAACAGCGTCCTTGCTGTCAGCCCCCGGCTTCAGAGGGGTCGATATACTGCTCACGTCTCCCTGGCCCCGAGACGTGGCCAGGTTCGGCAACAGTCCTGTAAGTGCCTGCCGTGGGTTTTCCTTGGATTTCTTAAATCAGTAGAGGAAACTGGTGTCGAGCGGTGTCTTCCCTTAGCTCCTAACGCTTCTCTTGCCAGTTTTCTTCAGCAACCCAGGCTGTTCCTTAAAGCTTGCGTCAGTCCTGGCCCGCRGTTTGTGCTTTGCCATAGCAAATCCGTAGGGAAAACTGCGTTCGTTTCCTAGAGCAGTTTTCCCTTTGACACTGCAGGCCTCTGCAGCTGTGGAAATGTAAGTTGGAAAAGGGACTGGAGCCTTCCACYGCTCGAGTTCGAGCTGTTGTTACTGGGTTGCAGGTATCTCTGTTCCCCTCCACTCCAATGCTGCCGATCTTCACAAACCTCAGTTTCACATAAATCCTTCTTTTGCCTCCTTCAAACCTTAAATGCCTRTGTTTGTTTCTTTAGGTATCAGTCAGCTGTACCAAATGGTGTGGTCCTTTCCTGCCTGAATTTTGAGGGCACTATTTGATTTGTTTAGTCCACATTCGAGGGTTAACAGCGTACCTAAGCAAATGCCAACTTCTCATCATTGTTTCAGAAGATCAGAAACCTTCTCCGGGTTGAGTGCCATGTACTATRACAGAAATTACGTTTTTTGCTTCCCCTCCCTGCCTTCAGCTATTCAAAGAAAAAGAACTGACCTTCAGCCTGAAAGCAAAACCAAAGAACTAAATTAGGGCTCGCAAGAGCACTAGAGGGAAATGAGATGTAAGGATGCTCTGTCTTAAAGAACGGAGTCTTGTCTTGAATTTCATGTGTTGATTCTCTATAGGGATATCAATCTGCAATCAGCTGGCCATCASCATAGATTTTCTGAGGCTGTATTAATTGGAATTAAGAGGCAAATACGTATTAAAATGCACATCTTGTTGAAAGTGGGCATTTTATGACCTGCTGTTTTCATCAATAAGTCTTTGAGATCCCTTTGAGTATTAAGGGGCTGAAATTGCATCCCTGAAAGAAAAGGGAACATTTGAAGGAAGAGTTTAGGGTTTGCTGTTGTTCTTTGCAACTTTTAAGTTTCTTTTTCAGTGGAATTTGTGTGAGGAGCTAAATTTCCGTGGGTAAGGAGTAATTCCATTCTTTCCATTATGATCATGAGCTGTAGGTTTCCAGCACACAATTCTTGTATTTTATAGGGAGAAATAGACACCAAGAAATGTGGCTCTGCATTGATATCTAATTTGGCTGCAAGTCTCAAGCCAAGGTATCACTTTGCTGCACTGGAGAAGACCTATTATGAAAGAGTTCCTTATAGGTATGTAAGACCGAGCGAAACCTCGTTTGATTTGTGAGAAGGATTTATCAATTCCTCATGAAGTCATCCGGGCCTTTTAAATMACCTCCTTTCTTCTAACAAAGAAGTGGTGGCAAAAATCCGTAATTGTTACGTGTTTGATAGCCTTAATCGTAACTTTGTTTATGTATAAGATGTGTGTGTTGAGGGTCCTTTAAGTATATGTCGGTACTTGAAAAAAATAAAAATAATAAAAATAGTAAAAATAGTAAAAATAGTAAAAATAATAAAAATAATAAAAATAGTAAAAATAATAAAGATAAAAATAATAAAAATAAAAATAATAAAAATAGTAAAAATAATAAAGATAAAAATAATAAAAATAAAAATAGTAAAAATAGTAAAAATAATAAAGATAATAAAAATAATAAAAATAGTAAAAATAGTAAAAATAATAAAGATAATAAAAATAATTAAAATAGTAAAAATAGTAAAAATAGTAAAAATAGTAAAAATAAAAATGATAATTTGTTTCCCCACAGAAACCACACAGTGCTCCAAGAGGCCCCACAGCACGTAAGCAGGTTTATTGCATTGGCTGATGTTGGCAACACAAGCAAGAAAAAGGTATTGGCCCCCTGCCCCTTGAGCCTTTCTTCTCTCAAGTACAAGCGATATTTAGCTGTGAAGACACTTACAGAGAAAACGTTTGCTGTAATGTATGTACTTTGGGCAAAAAAATCGGGACTTGTTTAGTGCCTTCCTTCAAGTAGCTAAATTTGGAAGTACGGCATAAACTCCTGGATGCTTTGGGTGGGCGACTGGCACGAGGAACGTGTGTCTGCACCCTGGTTGGAAAACTGATCTGTTGCTGTGTTGTGGACCTAAGTTGTACATTACTGTTTCGGAGACGACCTCTTCTCGGTGGCAGTCCTACCAGAAAGCTTTGGGCACCCGAGCTCTCTCTCCTTCTTCTCCTCCCAGTATCTCTACGCGTTCAGCATTGTTCCCATGAGCAAGATGGACCCTGCAGAGCTGGTGAAGCAGCCCCAGGATGTCACAGAAAATCCGTACCGAAAGCTGCAGAAAGAGGCACACAAGGGCAGGACTCTCGTGAGTGCAGAGGTACTGCCGGGTGCCGCTCGCGAGTGCCTTTTGCTTTCCCGTTCTCTGCCCGGAGAGCTTGGCACGCTGTCTGGCTCTAACCTTTGAATACCTTTTCTCTTCATCGTGCTTCAGAGCTGGCTGA
The DNA here is from genome assembly GCF_003342845.1 of Nothoprocta perdicaria. Taxonomy (NCBI): domain Eukaryota; kingdom Metazoa; phylum Chordata; class Aves; order Tinamiformes; family Tinamidae; genus Nothoprocta; species Nothoprocta perdicaria. Next base: position 939,145 of record NW_020455489.1, on the reverse strand, counting down.
AAACAACTCAAGTYGGTCAAATGGCATAAATGTGGAGCGTGGGGTTTTATGATCCACTTTGGCCCCTTCTTCCCACCGACCCCTTCTTCCACCCACCACCACCTTCCAGTTTGCTGCCCTTCTTCCACCCACCGTTTGACCACACCATCCCCTACCGTCCATGGAAACCAGCCCTCCAGATGGTGTGCTCGGATCTGCTCGCTTGCCGGGGTTATTTTAGCGCTTTGCACTTAAATACGTAGTTTAAAATGGGCACAAAACCGTCACAGTTTGCTGGAAAAGAAACTTCGGTTTTAGCGTTTGGAGAGGTCAGGAGGAGAAAGCAGCAGTTTCGGACAGTTCTCCCGGAACTTTTTCCTAGGCTGAGGATGTGTAGGCAGCTGAGAGCTGTTAGATTCTTGGGATCACTCCCTTCAAGGAGGTTGATGCAGTTGTTGGAGGTTAAGGTATCCCTTCGGGAACGAGGCAGGGTTGTGTACGTGCCAAGTCTCTGCGCTGGGTAGTTAGGCTGAGCTTTCGTTTTTGTTTCCTGGACAGGAAGAAGCCGCTTGTCAGTTCTTCTTTGATTTGAACAAGAACCAAGGAAAGAAACGTCCCTCGGATGGGAAGGAAAGAGGGAACTCGCAGCCTAAGCAAGCTAAAAAGCCCCGTGAGTATTTGCTCTTAGCACAGAGCGTCCCTCGCAGCTCGCAGTGCGCTGTCCTGCTGCCCACCCGGTGAAGCAGTTGTCCACAAATAGGACACTAGTCTTCCCTGGGGAATAGAATTCCTGAGGAAAACAAATGACTAATTTCCTGAAGCCATTTCCACTGCCACTGGGTAGGAAGACTTGCTGCAAAAATGCCTCTGGCAGATGAACCTGCTTGTTTTGGTGTACATGGTTGACAGTTTTGCAATTAATAACACCACGCACTTGGTCTTGTCCTTGCAAATGATGGTTTTACAGGTTAAGCTGTCTTTTGCCAAAACTAGGGCGCCCTCGCTGCTGTAGAGATGCCTGCATGGGCAGGGCTGGCTGCAAGGACAGTTTTGATGAAGGAATGTGGGTGTGCAGCTCTGCCACTGCTCCTGCGGTCTTACTGTGGGACGTAGCACGCCGTTGTGCAAACTCACGTAGCTTCCAAAGTCTTTTGGAGCTCGTTCCGGTGAGAAGGGAACCTCAGTACACCGTTTTGTTAGGAAAYCAACCCTCAGAATGAGATAGCTCGTTTCTGAAGTCCTTGGGAGACTTGGGAGTCCGCGCTATTGCGTTTGCAACCCCACTTGTCCCTCTCTGAAGCCTCCAGGTGAGCCGAATCCAGTGCTTATCCCTAGTCACATGTTTATTGGTACAACCTCAGAAGCTGGTGCTTCTGAGAACTCCAAAGAACCGAGCCAGTTCCTTGCCCCAGTTTTGCCTTGCAGTGCTGAGTCCTTCTCACCCCTTCCAYGGGGTGTCCATCAGAAGGCGGCTGGAAAGCACTGGGCTTTGGGATCTTGCTTTGGCTGTTTCCTGTTCTCCCAAAGGATGCTGATGCCTGTTTCTCCGTGTTCTCTAATGCCCGTTTCTCTGTGCTCTCCCACTAAAGCGCAGCCAACGGGGCCCTGCTGGTTCTGCCTGGCCAGCCCGGAGGTKGAGAAGCACTTGGTTGTTAGTATCGGCACGCACGTAAGTCCCTTCTTTTTCTCGTGTGGAGGCAGGAGCATGCAAGGCCATAGCAATTTAAAGCCTCCATCTCTAATTTTAAATCTGTTAAAAAAAAAAAAAAGAAAAGAAAAGAGAGAGGGAAAGGAGGAGACCTGGCTTGGAAGTGCTGCCCACACTTACTGAGGTGCCCAGGCCTCAGTAAGTGGTCTGACCAGTATATGGTCTGTGTTTTGTCTTTATTWAAAAAAAAAAAAAACACAGTAGCAAAATTCACTTTTTTTCCCCCTCGTGTTTTGTCTCTTCTTGATTGAAATTGGATCCCAAGTAAGCAAGGAATGGCCTGCAGATTTTGCCGTAGTAGCTGTGTTATTTCTGATTTCTCTAGCCTGTGATGATACCATAAACCCCTTCCTTGTGTAGGTGCAAACGTACACTCAAATGCACTTTATCAGTTCTCCTATGATAGAAAAATATTCCCTAGAGTGGACAGAGCTGTAGCAGCTTTTCTTGCAGACAAATTTCTGGCGTTCGATTTTTTTTWTTATTATTATTTTTGTTTAACAAATGTAACCCCCTAACGAGCGACACSGAAAAAGAGGCTTTACCCGTTAGGCTGTGGGGTGCTCTTAGGCTGTGCTCAGCACAAGTTAAGCTTTGCAGTGTAGTGAGCGTTTGCACTTGTGCTATTCACACAAGTGAATAACAGGTGTGTGTGTGAGTGTATATATATATATTTATATTAAAAAAATATATATATATAATTAAAAATATATATATATATAATGTGTATTTATATTTATTTCACCCTAGTGCTATCTCGCCCTGGCCAAGGGCGGCTTGTTGCCTGACCACGTCCTCATTTTGCCCATTGGGCACTACCAGTCCGTGGTTGACCTCTCTGCCGAGGTGGTGGAAGAAGTGACCAAGTACAAATCTGCCCTGAAGGACTTCTTCAGAAGCCAGGGGAAGAGATACGTCCTGTTTGAAAGGAACTATAAGAGCCAGCACCTGCAGTTACAGGTATGATTTAATTCTCTTTTCTTTCTTTAGTGCAGGAGGGGCGGAAGAGTAGACGTCCTGTCTGTGTGCCAACGCGTTGATGTTTTATTGTGGTGGTTTCTGCATGTGGCCGGTCTGCGGCAGTATCGGAGCGGCCCTGAGCCACCACAAAGAGTGGAAAGGAGGGCGGGCATCCTGAGAACTGGCTCGAGCTTTTCAGTTGTCAGGATTTGTCGTCGTCGTTCAGCTCCTACAGAGAAAAGTCATAAGTTTAAGCCTGAAGACACGGGCGCTCACCTGTCTAGCGTGCTGAAGACGAGAAGCACTGAGGAGCAAACCAGCTCCAGTGATGGATTTGTTGCTTCCCGCGAGTRAACGGGTTGTCTTGCCTTGTTACGAGAGCGTTCTCCGTGCTCCCCAGGTGATTCCCCTCCCGCTGAACCTCTGCACTGCYGAAGACGTTAAAGAGGCCTTTATCACGCAGGCTCGGGAGCAGCAGATTGAGCTGCTGGAGCTCCCGGAGCACTCGGATATCCAGCAAGTACGAGACAAGGCTCGGCCTGTGGCTCTCCTCGCCGCCGCCCGCCCGCGGCTGGTGCTTCACGAGGGCTGGAGGGTCGCTAAGCTGCGGGAGGCGGCCGCCGGTGGCCCCCGCTGCTCCGGGATGAGCGTGGAGAGTCCGGGTGCAAGCCGGCCGGGACTGGGTGGGGACGGAGCCCACGCCTGGGCGCTGGGGCGTCCTGCGAGGGGGTGCCGGGCTCTCCCTGCCCSTCCGGGCCAGCTCGCTGTCCTCCCGCAGGTGGCCCAGCCCGGCGCGCCCTACTTCTACGTGGAGCTGGACACGGGCGAGAAGCTTTTCCACCGCATCCGGAAAAGCTTCCCGCTGCAGTTCGGCAGGTGGGGGGGGGTCTTTGGTGCCCCTTTTCCCTCCTCCCCGGGGAAGGGGGGGCGTGACGTCGTGCCACGTGGGTGGCATATCTGAGGTTCGGGGGGGGCAGTTACGGGTTGTGATGTCACGAGAAGGTATCGGGGGGGCTGGCTGTGATGTCACGCCAAGAGGAGGAGGGCTGCGAGGTCACACGGGGTGGGCAAAGGGAGCGCTGACGTCACAGGGGGCTAGGGGAGGTGGGTGATGTCACAGTGGGGAAGAGTGGGGTGGGCTGTGACGTCACA
>NW_020455489.1:931722-934272 GCF_003342845.1 Nothoprocta perdicaria | reverse complement strand
GGGCGGCGCGGCGCTGCGCGGGCAGCCCGCGGGCGCCTGCGGGCCGTGGGACATGCGCGACCGCCTGGGCACGGGCGGCTTCGGCAACGTGTGTCTCTACCAGCACCAGGTGCGGGGGGACGGGGAGCGGGACGGGCAGCGGGCGGGCGGGCGGCTCACGCCGCTGTGTCCCGCAGGACTCGGGCGCCAGGGTGGCCGTCAAGTCCTGCCGGCTGGAGCTCAGCGTCAAGAACAAGGAGCGCTGGTGCCACGAGATCGACATCATGAAGAAGTGAGTGCGGCCTGGCCCGGCAAAGCCCGGCCTGGCAAAGCCCGGCCCGGCCGCAGGGCCTGCGCCGCGGGGACAGGGCCCGGGACACTCGCGGTCCCGCGGGAGCCGCTCTGGCGGCACCCCGGGCTCCCGCGGGAGCAGCTCCGCTGCGCCCGGCCGCTCGCCGGGGACGTCCGTGCCGRCCGGGGGGACGTCCGTGCGGGAGCYGGGCACGTCCCGGCCGCGCCAGGGCGCTGGGAATGGCCCTTCCCACCGTGCCCCGCTCCCGGCTCCGGACGAGCGGCCGTTCGTCCCAGGCAGCCCCCCTCGTCCCTCCCCATCCCGTCCCTCTGAGACCCCTGCGGAGCAGAGCTGGCCGAATCCGTCCCCGTGGTGGCTCCTCGGGGCGCTCGGTCGCTCCTCGGGGCGCTCGGTCGCTCCTCGGGACGTCGGGGGTGTCGTGGAGCTGCTCCCCGCTCCGGAGCACAGCTCCCTGGCGAGGCGGACGCCCTGCGGGAGCGTCGCCCAGCTCCCGCTGCCCCGGGCCGCACCGTTTCCCTGCACGCCGGGTTACGTGGGCAGAGCAGCCCGCGCCAGGGCCGAGTTCGCAGCGCGGGGCAGTCGCTTCGCATCCCCATTGCAAAGGGCCCTGTTTGTGCAGCTCCCTCCGTGATCCCGCTCGCAGGCTCTGGGCTGCGTGGACGGGAGTCATTCATCTTCACCCCCTTCTAAACACATTTATTTAGAAGGGTTTATTCCGGAGGTTGGCACATCCCGAGACAGCCGGGAGTCGCGTGCGTGAACGCAGTTGCACAAATGATTTTTTTGCCGGTGTGCTACACGTCTGGTTTTGCGTCTGTGGTGTGGTCCCACAGAGCTAACATCTTAGAAACCTTCTGGACTAAAGGGGGGCTGACCCCCACGTGCAGAAATAAAAMCACACGTGGAACGGCTGGACTAAGAACATGCAGAAATCAAGAATCAGAGCTTGGATCTCCGTCATCCAAGTCCTCCAAGGACTTGGAGACCACGTGTCYGCTCGCTGCGGGTTAGTGTAGATGCGAGGTATGGATTTCACGTGTTTTGATACTGGTAGGTGCCCGGACATTTGCGGAAAAGCGATGTCACTTGAAACACAGAGTGTGCTCGGGGGTTCTTCTTGTCCTTCTGAAAGGGGTTGGACTCCTCAGGAAGCTCTCCGTGTGCCTAGGTTGAACCATCCCAACGTGGTAAAAGCCTGTGAAGTCCCCGAGGAGATGAACTTCCTCGTGAACGACGTTCCCCTGCTAGCAATGGAGTATTGCTCSGGGGGCGACCTCCGCAAGGTAAGCTCTGCCCTGCCTCGACAAGGCGCCAGCTTTCCCAGCTCTCTTGTCCTGACGTTGCTCATCCGTGAAACCACACGCGTTAACGTGGCTCAAAAAAACCCCCACGGCACCGTAAACATGACATGGTTCGAAAAAAAACCCCACTGCTCAATGCGGAGTGAGGCTTGTGCTGTGAAGCCGGGTGACGGAGGCAGGAATCCAGGGGCAGATGGTGGTTTTTCCTGGAGCAGTGTCTCATTCCGTAGGACCGCGGCAGCATTAGCGCAGCCTCCYGTCGCCTGAATGTTGGCACCCACGCGCTGAGGGTATTTGTGGCTGTGGCTCTGTATCTCTGCGCACTCTGACTGGCTTTTACTCCACGTATCCAGTATTTTGTTGTTTTGGGCCGCAGGGAAGGCTCTTCATTTTCTTGTGCTAAGCTCAGGCCACCAAAACTTCCAGGATTTTTCCATTTCCCTTCCAAACCGGGAGCTGCCTCYGCAAAGCAACAGCAGCACCCAAGAGTAAATGAATTTTTTTTCCAAGCAGCAGCTTTATGGCCAGATAGTTTCTCTGCTCCCTTTCCACTGCAGCCGGATTCAGGAAATAGCTTTTTCCCTTTAGGATGAAGTAGCAGGCTTCCATTGCTTAAAGCTTGTTTAGAAATCACCTCACGTAAGTATTTGGGAAGCCCTTTTCTGTTTTTGTTTGCCAATGTTCTGGTTTTTTTGCCAATGTTAAATAGCAGATAGCATGGAAAGGGTGACAGCAAAAGGAGGCCACTCGGAGGTTTCCAACTGGGATAGCAGGCCACAAGCTCAGTGATGCTTGGCCTTTGTATTTSTGCAGTACAAATTTTGGGAAAGCTCCCAGGAAAACTGGGAAGCAGTGGGCAAGAAATTCGGGGTTGTATCCGCTCTGCTTTCTGCACAGTGGTTGGCTGTTTAATTTGTGATAAACCCTTGGAATTCATCATCAACGAAAGCACTCCAC
>NW_020455489.1:916685-930367 GCF_003342845.1 Nothoprocta perdicaria | reverse complement strand
TAACTTCTTCGAGGCTTCATCAGCTTCCACCTCTTGGCGATTTCAACATGTTGCACAGAGTATTTTTTTTTTCTGCATAGGAAAATTTAAGATCCCTCGTGATGTAGGCAGGAAAAGCAAAGCRATTTACACCTTTTCCTTCCACTTGCACGCCTCCAAGGTGGACAAATCCTGACTTCTTTGAAGAAAGGCTCCGTTTTAAGGAATTCCTCGAGGCAGAAGTTCTCTAGAGTCTTTTCTTTGCCCCAGTGCCCCATGAAGGCAGTTTAGACGTGGGCTGCTGCCCCAAGGCAAAGTGCTTCCCTCCCTGCCCGGGTGCTTGCCCTCATTTCTTCCCTTAATCCAGCCCTCCATAACCGTGTCCGGAGTTGGAGCTGGAAACCAGCCTGGATAAACCTTGATCGTCTTTGCTGAGTCGCTCTCAGCTGGGTCACTGCCAGGACTACGGAGTCCCCATGGASGTGCAGTCACATTAAAGCCCGAGGAGGATTCAGCTCCCTTCTCTCTTGCCTTTTAGGCAGGATATTTGACCCGTGGGCCCGTTGGTCTGAACTCCTTAGTCAGCCTGACTTGGGCAGAGCAGAGGAAAAGAGATGGTTAACCAGCCCTGTAGCCATGTGCTTAAACGTGTCAGCTAACTTAAAGTCATTAAGTGCTTGTTAAACTTCTCTCGCAGTTTTTATAACAATTGCTCTTTTTTTTTTGTCTTTTAAATACTTGCCTTTCAGGGTCTGGTATTCAGTATTTGCATGAGAACAGAATTATACACAGAGATTTAAAGCCTGAAAATATTGTTCTTCAGGATGAAGGTGGGAAGGTAAATCTTTGTCGCTGGTGTTCCAGCTGTCATTTCTGGAAGCTAGAAGTAGTTTTTCTTGCTCGAGAGCAATAGAAGCGGGTGAGTGGTTTATGGCACTGAATTACGTTGAGAAAACAACCCTGTTTTTWTTTAAAAAATCACTCTTCTTGAGACACCATTGCCTATTTTGCTTATTCTTAAAATCTTTAAAAACAACCAATTCTTGCTGCTATTCAGGAGCCAGCCCTGCCTGCAAGAGGACAGAAAGAATAAGAAATTGCAGTGTATGATATCTCCGTGCTTGTGGCTTGGAGGGCTGCATGTAAAACAGCCTGTCTGTGCCGTCATAGATTTATTCAAAATAAAATAAAAGCCAAAAGAAAGAAATCAATAACAAATTTAAATTCCGAGCTAAATAGCTTGATGCTGCATACAGCCAAGTGGAATCCATCCCCTTTGGGCCACAAGGGACTTTAATTGGCGAGTTACTTAAAGTCAAAAGAGAGAGGTGGACAAGGCCAGTTGACGTGGTGGAAGAGCAAACCCCAGCATCATGGCTCGTGGCTACAGAGCTGCCCTCTGGGCTTCTTCCCTTCTGGCTTCCCTGCCTTTTGGGGGTGTGTTGTGGATGTCGGTGCCCGGCTTTTCTTGCTGCTTGTTCCGAATTTGCTCCCGTGGCCGATGGCTCGCACCGTTTACAGGTGGTGCACAAGATCATAGACCTGGGGTATGCCAAGGATCTGGATCAAGGAAGCTTGTGCACGTCGTTTGTTGGAACGTTGCAATATCTGGTAAGATTTTTGTTTCCCTCTCTCCCACAAGCAGGGGGCTGCTCTCACACCCCACCCCTTTGCTCCCCGTTATCCGACCTGTGTCCTCCAGGCTCCCTGTGGGTCACGATCTCCAGGCCCTGCCTGGTTTCGTACCCTGCGTGGGGTCTCGAGCAGGTGGCAGCTGAGCCAGCCTTGGGTTTTAAAACGAGCTCGAGTCCAGCGAGAGGGTAGGACTAAAYGGGACAGGAGCTTTTGGTTACTCTGATGTGCATGTGTTCTAGCACGCATGCCCTTTTCATGGGTATCTGATAGCCCRTTCCTAAGCTGGGCCCCAAATCATCTAGCTGTGCCTAAAAATGATGGGTTAAAAAAAGAGAACTATGTATGCAGTTCCTAATGAGTCCTTAGTGGTGGCGTGATATATAACTTGGGGTGAACCCTTTGCAAACCCTTAGGAGCCACTTATCCCCCGTGAGAACACATCCAACCAGACAACCACGGCAGAGAGCACTGAGCAGTTTCACGTTGTGTTGGCTCTCAAGTGTGCCCATTAAGATGAAATGCCAGATTCAGAATAACTGATATGTGCGAGGTATCCACCTCCCTCCTGAGCGACCAGCCTAAGCGTAGACACAGTGTTGTCTCTCCAGAAGTGAGAGAGGGTGCAGTATCTGAAAACACCGTGTTGAAAATGCCCCCTTTTCATGGCACTTTTTAGGCGCCAGAGCTCTTTGAGAACAAATCCTACTCCGTTACAGTCGATTACTGGAGCTTCGGGACGATGGTGTTCGAGTGCATCGCGGGCTTTAGACCCTTCCTGCACAACCTGCAGCCGTTCACCTGGTGAGATGCTGGCTCCCAAGAGCTGGTGCCAAGCAGCAGAGCCATCAAACGTGCCAGGAAGCGTCGGGGCTTTGCTTGCCTCCTCACAAATCTTGCATCAGTCGCTTCTTACGGTGCTTGGTAGTCCCTAGTCCTAGTGATCCCCTCAGGAGGGAAGTTGGAGCCTCCTGCCCCCCCAAAAAAGTAGGATCATAAAGAAATCTGCCAAACGGTAATACTGTCATATGGGTTTTTATGCAGCGAGGCGATGAGGCTGTTGGTTATTAGCGGTAAGAAACACAATGAAAGGCTTGTGTAGTAAAAATAACATGCAAAAAACACATTAGAGGTCTTGGGATGGTACAGTTTTAAATCATGATTTATTCAGTCCGCCGGTAAAGCCTTTTTGAGGGACGTTTCTGAAGGATTTGGAGGTAAAGGAGCTGAGCAGAGTATAAAAGTAGCCTGTGCATAGGGTGGTGCTAGAAAGTGTGTGATTTAAATTACAGATTTTGGTATTTCCGCTTTATTTCTTACCTTGCAATATCAGGGGAGTATAAACTTTGTTTTCGTAAGGTTGATTCTGCAGCAGAACAAATATAAAAATAGTTTCCACGGAACAGATATAAAAATAGAAATAATACATTTAGGTAGTTACAGTAAATTCTTAAGGTTTTATGAGAGCATTAGTTTAGAAAGCGAGTATGTTTTAATAAAAATATTTCCAACTAGTGTGTAGCAATAGTTTTGAGCAGCTAACTCTTGAGCTTCTTTTATTTTTGACAGTTTATCTCATTTTTCTCCAGCAAGTGGGTAACTTGATTTCCTGATGCCAGTAGTAGAAAGCAAAGGAATGAGATAGATGCTCGGAAGAGCTGCTTCTGTGTCCATTAAAAGGGAAGAAAACAGCTGGGGCTGCGTGCACGGAGCTGTGGGGTTTTGTGAGGGGGAGAAGCGGAGTTTCTTGTGGCTTGAGATCCCCACGGGGAACTTTGCTTTTCAGGCACGAGAAGATCAAGAAGAAGGACCCAAAGCACATCTTTGCTTCGGAAGAGATGAACGGGGAGGTGCGATTCAGTGCCCACTTGCCGCAGCCCCACAGCCTCTGCGGGTGAGTCCCAAAGCCCATCGGCCCTGGAAGGTTTCTAGGAAAAAATACCGGAGCTGAGAATGAATTAAATGGCARCCTGGTGGTTTGAGCTGTCGGCACAGTGGTTCAGGAGGCTCTGGACAATAAACCAGGTGCTGCTCGTGTGGGTAAGCGCGGAGAAGAGCCTTCCGAGCAACTCTGTGGCACAGAGGTGGTTATTCTGCAGACACTGCCTTGAAAACCCTTTGCTTTTCAGTGTTACCACAGTTGGTTTGGGGAAAAAAATAAATATTCCCCCCTTAATCGAGTTTGAAATTGGTCAATCAGCTGTTCTATTAAGATGTTTTTGACTTGGTGAAGAGCAGTTACGAAGAAGGAGAAGGTAGAAGCCCTGGAGGGCCGTGTGCTGCTGCTTAGGGCTCCCYGGATTTAGTTTAATTGTAGAGCCCATGGAAAGCTGGCTGCAGCTGATGCTGACCTGGGATCCGCAGCWGAGGGGCGGAGGCGTCGAGCCCGAAACCGGCCGTCCCAAGTGTTTCCTCATCATGGATCACATCCTCAACCTGAAGGTAAGGAAAGTGGGACCACGGGGGCTGTTTCCCTKGATACCAGTGAGTGGGTGAGTGTACGAGCCGCGTGCCCAGGCCGTATCTGAAGGTGAAACCTCTCCAGCTCTATTGACCTGCAGCTTTACKCTTGAAGGAGAAGCAGGACCCTACGTTACTGTTTATTACATCTCAGTAAGGACTCACTAAGCTCAAATGCAGTATTTACTCATAACAGTTTTCTCGGCCTCTGTTACTGATGCTGTGACCTCCAGGTCCATATACCACGTAGCTCTGCCAGAGCAGAGATGCCGTTTACTTGGCCCTTTCCCTTTGAGTAKATACTAGAGCTTTGCTGGAATGGGACCAGCTCGGGGAAGCATGTGTGAAGAACACGTAAGAAGGAGCATTTGGTCTGATCTGGAAATATTTCCAGAGAAATTACAAAACAGAAAATATGAAGCCAATGGTCTGATCAACMTTTCTGTATCATATAGGGGGTTCCTTCTCTTTGGTAGTGACTCGGGATCAATTTGTCTTGTTCTTTTTGCAGATAGTTCACATCCTAAACATGACCTCTGCAAAGATCCTCTCGTTCCTCTTGCACCCCGAGGAGAGCCTTCACTCGCTTCAGATGCGCATCGAGTACGAAACGGGAATAACCACCGGCAACCAGGAGCTGCTGCTGGAGACGGGGATTTGCCTGGACCCCCGGAAACCCGCCTCCCAATGCGTTATCGAGGGTGTAGTAAGAATGTTTCTGGTTTTCCTCTGGGCAGCATCCGTGGTATAGAGAGGGAATTTAAAATCCTACGGGAGCAGAGGGCGCTGTGTTAGTGGGATGCATCCAAACCAATTTTTGTCTGGTTCTGTAGAAGGAGGAGACTGTCTGCCAATAACAGTGAGTTTGTGATGCAGCCAGGATCCTCCGGGCTAGCAGGAGCTGCTTTGGGGATTTTATATTCTTTTCTCTTTCCTCACCAGAGAGGCTGGGATAGCTACATGGTGTATTTGTTTGATAAAAGCAGAACCGTCTACGAGGGCCCCTTTGCATCTCGAAGTCTGTCTGACTGTGTAAACTACATTGGTAAGTGAGCGGTGGGACCCCGTGGGCTTGTGAGACAAGATACACAGTCCTTCCTGCTGGCATTTCCACATGAAACACGGAGCAAGGCAGTGACTGACCTGTACTAGCTGACTAAATATCACAGTTAATTTTGCTAGCTCCACCTGAACACARTGTATTTTAGCAAAGCCCCAAAGAACCAGCCGTGACTGGGCACATCTCGCCTGGTTCAGTGGCCAAAAGGGATGCCTGGCTAGCAGGCAGAATAACATTTATTGAGCAGAATAACATTGGAGGCACTATTGCTGCATGCRGATCCAGGAAAAGGATTTAAGTGTTTGGTTTTGCTCAGCTTGGTTGTAACACCCGTTACTATCAGGCTTTTTTTCCTTCTAGTCAGACTCTTTGTATCTGGAATAGCTTTTTTCCAAGTGGTAACGCAAKGGAGCAGACTTAGCGGGTGATTGCTGTGTTTCCTGCCTTGCATGCCATGTGTGTTAGGGCCAGTGAGCCCAAAAGCTCAGAGAAGTCGCTGCTGTTGGGATCTTAAGAATGCCGAGCTCCAAATTCCAACAGGAAGATGCCGAGTACTCGGGTAGTTGCAACACGAAAGGGTTATGAGCGTGTCAAGTTTTGGCAASATCATGCAAAAGCTGAGCAAGTCTCATCTCCGTCTCCTACCCCGGCCCTGAAAGCAAGATCTGGGAACGTTGCAGGCACCAGCGCGCTCTCGGGTTGCCCCTTCCTTCCTCCGTGTACCCTTGTGCTTTCTCCTTGTTCCTGCCCGCAGTCCAGGACAGTAAAGTGCAGCTGCCCGTGTCCCAGCTGCGCAAGGTGTGGGCGGAGGCCGTGCACTACGTGATCGGGCTCAAGGAAGACTACGGCCGCCTCTTCCAAGGCCAGAGAGCCGCCATGTGAGTTGGTGCTCCTGAYGTGCAAAGCCTGAATATTCTGTAAATAAAGAGGCTGCCTGAAGGGATGTGTGCGCTTCTCGGGGGCATGGGGGTTCCCCGGAGTTTACAGCCCCGTCATAAAGCAGGTCTGGGCTGGGARCTGGTTCCAGCCCGTGAATTTGACTGCGTGGTGCCTCACGCTCGTAATAACTGAAGAAACACAAACCTTGAGTCATTGCTCGGGTGGCAGAGTGAATGGAACGGTTTGTAGGATTCGTGTCTTGTGAGTGAACCCTGAGACCCCCATCCCAAAGATATTTCACTGCTGGCTGCATCCTGCCTTGAGGTGACACAAGGGCCTCTTTGGCGCTGACCACCCGAGTCCTCGTCAGCTTTTCAGCTGGCGTCTGCTGCTCTCGCTTCCTTTCTTAGGCTGAGTCTCCTTCGATACAACGCCAACCTGATCAAAATGAAGAACAACATGGTGTCGGCGTCTCAGCAGCTGAAGGCAAAGCTGGAGTTCTTTCATCAGAGCATCCACCTCGACCTGGAGAGATACAGCGACCAGATGGCTTATGGCATCTGTACGTGTTTGTGTAGTACGTGCACGGGTCTCTCATCTGATCCCGCTATAAAGGGCAGTGGATAAGGGTTAAYTTAAAACTAATGCAGGGGCTGCCCTCTCTTTCAGCAAATGGCAGTTGTTGAGCTTCACGGTGCAGTTTAAAGACTCTTAAAGGCATTTCAAGTCAGTAGTTGGAAATGGTGAAGTCCTGCAACTACTAAAGGTCTTGTATGCAAGGGAAGGTCAGGGAATGCTGTTACGCCATGAGCTTGCTGTCTAACAAACAAATCACGTTAAGGGAAGCCGTTTGCATTCCCAAGCTTAAAAGGAGAATGTTCTTAATGTGCCTAAATATGGACCTTGGCATCCGTTTGCCAAGCCTCCACCTGTGTCTCTATCAACTTAGCGTGGTCCTGTCTGATTTTATTTTCGCAGCTGTATCTTTGTCTAATTTAGCAAATCTTTTCTTCTCTCTAAGCTTCAGAGAAGATGCTCAAAGCCTGGAAGGAGATGGAAGAGAAGGCCTCTCAGTGTGCACAGGTAGGGGTTACTAGAAGGGCTTAAGGAAGATGTTGATGGATGTGAGCGGTCATCCGTGCCGCTGCTTTGTTGCTTCAGTCCGTTTTGTACGCACTGCAGGAAGGAGAAAATCCTTAGTGCAAGTAGGTGCCTTAGAAAAGAACATTCCCGAGTTGCCAAGTTGTTTTAACGTAGTGATTTAAACAAAACAAAGCAACGGTCCCTGGACTTTTAGGAACGATGAGCGGTGTTTGCTCTGCAGAATCAGAACTGCATAGTCGGCAAGCTGCATGGGTCACACATAGAGTCTAYGCATAAATACTATATATACCATACATCTATAGTACCCCTGTTTGTAACCAGTGTCTGAAATCCCCAGAACGTGTCTGGCGCCATGTAGCTCAAAAAATTGTTAGTGGTTGCCTCACCTAACTTAACTGTGGCATAACATTGATATCGCCTATATGGCTTAGAAGGATGTATAAAACACCAGAGATGTGTTGCAGCAAAATGCATATGGGTGGATAAAAATCCCTTTGGTATGGGCAGGAAAAACCATCCTCGTGTATGTGGAAGCATGTGTGAAGCCAGGAGGATGTGGGTGCAGTGCACATCTCCAAGRGCTGTCCTATGTCAAGAGGCTGGTTTTGTTTCTCCATTTAGTGTGGTTGTCAGAGATGGGGGTCTAGATGATACCATCCCATGAGAAGACAACAGCTGTAACCTCAACTGCAACAGCAGCTGCCTTGCAGGAGAGTCTGGTGTCCCAAACTCTGCAACTCAACCTGGGGATCGTGGGCATCTCCGTTTTTCTGCTCTCTCTGTGCAGTTTTGATGTGTAGCTGTGTTTCCTCCTTAGGCTGAAGATATTGGCTATCTAGACGAGCAGATCATGGCTCTGCACACRGAGATCGTCGAGCTGCAGAAGAGTCCGTACGCGAGGCGCCAAGGAGAGGTCATGGAGAACTTGTAAGAGCTTGTAGCCCGTGTGTGTGTTTCATTTCTGTATTGAGTTTGTGCATTTTGGTGTCTTTTTTTTTATCTTTTTTTTTACCTGAAAGTTGCCCAGAATCCTTAAGGTTGGGAGCGACCTTGAGAGATCATCTAGTCCAACCCAAAAGTTGTGCAGAAAACATGAGTGTTTGGTCACAGGAATAAACTCTTCTAACTTGCCTTGTATCCACATGATGAGTAGCCCCGGGGAAGCACACGTAGGGGAAGAGAGGAYGTTTTCTTGTCACTTGGCTGTGAAAATGGCCTTGTAAGAGCATGGGCGTCAGATCCCAACAGCTGAATCTCAACTGAAAAACACAGAGGATATTTTTTGGTGTTCGAGAGTAGCGAATTTTGCTGTGTTGTGTGAACAAACGGAGACATAAGAATTTGATTCAGTATTTCAGGGTAAAGGTAATGGAAAAATCTTGAGATTCAGGTTTGATGACAAAAATAAATAAATATGAAATATGGAATGGCATAACTGAACTTAAGAAATGCTGTGAAGGCCCAAACTGTAGCAGCTTGGGCTGCTGCTGAGGAGGACAAGGAGGAGAGAGGGGTCTAACAGCGCCCAAGGCTGAATAGCCCCCAAATCTGTTGTCATGGATGACACTTGTGAATGCGCCTCCGTGTCCCGAGTGGGAAATGTGCCTGTTCCTGGCCTGCTCTCCCCGCTCCCTCTTGGCAGAGTTAGATGAGCCAAGCTGCTAAGCCCGCGTGCTGCAGGAGCAGCAGGGCTGCTGCACAGCACGGGGGCTGGTGGAGAGGAGAAGCCGCGTCTTGCACCAGCGGCCTTCATTTAGACCAGCTTAAGCCAAACACCACCCCCCTGAAACATCGTTTTTTCCCCACTTGGGCCGCTGAAAACCCCTCAGCTCTTCACGAGGTGCTTAAAGCAGGCCCTGAGCAGCTGATCTGGCAGCCTAAATCCAGCGGGTKCTGCCCTGCCCACCCTTAATGAGGAGCGAGGTGGGGAACACGTGGGCTCTCCCGCACTTTGGTGTTTTCCCCRGCTCGAGCAGAGCTCGCTGCAGAGACTAGCTTGGAATTCAGGAACACCCCATGAGGAGACACACGTGGATCTTGCGTCGTAGCCCAGGCTTGCCTGGGGGTGAGCACCTCTCTGAGGGTGAGATCTTCCCTGTGTAGCAGGAGAAAAGGGGACCTCTGCCCTTCTCCTTGTGTGATTTGGGAGTGCCAGGACAGATTCAGCAAGAAACAACTGCTTGGTTGGTGGGTTGGTTTCTTGGGCCACCGTTGGTTGGTTTGTGTATGAAACATTTTCTTCTGTTTCTTTTTTAAGGGAACAGAGAGCCATMGACCTGTACAAGCAATTAAAAACGAGGCCTCCAGGTACGGAATTAGGCTGTGCAATGACTGCTTTTTGCTCAAATTCCACTGCTAATTCTTAATCAGGAAAGTACGGTGTTGAAAAGACCGCTTAGGACAAACCAAATGATGGTATTTAAGTTAACCAGAGTCAAGGGAATACCTTAAGCTGACTTTTGATATTTTTCCTTGTTGCTGCATGTGGAGCTCTCCCTGATTCCTGTAATTCCCCCGCCTCAGACGTGAGTTTGTCTTAGTTGTTTTCAGACTTGAAGATGTGCCCTGACATTCCTCTGTCTTCCCTCCAACCCAAGCACAGCATCCTTTTTTTTTTTCTTGTTACTGTCATTACTTTGTATTTTGCATGAATTAATGTGTTTATTAACCGATGCTAATTTGCCCCTGGACATTTGGGTCCAGAGCGTTTCCTTACTGAAGAAAGACGGACTGATGTCCTGACTGCTGTCCCTTCCAGATCATGCCTACAGCGACAGCACGGATATGGTGAAGATCATTGTGCAAACAGTGCAGAGCCAAGACCGAGTTCTCAAGGAGCTCTTTGGTCATCTCAGGTACCTGACAAACTTTCAACGTTGGCTGTTTTGTAACAGGAAAAGGACGGGGGGGAAACTCTGGAGATGAGAGCCAAAAACCTTCATTCACAGACACGTGCTTCTCCCATGAATGTTAATTCAGCTGCTTTATGTCTGTGTTGAGTTGGCACTTTTTTAAAAATCATAACCTGTGCTTTAATAGAGGAGATCAGGAGGATGCACTGGCATGTATATATCCTTGACATCCAAGAAGTTGCTTCGAAATGAGGCAAATTCTGCAAGTGTTTTATGTCGAGAKTTAGCGAACCAGATTTCACCAGTGATTTCTTCATTCCTTCCAAAAGCAGGTTTAAAAATAAATCATTGTGAGAACTCATTAGTTTTATTTTCACACGCCCCTCAGTAGATGCTATAAAGAAAGGTTTTTGGCTGAGACATCGYCAGGCAACAGAGGCCAACACAAACCAAAGAGAAATAATAAACAGCCATGCTGCTGTGCTCTCTGTTCTTATCTGGATCAGTGTCTTATCTCAAATAAGAAGAGCTTGTCTTCTGGCTGTTAAAAGGGCTGTTGCCTGGCTCATTTTTTTGTTAGTGTCTTGTCTGGACTTGGAGAAGTCCAGGGATCCTTCCAGCTTTTGTACATGCATTTTCTTGAACCCCGGGATGGAACCAGCCTGGTTGTGCCGAAGTGGATTGCCACGCAGGCTGGGAAGTAACTGTGTGTCTTGTTTTTGCCATAGCAAGCTGCTGGGCTGTAAGCAGAAGATTATCGACTTGCTGCCAAAGATTGAGGTCGCTCTGAATAGCATCAAGGAAGCCGACAACTCGGTGATGCAGATGCAGGGCAAAAGGCAAAGGGAAATATGGCACTTGCTGAAAATCGCCTGTGTAAGTAGCAGAGTTTCAGGGCACCTAGACAAATTTATGGAAAAGAAATCCACTAAACAATTTTTTTTTTTCTTTTTTTTTCTTCTCTAGACTCAGAGCTCTTCCCGATCGCTGGTAAGTGCCAGTCTGGAAGGGACAGCATCGAGTGCAGCAGCCACGTGGCTCCCCCAGAGCTCAGCAGGCCATGTCGCTCATCCTCTTTCATCCATGGCAGCTGCTGAAGATGGGTAAGAGCGATGGGGAAAGGGCTGCAGAGAAGAAATCCCTGTAACCACCAAGTTTCCCTTTGGGCCCAAGCTCTGTTACAAGGCCCAGAAAAATCGGGAATGCTTCCTGCAACTTCAGGGACTCTGTAATGGACTTCACTGAAGTGGAGGGCTGAAGTTGGGGGTCCATACCAAAATAATCCATCCAGTTCAATGTCTGCTGCTTCATCTTTCCAAAAAAGGAAAAGAAGAAAAAAAGAAAAAAGGATTTGGGTTCAAATCTAGCACTGTGCAATGAATGTCTTGCACTTCGTGTTATTTTTATCTTGGGATAGTCAGTCCTATCTGACGTATGGGAGAAGATGTCGGGAGAAGGCCTTTTTCTCTTGTCACTCCACCAGCAATTTTACTTTGAGACAGCCCAGCAGAGGGGAAGAAATCCTCAAGAGATCTGCAGTGCATCTGCATCAGCCTTGATTTTGTGGGATATGGGGCAAGCAGTATGAATGGGGGCATTTTCTTTTATCAAAATAACTGGTCATCTCTTGCTTTTTGGATGATAGTCAGGGAGAGATGTACGTTGTGAAGACCCACATGCCCTAAACAGGCYCTCACTGGAAAATAGTTAATTTTTCTGAAGCCTTGAGTAACCTTTTTCACTTCCTTCTTCTCTGTCTGCTCCTGGAGGGCAAATTTTGCCTTCTGAGTAGTGAGGAGTGATCCCCCTTTAAACGGGAGGTGGCTTTGTGAGCAAAGWGCTCTTGCTTTGCCTCAGAGCTCCACTTTAAACCACAGCTCCCCTTTGGAGGCACCCTCTGAGGAGCTGAGACACCTAAACCTCCCAGGGAGCAAGCAGTCATTTCATGCCCCTTTGTATTGTGCTTACTTCCCAGTTCTTGTAATGGCTGCATTTCAGTGTGGTTTGCACAGTTCCTGTGTAAGGAAAGGGCAAAATGCACACTGCCAAGGCAGCGTGAGGCCATCCACAGCATGTTCCTACTCTGGGTTCTCAGGGCAGCTCCCACAATCACAGAAATCCCCTGCAACTTGATTCTTTATCCCGGGCAAAGCCTACGGATGCTGGTGTTGGTCTGTGTTTTCAGTGTGTCGTCTTCTGCCTTCCCCGCAGGGAAACGTTTGCCCATGTGATAGAGGAGAATCTAAATTATCTTGACCTCTTCAGCAGTATTTTGCAGGAGGCGAGACAGGAGCAAAGCAACAGCATGATGGTAAGTCTGCTGACTGTAATTCCGAGGACCAGGATTTTTTAAAGAGTCGTAATGGGGTCCTCAGGGGGTGTAAAGAACTCCTGAAACAGGGTTATTTGTGGTAAGCCGTTGTGAAAGGCATACGAGGTCTCTCACCACCSCCCAACCAGGACTCTCCTAACAAACTGGTCCTTCTCGAAAGTAGCACCTGGGAAAATAAAGTTGGCTGAGGGGTCYTCATGATGGGTTGGGCTGCTCTTTTTTGGGACCTTTCTCGGCAAACTGCTCATGCCTTCAACTAGAAGGTTCTCCCTTGGATCCTGGCACTGAAGTGGGAAGAGTCCTCCACTTCCAGAGTCCTTGTCCCATTATTAAACCAAGCTCTGGTTGGGCAAAAGTGTTAATTTTTTAGAAGTGCTTTTTTTTTTTTTTTTTTTTTTAACAATTTGGCGTTGGAAATAGCAAGAAATGGCAAAAGAAGGTCATGATCCTTCAGAAGTTTTGGAGCAATGTGAAAAGCCAGTCCTGAACTGCTCACTGAAGCTGCTAACTGGCTGCTTGGGATTTTCTATACAGGGGTCAAACATCTGAGAAGGGAGATAACATCTCGTGCAGTGTAACTCAGATTTCTGTAAAGCTTTTTACGGTATCTCCTTAGGGACAACTTCTCTTCTGTCAGGATTTAARGCTTCTTTTACCAATTTGTATCTGCTTAAACAGCGAGGAGCAAAGGCCTGGAGGAGAGGTAGCTGACAAAGCTCTTAGGCTCCGTAAATAACRTTTAAGCATTTTAATTCCTGAGTATTTAAATGTTTTTAATGTTGTGAAGTTTAGTAAACAAACTGAGAGCTTACAGGAGTTATTAAGCTGTTCTGGGTAGTGAAACAAAAACTGTAATTAGCAACAGTTGCAGAAAACTCCATCCCACCAAGGGACGAGCAATAATACGAAGAGGCAAATGAAATTAGAGAACAAAAATTAGAGGAAAAAATAGAAAGAAAAAAAATAGAGAAAGGAAAGCCACTCTGTAAGGGGAGAGAGCAGCCTGAATGATGCACAGGCCCCTCTTTAGCTGTCAGCAGAGGGTTGTTGGTCTCTTCTGACAGGGCCGCTATCGGTTGTGTCATACAATCCCTTCCTGTCCTGCCTGGTTTGTTTTTTCCTGAGGAAAAAGAAAGGAGAAGCCACATAAGTAACTATATAAAACGGGAGCCGAGAGGCCTTGGGCCGCAGCTTTGGCATCGTGCCTTCGGTCGCTGCTTGGGAAACGTGTCTCGGCTCTCCCTTTTCCTGCTCTTCAGCTGTTCCCCTTCCTCTTGCAGAGCCTCGAGRGCCTCGACTGGAGCTGGCTGAAATAGCGCAGCGAGAGGAGCCAGCCCGCGGAGCCACCCCGGCCCTCACGGAGGGGAGAAAGGGGCAATGGAGC
>NW_020455489.1:859028-916102 GCF_003342845.1 Nothoprocta perdicaria | reverse complement strand
GGCCGTTGGCGGCCGTTGCCGCCCCTAACGGCCGTTGCCGCCCCTAACGGCCGCCGCGGCCGCGCGCGTGCCCCGCAGGCGATGTGAGAATGGCCATGGCCCAGGCCGGCGCGGTCGCGGCGGCCGCCGCGGGCCTCCTCGTCGTCTTCCTCTACGCCGCCATCCACAAGGTCGAGGAGGGCCACCTGGCCGTCTATTACAGGTACCGTGGCTGCCGGGCGGCCCCCACCCCCGTCCCTCGACCCCATTCCTGGCCAGAATTGGGGGGAACTCCGCTTTTCATTTGCCCGCTTATTTGTTGTGTATTTTCCTTACGTTTTCAGGTCCGTTCCTGTGTTAAAAGCGGCTGGGGGGGCCCCTCGGGGGCCCCTGGCTTTGTGGGCGCGTTGCTGTGTGTCCTTACCGGGTGCCTGGCGGCAGCAGGTCCTGCGTTTCGCCCCGCTTACGGGCACACTGTTTGGGGCAGAAATTCTGCACTCCCAGAGCTCTCCCCAGGTTGCTGGTAATGATAGAGTTTAGCAACATTGATCTTTTTCTAAAAAAAMCCCAACTTTAACCAGAACAAGCGATTCAAGCATTGCAGCAGTATTTTGCCCCGATTTGGCTCTTTTTTTTCAAGTGAATTAGGCAGTCGGGGGGGTGTTCGGYTTGCATCCGTCAGCCTGCCCGTTGGTACAGGGCTGTCTTAGGTTACAAGCAGGCAGTGATTCGGTTCAGGTGAACGAAATCACCTGTGATAGCACAGCTGGGGATGCCAGTGCTTTGAATGCGCTCAGCGCCTACCGCTTTCCCGTTGTTGGAGCCTTTTTTTTCCCCTCTTTCTTCCCCTCTCTCTCCACAGGGGCGGTGCGCTTTTAACCAGCCCGAGTGGACCCGGCTACCACATCATGCTGCCCTTCATTACCACCTTCAAGTCTGTGCAGGTCGGTCTCATTCCTGTTCGAAGGAGCGAGGGCGAGCGTTGGTGGCAATGCCACCAAATTGGGCAACTGGGATTTGCAGAGGGGCTCAGGAATTCATTTTTTTCTGGGCTCCTTGTCCCTTCTTAATGGTCGTGAGACTCTGGTTTTTTGGAGAAAGAGTACGTTTCTGAGCATATTCTGTCTTTATTTCAGACCACGTTGCAGACCGATGAAGTTAAAAATGTGCCTTGCGGGACAAGGTAGGTTGTTTCTTTGTGTCTCCTGCAGCAATGAGGTGATGTGCAAACTCGGGGGCAATCTTGTACAGTGTTGCGAGGCAGCAGCTGGAGAGTCAAAATTGACCACAGAAATATCTGGAGATCTCGCAGCATTTTTGGAGCGGACGTTTTGCGTAGTGTAAAGGGTGAGGCGGGGTGAAGGAAAATCCAGTGCATGGGTGGCACCTGCCTGTTTCGTAATTAGGTTACTCCTTTTGTCAGCAAAGATCTGGGCAGCTTTAACAAGCTGAGCAACAGCAGGAGAGTGCAAGTTGGGCTGGGCTGCAGATCCTGTTGTGTTGGTTCATCYCTCGAGTTAAAGTAGTTGCTGCATTTGTTTCTTCAAGGCAAAGACAAAAGTAATAGTTCCTTTCTTGTGGCTTTAAGGTGCTCCCAGTATTTCTATAAACAAAAATACAAGCAATGTATTTCTCTGCTGTTTTATCARTCTCACGCAGATAGCGACACAAAACAATCCAGCAAAAGTAGAAATTGAACACGAGTGGCGACTTTAATTCAGCAGAACATTCATCTGTTTAGGGCCTTGCTTGAAATTCAGTCTTAACGTTGTTTCACGCAGCAAATCATCAGCCATAGCTCGGGCTTAAATATTAACCTGGACGAGTTGCTGTGAGCCCTCGTTGTCTCTGGTTTTAGATCTCAAAACGTTTCCGGGAGTGTTTGTAAAATAGTGCAAGAGTCCAGGGCTTTGTGATGAGGTCAAAAGTCRCTAGACGCATTTTACAAGGAGCTGCAGGAAGAGAAGGGAGAGTTCGGGTGTTCTGTATCCGTGCCTTTCAAATCACATGTCGAAATGGAAGTCCTCAGGGCAGAGTTTTAGGCTGCTGAGCTAAGTTGTAGAATGAGAGGTGCTTGATCCAGTGGCTGCTCCGGAAGAGGAAAGGTGGGATCTTTCAAGCAGAGCTCTCGAGATACAGTCTCTTTTMGCAGAGTAACATGTTAGCAGCAACTTCTAGCCTGAACGTAGCAGAAACAGGATGAGGGTTTCAGCTGGCMAAGTCTATAAACCTGCATCGCTAATTTTTTATATGTAGTTCATAAGGTTTATGTTGTGTTTTGGAATTGCTGACTTCAGTCACGCTGTGCAAGCAGTGATGAAGTTGCAGGTAGCAAAGGTGTCTGAATGCATCAGGCAGCTGTTGAAACAGATCCTAGTTAATAATTGAACCCATTCAGACTAAAGGTCTCAACAGTTTTGTTCTTTTTTTTCTTTAAGGTGTTGTTACAAGAGCTAGTTTCTTTGTCACCTTTAGCACTTTTAAGTTAATTTTGATAGTCTTAAGTAACGCTGTGGCAAAGCCAGGCTTTGGACTTCAACACAAAGGTTCTTCAGTAAAAACTTCTATAACTACCAAATGGGTAAAATTCAAAGCTTTGTCATCTCARTTCAAGATTCTCTACGAAAATAGATCTTAAATCCTTTTAATTTCTGTATTTGTGTGTTTGACTATCAGACTTTAAAGGATGGATTTGTCCTCCACCTTATTCCCTCGTATCTACTTGGAAGCTCCTAAACGGCAGTGTGTATGTCCCAAACCCAATTTCTGCCTATCCATATATGCTTGGAAAAAGCCTTCTCCGAATTTTGTACAGGTTACAAGATGTGAAGAAATAGTAAATAGCCATGCTGATAAGCATTAATATTGCCCAAGCATTAAATATTTATTTGCTGAAGTTGCAGGTCTTCTCACATTGAAGATCCTTTAGAGAACACAAGCAGCGTCCTAAAGGAACAGATCCCTCTTTGTTAGATAATCACATCCAAAAGTGTCACAAATACAGCAATGTGTTTGTGTATGTATTAAATATGTAATGTATTAAAGTAATCAACGAGCCTCYCAACAGGCAGGAACTAACCCTTAATCCAAATTTTAACATGCACTCCTTCCTCAGCCAGGTCTGATCTTGTCTATGGTCAGCTCTAGTAAAGAGTGATGAAAGATTTTTTTTTTTTATTTTTCTCAGCCTTTTTTTTTAATGGTAACTTCCTTCAGTTCTTCATCCCTTGCGTTTTCCCACCTTGCTACTGTGGATCTCTTTCTAGCTGCTGCATTTGAACATTTCCAGGTTCTGTTTCTTAAGTAATACAGCAAACTCTGCCATTTACCTAAACTTCTCCCAGATGCACGTGGTCTGCATGTGGAGCCTCTTGCCAGACTTGCTGTGGATCTCTGCTTGTTCCTCTCTCCTTGACTAAAGAGCCTGATAAAATCTGTCATGCTTGGTCTGACCAACCTCATGAGCAGCTCTGTGAGGACCTTGGGGCCTTTTGGTAGAAGCAATTCCACAAGAATCTTCCTGAATTTCCGTTTGGCAAGGCTGTGGAAATTGCAGTGGAGGGTCATAGTTTTGGAAACCTTTACATCTGAAAAACACCTAAATGTAGGGGCCAATGTTCAACTAAAACAGCTGTTGATAAGAGGGTTTATTTGATTGCTGATTAATGAGATATATGAATGGATTCCCACCTCAGATCACTTCATCGTGCTGTGTTGGAACTACTTTCTCAAGACTGCCCAGGATGGTGTCTTCTGCACCTCAGGAGATGACTGGTATCTGGACCAAATTATTTGAGAGATCTTTCCAGACAAGAGCCATTTTAAAATTGGAGTTGTTATAGTCTGGTTTTGTTCCTGGATTTATAGGGAGGAGGTTCAAAGGGCCATCCCCCCTGAAGTGTTAAACAGTGATGGCTTCAACAGCTGGCTGCATGGAAAACTTAATGCAGCTGCTTTGTAGGCCTGCTTTAACATTAAGCCCTTAAGGAGGACGGCATCGTTAGGTTCTGATTGAGCGGTGCCCATTTGCTAGAGGTCATTGCCTCTACCAGCAGGACTGACCACTTATGCTCTGCTGTTGACCTGTCTTGGTATTTGGGAGCCTTGGAAGAGCCATGATAAGTTGTGTTGAGTAGTTTATGTGGAGCAACGGGTTGTCCTCTCATTTTCGGTCGATCCTCTTACATGTGAGCTGATGAGCAGCTATGGCATACGAGTGCAGCAAGAGGAGGTGTGTGGTGTCTCTCATGTTCTCTTTTTGCTTCTATTATTCAGACGTGATGGAAATGCAAAAAGGACTCTAGTATTTAGGGTTGGAGTGTTAGCCCTGTGGAAAACTCCAGTGGGAATGGTCTTTCTGGCACCGTATATGTACTTTGGTTCCTCACTGGGGCGTGTAGAAGATATCTCAAGAAGATATATTGGATTTCCCTGTCCCAGCAGAAGCATCACAAGGCAGCTAGAGCAAATCTATAGGTTTAAAGCAGGTTCAGAGGATCCTGAGAAATGTGTTTGGAGGTTACTGTCTAGAATAAGCAGATTTTTAAGGGGTGCAGGATAGTTGCACAGTACAGCCCCCATGAGATGGAGAAAAACCCATGTGTTGGTCCTTTGTAACTGCTCACAGTCTCACACARAGGGAAGTTGAACTACCAGCTTCAGATCTGGGAAGTAAGAAGCCAGATCTGTAGGAGGAAGCACCTTGGAGAGAAAGCACCATAGAGACATGGGATGGGCATGCGTGAGGAGAGGAACTACCTCCAAAGTGTGCTGTGGTTTGCTGTCCTCTAAATGCAGATGTTCAAGAGATTAAAGTTGTGCTGGGCAAAAACGAACTCCACTTGAATTCAGTAGAAGAGGGGAAAAGACAACTTTGCTTCAAATAAGGGATTTCTGTGAAAAGCTGCGGGACTAATTCAAGAATTGTGCCTTTCTCGTTCGTAGTGGTGGYGTTATGATCTACATTGACCGAATAGAAGTGGTGAATAAACTGGCGCCGTACGCAGGTATTTCCCGTCCTGTTTTAGCACGCGGCCCTGGGGCTGTCTTTGCTCTTTGTTTGCAAGGCTGCGTCTGCTCTCCGTGCCTTATCTTCGTGGCTCCCGGGACCCTGGCACTTAGTTGTATACCCGTGGCTGCAAGTTCTTGGGAAAGCTTTGCAGCCTCAGCATTTGCAGAGAGGAATATAACCTCTAGCACTAGCTCTCCCCCGGAGGGTTCTGCACCTGGCCGTGCAGAAATGCTGGACTGCATGTGCTGAGCCCTGGTGTTGCAGAAGCRGCGAAGGGCGAGTTCTTATTATGAGGATGGGAATGATACTTGTTTTCCCTTGTTAGGAGTATCTCTTCCTCGGCATGCAGGTCCTGGGCAGCCTTTACTATTTCGTTTGTTTATGCAGATCATAAAACGGGACCATGCAGTATATCTTATTGTAATTACCTGGCTCTTTGAAGTCATATAATCCCGTGAGCACTGGTGGAAGGAAGCTCTTCAGGTGGCTACTCCGACCTCCCAGTCCCAGCAGGGCTGGCACTAGCAGCAGGTCRGCGCAGCTGTGGCTTCGTCCAGGCAATTCCCAAAAGCTCCTGCAGATGAAGATCCCCTGCCCCTCGAGTGCCTTGTCCCAGGGCTGCACTACTTCCTTAAGGATCTGAGCTGTCCCTTTGAGGCAGCAGGTTCACAGGAGACTTAATATGGGACAGTTAGAAAGTCGCTGTGTGCAGCAGTGACCTGTGCTAATCCTTTTATTTCCTCAGTGTACGATATAGTGAGGAACTACACTGCAGACTACGATAAGACCTTGATCTTCAATAAAATTCATCACGAGCTGAATCAGTTCTGCAGTGCCCATACTCTTCAGGAAGTATACATCGAACTATTTGGTAAGCATATGTCAGCTGGAAATGCTCGTGGAATAAAGCTAGCTAACCYGCCGTGTTCTGTGGAATACAGCAACCTCCCGTAAGCAAATAGGCCCTGGCCTCAATTTGTGGTTAAAAAACATTTCCTTAAAAATCTACATGCCTCTTTCTGTGTAACTGTGTTGTGTCTTTAATGATTCAGGGTTCTGTATCTGCTGATGGGTAGTTAAATTCACTCKTTTTCCACTTGGGACTGAATACAAAATACATACAAAATAGTGGTTGTGATCTTGTGCTTGCTGACACACTCGCTGCATTCTCTGCGGCACTACTTTTATTTTCCCCATATGTTTATGTTCCCGTATAACATCTATACGTTAAACCTCTGTGCTATTGCTAGTTGAAGTTCTTTTTACTTTAAAGGCTTCCTCGGGAAGTGGAGCAAGAAGGAGCTGGCATGACTGGTGCAGTTTGTTGCATTGCTCTGGTTTTTTCACAAGGGGGTAGCAGTGATTGAGGAACTAGCGAAGGACTGAACCTTGCCAAGCCAAGGCAGGGTTRCTGACTGGCAGGGGGATCCAGTCATACCACAGCTTTCTCCCTGAGACCCTGAAAGCAGTTTGCCTCCAGCTCTGGCCAGGAACCCATCAGTAGCTGAAGCTTTCCAGAGACACCAACGTGTGGCTCTCCTTAGGGATGTTTGCCATGGGAAACGTTTTCTTCAGAGGGTGTACAAATGGCGACGATGTATGAATGAGCCCAAAGAACATGGTTATTTTATGCCCTGTGTAGAGATGCCTCCCCTTGAAAGTCAGATGACTCTGTGCTGCACAAACCACAGGAGAATTTATGTGCCCAGATTCACATGGTCTCTTTCTCCCTTTTTCTCCAAATGCAGATCAGATAGATGAGAACCTGAAGCTGGCCCTGCAGAAGGATCTCAATGTCATGGCACCAGGTCTCACTATACAGGTAAGTCCGTTCCCCACTGGTAATCTGTTCTCTTCTGCACCTTGAGCTCCTTTCACTGGATCAGTGAGGTCTCTTCTGTGTTTCACATATTGAAGACTGCCCACCGTATGACAGTGACCACTTCTCGATGCTGTTTTTATCTCGTGAAGAGCTACAGGATAAAGAAAAGAACTTAGTAGGCCACAGACCTCTAGATACTAGATTTAATTCACAAACAGCAGCAAAATGCTTGGGGTTTTTTTTGGTTTTTTTTTTTAACGATCTTTAGCATCTGTAGAGCTGGACATTGCTGGAAATTGTGTGCTGCACAATTAGTAAAGGTAATCTGAAAAAGAAAATTTCTCTACTCGTGTCAGAGATAGGGAAGAGTATTATATTCCAAATGGTTTCCTGTTGGTAGCGATTTCATGTTGGTAGCTGGGCTATGGGATGTATTGGCTTTTTGAAAGCCAGCAGGTTAAAGTTCAGGGCTACCAATTGGGGAAAAAATAGATTTAAAAAGGCTAAAATGGGAGATACCTTTAGGAATTTCTCAAGATTTCCGCTGTTGAGAAGAGTGGCCCTGAGTGTGTTTTGCTCCTTCTCAGTGCCCCATTTTGCTAGGCTAGTTGTCCCTGAGAAGGGTACAGAAGCTTGCAGTGCTTCACGTGGTGGCTAAAGGGAATCATTATTTTCTTTGGCGGCTCCTGTGCTTTCCCCTCTGCATTTTGATGAGAATGAGCTGGCGTCGCTGTCCCCTCACGAGGCGTCTCTGCTCTTCCCAAGATTCCAGCTATTTGCACTATGCCTTTTTATGTAGTTCTATCACATGCCATTTTTGATTAAAAAATACCATCTTAATACGATACCTTTCCCGGTGCTGTGATCAGACTGAGTGTGAACAAGCTCACAGATCTTTGCTGAGGAAAAACTATGTAGTAGTTTTATGCCTTTACAGCAAGGCGTAACCATCTGATACACTCCAATCTCAGTTACCACTTCCCAGCCAATCTTTCTTACCTGGGCAGCGTGCTTTAGGTCACCTCTGCTAGTGCAGGCTGGATTGGACTAGATGAGCTCCAGARGTCCCTTCCAACCTCAAGCATTCTGTGATTCTGTGTAGCTAAGTCTGATCTTCAGCATAACCTGTTCCCATTGAGTCCAGCCTGCCCAGTCTTAGCTGTTGGTCAGAAGCTGGAGGACACTCTGCTTGTTTCAGCCCAGGCTGGGTTTGCAGGACCAGCAGCTTGAAAAYGTCCTACAACTTCTGAAGAAAGTGATTCATCGGAAGTGCTTCAGAAATAGGATGATTATTCCTTGGTGTTTCTACCATCCTGTTTCTTGGTCTCYGGTGAGATTGTGCCTTGATGAACTAGTCCTCTGTGTTGCTCTACCCCTTGCCGTGAAACCTTGCCACTGCCTTGGTGAAGGGTTGACCTTTCTTTAAGCTCCCTGCATTTTGCTGCATATAACTGAGATGGAGTTAGGAAAACCAGAGCTCCCCTGGGCTTGGACTTAGTGATGCACGTGCAAGGTAACACAAAGGGCTTTTAAGTACATCAAGAGCAAAAGAAAAGCTCAAGAATCCTTATCCTTTTCTCCAAGGCTGGATGAATTTGGGGGGTGAGGATGCCTGTCACACGCAATTCCCTCTTCTCAGCATGTGCAAAGACTTGCCAGAGAAATATCCACATGCCGCTGTGTGTGGAAGCGATAAAGTTCTTTGCAGACCTRCAGAGTCCAGAGAGAAGCAGCAGGTTCAGGGCCAGAGCTGTGATGGAGGTCGAGCAGGAGAGCTGGGAAGCGATCTTGACTGCTGCAATTCACAGAGCTCAGCCCTGAACCAAGTGATACACGTGGGTTGGGCAGCAGCAGCTCCTGTCTTCAGGTCCTGCCGCTTTGCCCTGCTGCTGTCCCCTCTTCACCAGTTTATCTCGCATAGTCACATAGCCCAGCCTCTTGTTTGCAAGTCGCACCCTGGCAGCTTAATTCCATTGGATCCATGAGGTCCTTTCTTGAGCACTACCTTGGAAGCTGCCATCTCATGATCTTTGGAGAGTGTTTCCATCTAGGGCGGAGAACTAAGCTCTTTCTTAGAAAGATAGCGGAGCCGTTAAGGAATCTTTGCCACAGACCTTACTTAATCACCTAAGTGTTACAGCAGGGTTAGAGAAGGGATATTCAAATGTGGGGCTTCTTTTTAAGAGAGACTGTTCTCGGGTTGCTGTGCTGCACGRGAGACCTGGAAACTGTTGTGCAGGATCTTGCATGAACATGGAAACAACCCTTGCCTTTCCTAGTGGCCGGAGCACTACAGCTGGTTTTGCCATGATGTGTCTTACCTGTGCAGATCATCAAAATACTTTGTCTAAAATGCACTTTGCTTTCTTGTAGGCTGTGCGTGTTACAAAACCCAAAATTCCAGAAGCCATCCGAAGAAATTTTGAGCTCATGTGAGTAGCTGTACATAAAATTGTATGAGAGAGTTCTGAGGGTCCAGCGTAGGCGTTAGGCATGGTGCTTTTGTCAGTCTCATAGCTCGCGCTCAGAAGATGGAAGGGAGACTCCAATTGTGCTTGTGCTGTATGAGGGGTCCTTGTACAGTCTGTCTGTCCATCTTCATAGCTCTTGTCACTGGGAAGCATTTTAGCCCTTTGGAAAGATGGCTGTTAGCAATTACAGAGTCTATGGCAATGAGGATGCTGATGTGCTGTGGGGAATCTTTGGATTCAGCAAYTGAACTTGGGGCTCTGGGATCCTCACAAGCTCCCTTCCAGCAAGCTCACAGAATCSCAGGAATATTTCAGTTTGACAGGGACTCCCGGACATCTCTTGACCAAGCTCGTGTCAAAAGCAGGGCTAGCTTCAATCTACACCAGACTGTTTAGGGCCGTGTTSAGAGGAATCTGGACAAACTCGAAAGGCGGAGATCCCGCCACTGCTTGGGAACCTGTGCTAAYGCAGCACCCCTTGCACGGGAAGGGAAGACTCTTTACTGAAGTCCAGTCAGGATTTCCCATGTTGCAGCTTGTGTGATGGCATCCCATGCTTTAGCTGGGCCCCTCTGAGCAGAGTCTGGTCCTGTCACCTCTTCAGCTTCTTTGGACCTGCGCTCCCTGCAGCTGGATCCCCCTTCACCTTCTTGTTTCCTGATTGAATAAGCCCAGTCCCTACAGTCGCTCCTTGTACACTCTAGTCTCTAGCCCCACCATCTCTGTCGTCTGCCTTAGATTCGTGGCTCATGTCTGCCCTGCATTCATGTCTCACTCGTGCTGGGGGTCTCAGGCCAGTGCCAAATGGATGAGAGCCCGCTGGCTGTGTGTGGGCTTGTGCAAGTGAGGACACGACTGCTCTTCACTGCTCAAGGGTGCACTGCTTCTTCCTTGCTCCCCAGGCGTCTCGTGCCCTTGCTTGCAGAGTTTTCCCAGCTCTGTTTCACCGTGATACTGTTCCTCATCCTGCAGGGAGGCTGAGAAAACCAAGCTACTTATAGCAGCCCAGAAGCAGAAAGTTGTAGAGAAGGAGGCAGAGACAGACCGGAAGAAGGCGCTCATAGGTATGTGATCCATCAGGAGTACCAGCAGGCTCTGGCCTGAGTGAATTTCCATTCCTGCATTCCGCCTGCCCAGGAGGCTAACGGGGACAYATTCATGCGTTGCTGACAGCTCCCTGCAAGAAGCACATCTTCTGTGGGGAAACTTCTAAAAAATGAGGCTAGGTGCTGCTGCATCTGCCCTCGCCCAGCGCAGACCCAGCACCCTGCCCAGAGCAGTGAGCTCTTCACCATCGTGCAGCAGCAGCACTCGGCTCCCTACGGAGACCCGCTGCTCCTCTGGTACAGCGGGCACTGAGGCTCGCACCTCCCATAAAACACTTACAAACCCCATTGCTCCCTGGGCATCACGTGTCGTGCTMAAGCCCCAAGGTTGTCTTTGGGAGGAGAAGTGATTTTCACGGCACTGTGGGGAAGTGTAGGAAYGGGCGTGCTCACTGCAATGCTTCCAGCATCCAGCTGAGACCCTCATTATAAATCCTAAGTACTGGAAGTTGTCTGCCCCACATCAGACCTGGAAAGCCTGGGCGCCCGCTGCAGACTGAGAGCTAACAGCTCTGCTGGCAGAATTGGTTGGGCTCTGTTAAGGTAAATGTGGTTGGACGACATGGAATCCCGTTTGTAAAAGGGATTTGAGCCACTTCAACTCTAGAAACTTCAGCACTGCCTATTCCTCCTGCAGCTGTATTGCTTGGGGTACAAACAGGACCATGGGAGGGAGGGAGCAGAGGGTGAATTGCCTCCGTGGTGGTGTCTGCCCCCCAGGTGTGAGGTCGGGATGCTCAAGGCTTGCGAGTGAGTGTCTGAGCCGAGCCTGTTGTGATTGCAGAGGCAGAGAAAGCTGCTCAGGTGGCCAAGATTCACTATCAGCAGAAAATTATGGAGAAGGAAACGGAGAAGAGAATTTCGGAGATTGAAGGTAAGACCATCATGTTGATGAGTTGCTTGAGTCMCCTTCTGGCTAAGGGGCTCCCCAGTGCCTGTGGGTAGAGAAACCTCCAAAGTGGGCTCATAGACACGATCAGAGTGAAAATAAAGGCTGCAGCTGCGCAACAGGATGCGCTTGGGCAATTCCTGCCCTTTGCAGGTACCTCTCCAAGGAGCCAGTAGCACTGGTGTGTGACCAGGCTTCTCCGGGAATGCAGCTGAGTCAAATTGTCCCCAGGGGACGGGGGCCCAAGCGCTCCGTGTGRCGTAGCTGCTCGCTTGCTAACACTCCTCCTCCTGTCTGTCATCTGTTGCTGGGTTAGATGCTGCGTTCCTAGCAAGAGAGAAAGCAAAAGCTGACGCCGAATACTACACCGCTCAGAAGCTGGCTGATTCCAACAAGGTGAGCTGCAAATCCAGTCGGAAGAGGGCTTGCTTACCCTTGCCCTCTACACGGGAGAGTAAGTTCGGATGGGCAGCGCCGAGTTGAACAGCCTCGCCTTTCCTGGGGGAAGGGCTCCCTGAGATGGACTCCAGTGATGCGTGCCCCACAAGTGTCTCTCATGGGCTCTGCTTTCTCTTGCAGCTGAAACTCACCCCGGAATATCTGGAGCTAATGAAATACCAGGCGATAGCTGCAAACAGCAAGCTGTATTTTGGCGACAGCATCCCAAGCGTCTTTTTGGATTCCTGTGCCTTCCAGCAAGCTGGTGTGAGGACTGCCCGTGAAACCAGCCTGTCCTCGCAGGAGACCCCAGAGACCTCTGGAAAAAGCCACCACAAAGCAAAGGAAAGCACTGGCTGACAGAGGCAGCGCGATCCCTGGAAGAGCTCCGCAGCTAGCCCAGCTGTGAATGGGGATTGCCCTGTGCTGGTGGGGCGGATGCAGCACCCGTGTGGACGTCTTGCACATCGGTGGCAGTTGGGTTGATTTTTCTTCTAGCAACATGTTGCAAGTGCTCTGCCCCTTCCATTTCTTCCCCTATTAAATTGGTGCTTCCAAATGAGGGATAATCCTGTACTAACATACCTATACTGGAATATTAAAAAGACAGAAACCAGGAAAGCCTTGCGCAGTAGGTGCGATTCTTTAGCAAGCATTACCTTTGGGGCCAGAGACRTGGCTTGGAGTGCTGCACACCTCGTCGTTCCCTAGCCCTCGACACTGAGGCCAAGCAAAGATGTTTCCTTCCTCCTGCCAATGAAGCTTCGCACCGTGGACCCTGAGGCAGGTTCTGTTGACACTAACCCCTCAAGGACTCGAGGAGGCTGCGCTCTGGCTTGGGGAGAAGCCCAGAAAGGAGTGATTTGCTTTGGAGTGGATTCTTCAAATAGGATCTGCATAGCCATAACTTTTTTTTTTCCCTTCCCTGTAGGCAGTGGAACTAGATAGCGCGGACTCAACATGAGCAATCTGTAACAGGCTTTAGTAAGTTCCTTCCTCCAAACGAGAGCCTTATGCTGGCTGGTCGCGGGTGGTTGGAGGATGCTTCAGATGGGCAACGAGTCTCACCCTGCACCCTCAAACAGGATTCGGAATGCGTGCGGCGCCTGGGAGCACCTGACTGGCAGCAAAGGGTCCCCACTTTCAAAATCTCAGACCTCAGCCCCCCCTTCAGGTCTTCTCACCATGGAAAGGCTGCTGAATTKTCACCACTCTGTCTTGCAGGCAAAGGGAAGAGAGAAGAGCGAGGAGAGAGATGCAAGATAATCCCTGGGACAGAGAGAAGGAGTCTCAGTATTATCCTACTTACGCCAGTGGCGTCCTTCCATTATTGACCCCCGCCAGGCAGAGAATGGGATCCCAGAAGAAGGGGAACTTGCCCGGTGAATCCTCAAGCAGTTGCAATGGAGAGTCCCTCACCAGCCCTACAGCTGCTGGCCGGGCTTTGCTGTGCCGTGGGGCTTTTGCTCACAAACTGTGCTCGCAGGTTGACCCTTATTCCTGGCCCGCAACCTCTCATGGCTCTTCCCTGCTCCCCATGTGCTGCTGCRGGGCGAGAGGAGAAAATAAGATGAATTCCTCGGAGGGGAAAATGCAAGTGGGTGCAATATGTCAGYGATCTGCTTTCTTTCCCTCTTCTCCGCTTCCCTGCGCCTGCTTGCTTCTCGGACCTGTGTCTCTTTGCGTTTGGTGACAATCCCAGAAGATGATGACCAAAGGAGCATGYGGCAGGGGCCTGATCCGGAAAGCTCTGCCCCCAACGAGGAGCACTGGAGCCCCGCTTGCCCCTCCAAACCAGTGCATGTTCAGAGACCGCCTCTYCTCCTTGAGCTCGCATGTCTCTCCGTTCCTCCTGGTTTTCTGTCCCCTCTCGTGCGGCCAGATGAAGTGTTCAGCAGATCCCCGAGAATGCCAGCTGGTGGTGACTCGCCCAACAACCAGGATCGAGCCCCAAGCGAATACTTTGACCTTCACGTTTATCAATAATTTGTGCACTTTGGGCCTTTCGGTGCTAGCATGGTACCCCGTGTGGCTTGTTTGACTTACAGGACGATGATGTTTCTCCTAAAGGAAAAGTTCAGTAACAGTCCAAAAGTGCTGTGCTCTGTCTCAGCTCCTGCCAGTGCTGTCTCTTCTCCATCTCGGGGGCAGAGTGGGGCTGTTTTGCCCCTTCCTTTCCCACTTTGCTGCCAGCCAGCTCACGCAGCAGTGCCCAAGGGACTTGCGGAGCGCTTGGAGTGGAAGACTGAGGAAAGATTTCTCCAGTGTGTGGTGCGCACGTCTAGCAGGCAGAGGGATCGTGGAGCAATCCTGCAGATCCAAGCCAAGGTGGGTGCAGAGCCCCGCAGCGGGGCCTTTGTGGGAGCAGCTCTCAGTTCTCCTTGCCAAAAGGGTGACCTCCTGGGCTCGAGTGGTAGYGGAAGGATGTTAACCCCCGCCCGCAGTGCCATTTTCAGCGAAGGGACAAGGCGAGGCAGCATGTTTTGTAGCTGGGGTACTCAAGGGGTCTCCTGGAAGCGTTATTTGATGAGCAAGATTCCGTCTCCTCCGCGGGGAGGGCTGTCGGGAGCTGGCGCAGTTGCATGTCTTTGATACTCCAGCCACTTGGGTTGAATTTGGAGTTCAATCACAGGCTTTTTGGGAACAAAAACATAATTTGGAGAGTGGATAGACCTATTCCCAGGTGATCCCTGCTGGCTTGTGATCTGGGAGCCTGGCGAGCAGCCCTGGTTCTCATCTCAAGGTGAGAGGTGTCTTGCGAGGGCTGGTGGAGGCAGCGCTTGCGTGGCAGAGCCGTTGTGCAAGGGCAGCCTCCGTCTTGGAAAGAGGGACCTGGGCCGGGTGCTAGCGATCGCCAGCATCAGTGCATGGGGATTAAACTGCGCCTAGGGGACAGGGGAGCTGATGCAAGCCTCGAGGTGCCGGGAAACCAGGGTTCAATCTATACCTTCCACCTCCTGCCCGAGTGGTTTTGGGGCCGTCTCTGACCCGCTCCTGTGGCTTGCAGTCCTGCAGCAAGGTTTGCAGGTTGCCCAGTGCCTTGTGCAGAAAGCTCCTCTGGGCTCCTTGGACCCTGCAGCCACTGCCCTGGGGACAGCGCTGCGGATGTGCCCACGTCTGTGTGAAATACCCACGCAGCCACRTGACCGTGCGTTTCTTCGCACCTTTAGCTGGGCGTTGCTTCTCTCCAAGCTTGGAGAAGGTGGATGCACCTGAATCCTGGTTTTGAACTGTTTTCTCTCTGTTCGAAAGGCCTATTATGCTCTCTTTTTTTAAAAAAAAAAGAAAGAAAAAAGGGTTTGCCACTGGATCAGCACCTTCTCTAAGGAAACACGATACATATGTTCAAGTTTACAGTGCACAGTGTTACATTCTTTTGATAAAATAGAATAAAAATATTTTGATACCATTTCCTCCCTGCCTCTGTGTCTCGCTGGGGAGAAGGGGAAGTCTCTGCGCCTCGTAGCACGTAGCCTGGGCCGTTGCTCGAGCCTGGACCTGCCCAGGCTCGGGCAAAATTGCAGCAAGTAACTCGTGTGGAAGCTCCAAGCGGGAGCTGGTCGAGGATGACGGGCTCTCCACGGAAAGGCAAGAGGATCTACTCAACGGGCCGTCTCTCTCCGATGCCTCAAGTTGCYGAGGCCCTTAATGTCTTAGTCCTCRAGGAGAAAGGAGCCCGTCTAGCCAGGCGTTTGGAGACAGGTTTTCCTCCTTGCTGGGAATGATTGTGGCTGTTCTCAGAGCAACAAGAAGGGCCAGGGTCTGGTTTGGCAAGGAGGAAGTGTGGTGTTTTGTTGTGTTTTCTTCTTACAAGCCCATCASGCAAGGGGAAGGGACAAGCATGGGGATTGCCTGAGGACTACAAACCATTGCCCTTGCTACTCCCACCCCTAGGAACTACATGCGGAACACAGTTATTTTCAGTCTTTATTTGTATCAAAGCCTTCAACTTGAACGATATCAAAACACGGAGGACGAGTTTCMCGAGGAAGGGCTCAAAACGATCGTAGAAAGGGTCATAGATTAATGGCTGCGGTGAAAACGTCCCCAGGAAATTCCCTACTAGGAAAAGAGTGGTAATTTCAGAGCTGGAAAAAAAGAAATACCCCTGGGGAGTGACCCCAGTGAAGGTAAGTGGGGCTTGGACCTGCCAAGGCCCATGGCCTGACACACTGTGCACCTGGCCTCAGGTGCAGAAGGTGGCCTGCAAGAGCTGTCCCCAAGTCAGGCGCTGTCCCAATAGGGAGGGCTCTGAGCCTGCCCAAGCTGTGCGAGCTCCTTGCTGTGGCCCCAGCAGGGAAGGACCCTGGTGGGCAGGAGCTCTGGAGAACCTGGTGTCGGTGTCCAAAGAGCCACGTGGGGCAGGCATGAGGCACTGCACTGGGTGKGCAGGCAACGGGAGGGAAGCAGCAGGACCCAGGTTTCAGGCAACCCTGAGCAACCGAAAATCAGAGCCAGATCAGGAGGAGATTGTTGGAGAAGGGCAGCAGAAAGACACCATAAAAACAAAAAAGACCTAGTTAGGGATTTTCCTGGAGTTTGGGATTTTCCAGTCTTGGCACTGTCCGTGTTCCTAGTCTCTCCCAATGACWGTGAGCTCCCAGCTCATGGCTCTTCTTGGTCAAGCCATAAAGCTAAAAGTCTCTTAAGGCACAGCTCAAACATCTGTAAACACTGGTGGCCTCAAGGGAAGGTCCAGCAAGTGATTCAAGTACCGTTGAAACAAGACGTGGACGTTCTTGCTGTCCCACCCCAAGTGCCGRCAACTCCTCCATTGCTGTGATGGATGCGGCCTGGGTCACCTCCGAGCCGTGGGTGGCTTCAGGGCCACCTTTGGGGTGACACCTCTCTGAAACACAAACGGATGTGTCAGTAGAGGAACGAAGGATTCCTGTACTTCACAAGGTCCCCTCGTCCTCCAGTGCAGAGCCGATGTGTGGACAGGAGTGACTCAGGGTGATGGCTGAGCCACCTGCGCACAGTGCGCTCAGGGGGCCACAGGATGGGCCGTGTTGCAGCTCACCTGGGGCATGAGGGGGCCTGGATGCTCCTGGGACAACAGGGCTGCGGGTTTGGCAGGAGGGATGGGGGGTAGCAACGGTCCTTCTCCCGCGGTGCAGCRAGGCCAGGCAACCTGTCAAACAAAAATAATGACAGGGCAAATTGCGGAGACACAGGCTCCATGGCCATGCTTGGTCTAACCTTGGTCTGCCTCCCCAGGGCAGTAACTCAAGATCCTGGCCGTTCCCTAAGTGCTAGGCTCCCCAGGCGCCGTCCCCCATCTCCTCCCCTGCAATAAACTCAACGCGATGGGAGCTGCGCCCTACCTCCTTGTTCTTCAGCGCTGGGAGAGGCTTGCTGGGTGCGCTGGGCTTCGCCTGTCGGAGGAAAGGAACAAAGCAACCCCCTTGTTTGAGTGACGCCCACTGGGGACAGGAAACCAAGCCAGGCTTTGAGACAGAGGGATGACCACCCCAGGGAGATGGGCAAGTTGACACTGCCCATATGACACCTCAAGGGCAGCCCCATCCTCAACAAGAAGGTGCTGCTCGGGAGATGCCCGCCTTTGAGTTCCACCTCCCRAGCAGAGATGGTGAGTACAGAGATTTAGGAAAACGGTTGGTTTCTTGCTGGCCACATCTATGATGACACTGCCCCAGCTTTGGCTTTGGCCGCCGGAGTGGGGAGTTTTCATGTTCTCGCGCTGCCCCCAAAATAGCGCATTCGTGCTTACCTCTCTAGGAGCCAGCAGAGGCTTTGCAGATGCTGGAGGCAGAGGTGGTAAACAGAGCATTGTGACACCCTAGAGCGGAGGAGAATCAAAGAGCTGCTGCTTTGCCCCAAGGCCAGAGGGAGGCCACAGAAATATTTGGAGAGTCCGGTCACAGGTAGTGACAACTCCCAGTCCTTGCAGGCTAATTTCYGTGGTGATCTACCCTTCATCAGCAATGTGGGCAATCACCCAAACGCACCCAACAAGTCTGGGGATGCTACAAAGCAAAGCAAGGTGCTGAGGGCAAGCGGCAGAGCCATGGGCTGGAGAGCTCAGCATACTGAGCAGCAGAAAACCACCAAGAAGTGGTTCTGGCCCGGGGCAGGAAGGACAGGGTGACTGTGGGAACGTGGCAGTCTGGGTCCCGAGCTAYGCAAGAGGGACACGGAGACCCTGGCAAGGCCCCACAGAGGCTTGACCTAGCCTGAGGCACAAGGAAATGGAAGAGTTCTTGGGTTGATCCACAGAGGGATCATGGATTTGTGCAAGCAGAATTATGTCCACATGAAGGACAGACTGCCCCCATCTATAACAGATGGAGATAAGCCAGGCTTATCCACTGGAGATAGGCTGTCTCAGGCCTGGCTAAGAATGACTTTTGGATGCACTGGGTGCCATGCAGGGATAGCTGGTGGTTACCTGAGATGGACGGACTGGAGAGGTTGGAGACATCATCTGAGCGGCTGGCGCAGGAGGCTGTAGGATCAGCAGAAACAGGGCTGAGGTGTTGCATGGCCGAGGACACCATGCAGGCTTGGCACCRTGTACCACTTGCCGCAGGCTGTTTGCAGCACATCTGGCCAGGTGTGCTCTGGTCTCCTACCTCTGGAGCTGGGCGGCTGGGCCTCACGGAGCGAGCACCCTGCAGGTTCGAGGTCGTGGCGAGCAGGCTAGGGCTGCCAATGTCATCCCGGGACAGCTGGCTCTGCATGGGCCGCTTCCTGCCACCCTCCTGGAAGAGCGGGTTGGCCAGGCCGCGCGCAGCACTGGTGGAGATCCGCCTGCAATACGAAGGACCAGCGTGGCATCGGCAGCTTTGTGTGGCTTCAGACATGACCTGCAAAGCCCCCTTGGTGAAAATTCCCCTCTATCTACCTCAGCAAGGCAGCTGGAGGCTTACCCTTTCCGGAAGAACCTCTTCCCACCGCCTCTGGCGAGCACAAAGCCTCCACCGAGCAGGATACTGGAGAGTGCCAGCACCGCCAGGACGGCCGCCATGACCACGGTGCTGCCCCCTGCGGAGACCCAACCGCTGTGAGAACGGGCACCCCCAAGCCCAACACACCCAGCACGGAGGGATGCCCATGGGCACCCATGGCCATGGGTTGCCCTTCACCCCCAAGCTCTCACCCGCCGCCCACCCCAGGCACGGGTGCGAGGAAGCTTTTCCCCACCAGCTAGGCACAAGGTGGGGGGTCTCTGCACCCCATACCCGTGGTGATCTCTGAAATCCTCTGCTCACAGTACGGCGCCGCCCAGCCCGGGTCGCAGTGGCACTCCCGCTTGTGGTTGCAAACCTGAAATCAGAGAGGGCCGAGTCAGCGCCCGGGGGCAAATTGCCCCTGAGCGCTCCAGGAGCTGGGGCTGTCGCCAAGCGTCTTGCCTTCCTTTGAAGGCCATGATTCAGCCCTAAATTCAGCAGGGAGTCTCCTGCCCTTGTGCTACGTTCAGCTGAGGAAGGGTGTCTGGACACCCCACAGGCAGGAGCGATACGGGAGCATGTGAGAGGGCTGAGCATACCCCGTGGTTGTTGCATTTTGCAGAGCAGTTCTTGTTGCCRTAGACCAGGACATTCTGGCAGCGTCCCGCATAGCAGACCTGCAAGAAGGCAGGTCTAAGAGCAGAGCACGGCATCCATCAGGTGCCGCATGCAGCCAGGGGCTCTTCCCAGGCGTCCCCGCAGCCGGGCCTGCGCACTCACCATCTCCTCCCCACACTTGGTGCCTGTGGGCACCAGCTTGAGGTTGGCCACGGTCCCGCTGGCATCGTTTTCAGTGATGGCTGCTTTGCATTTGAGGCGGTTAAAGGAGATGTGGTATGAGCTGCCACCGATGACGGGGTGGGTGTTCTCGCTCAAGCACAGCAGCGTGCCGCACTTCACATCCCTGCCGGGGCGGGCAGAGGCAGCCGTGAGTGCGGGAGCACCAGCCGCCAGCCCGRGCTCTCCTCCAGGGCACGAGAGAATTGCCAAGGGCTGAGGACTTTGCTCCAGACCCCAACAAAGGCCGTGGCCAGAGCCAAGCTGCTCCATTGCTTACTCAGGGCTGCAGGGCCTCTTTCCCGACTCAGTGAGGCAGTGGAGGTAGAGGTTTTGCGCACTGTTGTAGTTAAAGCAGGCATCGGGAGCCACTTGGGCAGCTGCGGGACACATAGAAGAAACGGATCAAGCAGAGCCAGAGCCTGCGTCATGCCAGCAGCAGCTGGCACAACCCACACGGCGTCACCAYCATGGCAACGCATGGCTCAACGTCAACGTGGGAGCAGCAGCTCCATCCACCCCTGGTGCTAACATCTGCCTGACTCCGCAGTGGCTGCKGGGTCACCTTCCCAAAGAGGGCGGTCCTATCATCTCTGTTAAGGCTGCAGAAGTTGGCCATGGGGYCAACCTGCAGTGCAGGAACCAGCTCTGGACAACTGTGCCCTTTCTCCGCGTGCCTGGGGTGACAAGGGTGCCTTACCTGCTCCCCAGAGCATGCGGCACTGCTCGCCATGTGAAGGACATGCCCCGTTGTAGCAGTAACCATTGCCGTGCTGGCACGGGATGCCGTTCTCCTGGAAGACGTCCTCCGGACACTCGGGGCTGAGGCCGGTGCAGTGCTCAGGCAAGTCACAGTCGTTCTTGCTGGCCCGGCACAACGCGCCGGCGGCCTTCACCTGCACATAAAACAGTCTGTCAGAGATACGGTGGCTCCCTCTGCACCACATTTGAGCCCAATTCAGCCTGCACGGGATGGGGATGCCACCAGGCCTCCAACAAGCTGTGCTCGTGGTTGGGCATTGCTCAAGACATCCTGTGCTTTACCTACAGTGTGGACTTGCACCAGCTCCTCTTACAACCTTTTCTGTTCAAGTCAAAGCATTGCCCACATGTGTGCTCAGAAACGAGTGCGGAAAGTTGCTTAACTTCCTCTTGAACAAAAGAAGCAGAGCAAGCAGGTAGCTTTCCCCAGCTGTGGGCAAGCTCTCCCTATGTTTTCCAAATACTTCTCTCTTTTCCAAGTGATTTTACCCTGCTTCAGGGGAAACAGAGGTATCTGGACTCAAGGATGCCAGAAACAGAAGGTGTCTTATCTGCCACACAGTATTCTCACCCAGAATGGTGACTGCCAGTGTAGCAAAAGTGCCACATGGGAAGCATGATTTTTCCCCCAGACTGCCTGGTGTTTTTTGGCTTTGGATGGGCTGCTAGAGGCAGAGAGGAGCATCTCCATCTTTGGGTGTTTTCAAGACTCATCTGGAGAAAGCCACAGACCCACCACYATGTTCTAACTACCATGTTTTCCCTCTTGTGTCTCTATCTGATCAGATCACGAAATAGCATCCCAGCAGTGGATCATAAAGGAGGTAGGAGTTATGAAACAGATGATTTTGAAGGTGACAAAGCCACTAGAGAGCAGCATGGTCCCCTGTATCTCTCCAGAGCTCGTAAGGTCCTTCAGACTCACTCAGGTTTTGCATACATGTTGCCTCTATCAGGGAGCCCCCAAGGTGCTCGGGACAGGACCATGTGCCTGCCAGCTCCCTTTTCCTTTCTAAGCACATCCCCTTTGCCACGGTGGAAGCTGGAGGTACCTTGCAGTCCTGGCAGCACTCTCCACGGGCACACTCGGCTCCCTCTCGCAGCTGGCACGTGGTGGCATTGCAGCAGGGATCAGAGCACTCCTGCAAGGCAAGAAGGCACAGGGACTGGCCACTAGCACTCTCTGGACATGGTGCAACGCTCTCATGAGCTGCTCACACACGCAGCAAATAGCTTAAATTTCACTCTACTGGACAATGAAACTGGGGCTGCTCAGAGTCAGGCATCCACCCTGGGCTCAGTGGCCTTTCAGCATCAGATGGGAACGTGTCCTTGGGGGAATCCGAGAAAGCAAGTTATAATGGTTGGTTGGTTTTGGTACAGGAACCACCCAAGAGCCTGTTTGCAAGAAAGTTGCATGTTCTTGAGATGGAGGCAAAAGGACCTGTTTTGGGGCCGCAGACCCAGGCTGTCTGTAGAGGTGCTGCAGGAAAAGGAAATGCATTGACAACTAACAAATATCGGCCTTCCTTTAGCTGCAGGCTCCCAGGAGAAAACCCCACTACCACAAATCCATGCAGGGAGAGTCAGAAGAGCTGTCACCGAGGGATTTAACACAGGCACATCACCGGGCAGTTTGTCTCAAATCTTCCCACCACAGCACAATGATGCATCTCAGATGTGATGCTCCTAATGGTGAGGAKAAGCTGAGCRAGGCTTTTGAAAGAATGCCATGCCRTGATGACCCCTTGCTGGGATCATCTTTTGGTTAGGGAATGTYCTCCCAGGATTATCCTTCCYAGGAACCCTCCCACAAACATCACATCCAGTTACATGCAACCAGCACATATCAAAGCCCTCCTTTGCTGGCAACCTCTCAGTAAGTGATCGTACCTCCGGCGCGCCACAGTCGCACTGCTCTCCTCGCTCTACAAACTGGTTCCCACACACGGGCCCCCCGTACAGCTCGTCGGCCTTGGGGGCGTTCAGCAAGCAGCTGGTCCTGGGGTCTCCGAGGAACTGCCACATGTCRTGTTCGCTGCAACTGCTGAAGAGCTTGGGGTAGACCAAGCTTAGGGGAAGAGAAATAGGTGATCACAACCAGAGATAAGAGCCATGGGGCCTTTGCAGCTGTCATCCCAGACAGCAACTGCAGGAACTGTCTCCAGACACAGGTGTAGCTTCAAAGACTGGTTATTGAAGTGGTCAATGTGGATCTAACCTCAGATGTCTCAAGAGCTTCACCCTAGGTCTCACTGGGACAGTGCCACGAGATACCTAGAGACATCCACTACATCCACTAGGGCTATTCCCCTTTCTCGTTCACTCACCCAACACTCGCTGCCATAACACAGCCTCCATCAGCTTTGGGGACAGGACAGTGGCAGCTAGCAATGTCTTCA
The DNA here is from genome assembly GCF_003342845.1 of Nothoprocta perdicaria. Lineage (NCBI taxonomy): Eukaryota > Metazoa > Chordata > Aves > Tinamiformes > Tinamidae > Nothoprocta > Nothoprocta perdicaria. The sequence continues at coordinate 893,471 of NW_020455489.1, read as the reverse complement.
TCATGAGACATCCCCAGATTGTGCCCCATCTCATGAGCCATGGTGGATGCAGCACCAATAGGATTCTCACTGTGGTCCTGTGGGACAAGAATGAGATTCATCTGTCTCCTTTGARCAGTATCTCTGAGAGGCCCATTGCTCTTCAGCAGTTCAGTGTCAGGACTTGGTGCTGTCTGCAATTCATTTCCTAACATTATCATGCCAGCATAAATGAAGATGAAAGCTGGGCTGAAAGCTGAAGATGAAAGCCCACAGTTTCTGGAGATCTTCAGACTGGGCGCTCAGGAGTGTAAGACAGCAAGTACATATATATATGTACACGTATATATACACATGTATGTATATACAATATGTGTATATATAGTGGCTACCCTGAAATGAAGGCTTTATGGTGGTTCTGGCTCATGTGCCAGAGGACACCATGCCTGGGGTGAGATGGAGAGACTGAGGTCTGAGGACTAAGGTGCCCAATGAGGATGACTGAGGAGGGCGTGTAAACCWCGTCCTAACCATTGGAAAGGCAGTGGGAAGAGCCCTGTGTCTATGGAGAAGCTCTGGGAGGCTCTCCGGATGACTCAGTTATATCAGAGGCCTGCTCAGCGCAGGTGCCCATTTCTGCTTCCCACAGCCACCCTTCCCTCTGGCCATTACACATCTCTCAGAGTCAGTCCTTCCAGGATCTCTGATGCCAGGGACAAGATTTAGATCTGGAAACATGGTCTGGATGAGCAGAGCCCAGCGCCTAAGCCCGCACATTTGCCGCTGCCTGATCATGGGGTCACTGCTGCCATCATGGGGCATGCCTAGGCAGTGAGACCTACCTGACTGACACCACCTGAGTCCCTGGTGCACATTGCAAGCTTCTTTGCGAGGCCTACGGTTGTTCCGTGGAAGTCTATGCCCCTGTGGGAAGAAAGCATGTCAATGAGCACGTGACCCACAAGCTAACAAGGGCAGAAGGCAGAAAAGGTGCCTGGGTGCCCAGGGACCGCCAGGGCAGATCAAGTCCTGTCTGATGCCCCTACGTGATGAGCTGGGCGTTGTCGTGTTGCTTCTTCTTCAGCAGTTCTGTCTCGCGCCAACGGAGGAAGTTGTCCAGGGTCACTTCTGGGTTGGGACTCACGGTGATTTTGTCCTTGTTGTTCCACACCTCTAAGCCAATCAAGGCCACACGCAGGTGAAGAGACTGATAAAGCTGAGACGGGAGAAACCCCAGAGACAGCGCTTGGATTTAAGGTGCACGGCAGAGGAAAGGTCCCATCCACCCCAGGAAGGTCCCATTCACCCCAGGATTCAAGCCCAAGCTCACTCGTCAAGCAATACCAGACTGACATCCCGAATATATTACAGACCCTGCCACAAAGCAATGGGACCTATTCCCTTACAGASATGACTAGCAGAGAGCTCTGAGGCAGCCTTTTCTTGCWCTTGAGGATCCATCAGAGAGTGTTYCTTTTAATATCTGCTTTGCACACGTTGCTGGCCACTGGATTTGGTCACTATCTAGTAGACCACCTAAGGGATTTGAGATTTCCTCCAGCTCTGTCATTTAATCTGCTTTGTTCTCTACTTCTTGCTTCACTGCCATATTCCTTGACAATATTTTTCTACTTGTMCAGCAGGAAGCCTTCTCCTATAGGGGGTGGGGAACCGTGCTACACTGTGGGGTCTGCACACATGCAATCTGGGCAGATCACAACCCCYGAACTCACCTTGTCAACGTGGTTCACGATTTCCTTCATGCGGTTCTGCACCATGCGCAAGTCCTTGTACTTCCTGAACTATGGAAAAGAAATTGAGAGATTTCCAGGCTGCCTTCCACCTGGGAAGAGAATGCATTGACAAGAACCAYCTCCCCCTCTCTTACCTCCTCGTTGTCCACTACCAAGATCAGCTCCACATACCGAGGCCCTTTGTGTAACGGAGCTGATTTCTGAAAAGGAAGATGAAAATGAACTCAAGAAGGAGCTATGCAGCTTGCCATCCCATGGAATTTGTTAGCTCCTGGGATATCTTCTTGTCCTACTCAGGATTAGTAGCTCTCCTAGCTCTGACTCCTGATGATATTTTGCAGGGTCTTTCAGACACCTTCCAACATACAAAGGAAACCTCCAGCCCRCTACTGATGGAAGCACTAGAGAGGTTCTGCAGGTGTCAGTGGCATACAGAGAGCACCTGCATGGGTCGCACAGGGCAGCGGAGGGTTCATGGATAGACAGCTATTCCTGCTGATGGTACAGGATCTGAAGACTTGTTCATACYAGAAGCAAGGCCATTGAGACTGGTTGGAACCTGTATTTGGGTGCCCGATTGGCAACAGTTGGGTGGGAAGAATGGAGCATCATGAAGAGATGCAGTGTGGTCCCAATTCCTCTCCTGGCCTTTCAGAGACAGGCTCTTGGCACTTGCAAACTCAACTATGGCAAAGAGGAGCAATGTAGTTCCTAACCCAATGACGGAGCTTCATGGCGGCAGCAATTTTTGGTTCGTAGTCATATTCCAGGGTGGCACTAGACTCTTGGCACGTGCCACGCTTCATGCGCAGGTGAGCTGCTCTGTACACTGCGTGCCATCCGGCCTTGTCCTCACCCAGGGGTTCCAGCACGTAGACAGTCTCGTTTACATGGAAAAATCCACTGCCAAAACATAAGGACAGACATCGGTTCAAGTAGGGGTTACACACAGAGCCTCCAAGACAGACACACCTCATGTGATGCTGTTCTGAGTACAGGCCAACAGGACATGTCTGGACGCTGCACACACCCCTGGGACTAACTCTGATGCAAAACATTGCTGTCAAATCCCAGCTAGGAAAACACCCATTGCTTTCCCTTCCCTTGTCGTAGGCAAGATAATAACTTGGATGAGGTACAGGCCACTGCTGCAAAATGGAGCCCTCCTTGGACTTGCCCAGAGACGAGGGGCAATAGGAAACACGTTCATAGCACTTGTTCTTGGAGACTGTGGAAGTACAGGCTGGACAAATGGACAATTAGGAGGTGGAAAACTGACTGAGCTGCCAGGATGTCATGGCAGTGATCCATGGCTCAGCATCTGTGGACCAGTACTTTGGGCAGCAGAAATCTGCTGAAGCTCAGCAAAGAGTGCCTGATGCTGCTGGGTCAGGCTTAACGTGTTTTTTAACASGGCTGCTTATCAGCTCTGGCCTTCAAGATGCTTTCTGTAGGGTATTGCAAACATGAAGGAAAAGAGTAAAATCCGTCCCGATGACCACCACAAGTCTAATATAGTAATAAAATAACTGATAACAAGTCTAACAGTCTCAGCCTGCTAAGCCGAGACACGCTGGCAACCTTATAGTGAAAGTACACCGGCTGGGCTTGTTGTGTCTTTCTGAATCTGCATTATACCCACATCATACTCCACTTAAGAATCAGGCTGAGAAGTAAGAGTCAAGCTCTGGCTCTAGGGAGCTAACTCACAGCTGGCTGCCTGTGCGTTTTCATTCCAGGCTTTAAGCTACTGAGGGCATACCTTCAACATTCCCACCACGCAGAGAAAATGGACCTTTTTTCGCACCTCCCCCTTCAAAGTTGAGTTCTCTCCTCCATCAGGTCAGGCCCAGAGGACAGGGGCTTTGCCACAGYGAGTCATCATTAGACCCTGCTGACTCACTCAAGACTTTGTCACACAGGCTCACCCTTGCACAATGTTTACTCTTTCACGAGAGGCACTGCAACGTGCAGAGAAAATGAGCAATGCCCTTCTGGGTCCTGGTTTGGTGCTGCCCACCTGGTGAAACTGCTGGAGCTGATTCACTTTTCCTGCTCGCCCTTGCCCCATTCAGTGCCCTTGGTAGATCAGAAGTCCTACCTGAGCCCGTTGCAGGTGCTGATGCTGGCTGCTGAAACGGCATACCCCTGAACGTGACCTTGATAAAAGCAATGATCCTGCAAGATAGAAAACAGATGTGTCAAGGCAATCTGCACCATACTGGACRCAGAGAGAAGAGCTGGAGATGCTGAAGGGTTCAGGGCAGCGACCTTCAAGGAGGGCAGAGCACACCACACTGTGTGCCAGCAGCACCTGCACTTTGCCACCTCRTCCTGAAGTTGAACTGCACTGTCAGTGGAGCCTTCCTCACCCTAAAACCCACTCTTCCAGGATCCCACTGCAATGCAAGCCCCATACCTGAATGTCTGGTTTCTCTATGATCTCTGTGCCATCAGCTGAGTAATGTGTCTCCGTGTAATGCCGTCCAAGCAGCTCCCTGCAAGAACAGGAAAGGGAACATTAGCACTGACAACTCCTTTAGGTAGACGATGGGAAGGTGATGTGCATATTGCAGGTGGGCTCAGCATAACTCTGGACCTCACAGGTGAAATCCTGCCTACCTCATCTGCGGCACAGTGAGACCTGGATCTAGAGGCCGAAGTGCCCCTGGACATTATATTTGGATATAACAGGCCAGGACTTCACAGGGGAAAATGAGTATTTGAAAGCCATGTAAACAAGTCTCCCAGCCACTCCAGCCCTCTCTGCCCACTGGCACTCACGTGTTCTTCTCCAGGTGCAGGACATAGTCCTTGCCTTCGGCATGGATGCTGTAGAGGACATGGTCTGGATAGATGCTCTGCATGAAACAAAATGCCAGCACAAACCCACCGTTACCAGGAGCACAAATTGCAAAAGGCTTATATTTGTCCAAATACATCCCAAAACACACACCTAATAAGGCAGGTGACTGCGGGATGGGGACTGACTACCTGTCTTGTCACTGCCCAGAGGCAACGTGCACACTCATCCCAAAGGCACCCAGCAAAGACGCAGGAAATTAGAAGGAGCGCAAGAAAGTTTCCCTACAAGAACGCAATCCCAGTGCACGCTGAGATGAAGAACGAGTCATGGCAGCGATGAAGAAGAGAGTCAGCAAAGGCTGKTTTTCCCTGTATAACACATGGCCAAAGACAGGCACACAAGGAGCTGAAATTTCGTGCTCCTCAGTCGCAAGAGCTCTTTTTTGGAATTGCAATGGGCACTTGCTCATGGACAGAACATGAAGCTCTTCAGTGCACAAGTGTTTTTATTGGTAGAGACTTCCTTATCTGTGGCTGATCTAACATCATGAGCTCTATTGCAAGTAGACTTAGGACCAATTTGCATCAGATATCTCACAACRTCGCCAAAGTGTGGGTGGAAGGAAGCTCAAGGAATCTCTGGTCCAACCTCCTGTCGCTAGCACTGGGTCATGGTAACCCAGTCTAGCCCTGAAATCCCCAGGACAGAGAACCAGCACCTGCAAGGAATGTTCCCCCTCTGGAGGAAAGCACCTCCAAGGGATGTTCTCTCCCTGGAGGAAGAAGTGTTTTCTGAAGTCCCATCTGTGCTCCCTTGTGATGTCCATATTTCCATGGATGTCYGTGGATGCTGGACGCCAGAAGGATCGATACTATCCACTAGAAACCATCTCAGCAGCACCACAGGGAGACACCACATCCGCTCATCCCCYAGTGTGGTGCTCCATGTCGGACTCYGTCTTTGGCGCCACGCGGGACCTCCTCACCCACCGCACCACCAGGGAAAGGACGGGCTCCCTCAGAGCATTTCCTCAGCTCTTGCAGGGGCCTAATGTGAGAGACCACGYGAAAGGCAAAGCAGCAGCTCCCTGCAGGGCCAGCATTCCTCCTGGATGAGGTGTTCGCCTCTCCCCAAGGAGGATGACAGTAACGATTAGCATTTGAAGGCTCAGTGCTGCCCCGAGGGCATCTACGAGCAGAGCAGACGGGAGCTGGGGTTAAGCGGGAGGTCCTGCTGTCTCAGCACCGCAGTCACATCCAGCTAGGTCAGGGAAAGGCTTTTCCGGTGAGTCAGTCGCCCTCAATTCCACCCCGTCTATGAAAACCTCGCTTGGAGGGCCAGGCTGCTGGCCACAAAACGTCCTCTCTGCACGCTGAGCGAGTCCCACCGGGTCTCCTTGGAGGTAAGGCAAGCACATCCCTCTCACAGCATCAGCATCTTGCTGCCATGGGTCCCTGCTACGTTTCTCTCTTACCGACGGGTGTCTCGGGTGACGTGGCSTCCCCTTCCTGTGTCTGCCAACAAAGCGACCCGTTGTTTGTGCTGGCCATGCCAGAGCCAGCAAAGGCCTTAAGAAATCACTGAAAAGCTCTTGGAAGGGGGGCAGGGGGACAGCAAGGAGAAGAACCACGGTGCAAGTTTAAAAAAATAAATTAAAAAAGGACAGAAGAAAAGAAAGAAGAGATGAAACTTTCCTGAAGCACCTCCTCTCTGATGAGTAAGGGTTTTGTAAGCACTCCAAATGGGAAGGCTTTGAAAGCAGAGCGGCTCAGTCCTGCCTGTGCCAGAGCCCCACTGACCTCGTGGCAGTSCCGAGCAAGCAAAGGCAGAGCCGCGCGCACAGCACACGGACAAGGAGTTCATTCCAGCTGGTTTGGTTAAGAGGAGACCCGAAGAGCTTGCAGAGGATTCAGCTGTGATTGCTCTGTCCCAGTGCAGCACAGGGTATTTCTTGGTCTGGTGAGAAGAGGCCACACGTCTCCCTGGGACAGGGGAGAAGGGCTCCCCACACCAGGCTGATTCTACCTTATGGTGGGTATCAGCAGAGCTGCATCACCRAAGAAGAGGGGAAGAAAGCAGGTCGCTGGGCCACTGCCACCCCCTGCCCCAGCTCCAGCCACACATGTCCACCTCGCTGAAGAGGGACTCACTCAGCTCCTCTGAGCTCAATGCTCTCAGCAGGCATCCGCCTGCCCAAAGAGTCTTCTTCACCCATCCCCTTCCCTCAGGGAAGTTGTATGTAGGCTTCAAGTGGGATACCAAAGAGACTCCCCTCCACATCTCCCTGCCACCCTGTGTCATTGCTCCACTTGTTCTTCTAAGTCCCAGTGATTCCTGCAAAGCACTGAGCTGAGCTTGGCGAGAGCTTTGCTTCCTCCATCCCGGCAAAGGATTCTCCTTCTCCTTCTTGCCTCATCTGGCTTTGRGGCACGGCAAGGAAAATCAGTGGTGATGTGTAAGTATAGGGTGACACTGGGTCCTATGGCTAGAAACAACATTGTCATCAAAACACGTCTCTTGAGTGTGAGGAATATACAGATGTCCTCCACAGACCAGTTTAACTACAAAACCCGAGATGTCGCCTCTACTCAACTTCTTCAGGTAACATCCATTTAACCAACTGTCTCAACMCAGCACTTTTTGAAGGTCCTTCTCCTCCTCTGTTTTCAGGTCCCTTTGTGTGGCAAGTCTACACACACCCTTCTCACACCCTACCCCTGCTAAGCAAAGTTGATGACTCGGGGTAGGAGGGCAAAACCATGCCCTTTGCTGAAGGCTGGTGTCTCAGTCAGTCCTGTGATGCCAGAACCTGGTTTCACCCAACTATTTCGTTTCCAGCCTTGCACAGAAACTGCCCTTTTGGTCACCCATCTCCATTTCAGAGACGGTTTTATTGGTGGATCAACCCCACYGAGAACCACGTCCCCAGCCAACATTACCAAGAGAGCAAACTCAGGGAGGAAGAAGGAAGAAATACTTCAAATGGCAGGAGATTTTCCATCCTTAATACATCAGCATCCAGGCGAGACCCGCACCSACGGTGACGCTGGGGACACGCAGCTCCAGACAGCACGTCCCCTCCCACACTGCCGCGTGCCCGTCTACATGCCCCCAAGCGCTGTGCCCATGGAAAGGAGGAGGACGTGCAGTTCGGCRAGCTCTCTTTGCCGTGGCATCAGTGCCGGGGGAGAGAGAGAGACGTTCAACATGCCTGGCACCAGATGGTGCCTCTAAATAGCCGGGGGAACGTTCATCTCGTGGACAAGTTTAGGTTTCTGGAGCAGAGAAAACAGATGCTTTCAGGGAGTGTTTTTGAAGCTATTTGACGAGAGAAGGGTTTGAAACCCTAGTGAACGTGCTGTAGGAAGAGCTTACTAGGAAATGAACGTCCTCAAMCTCCCAGTCTTATCAGGTGCTAAAGTCAAGGCTTTTTTAGCACAAAAAAAAAAAGAGAGAGAGAGAGAGAAAGAAAGAAAAAAAAAGCCATGTGTTTAGCTGAATTTCACTTCTTTTAAGGCAATGAGGGAAGCGTCCTTGAGGTCAAGGCCACAATCCCAGGAAGGCCAAATCCAAGGGCTCAAAATGCCTGAGTCAAACCCCATTCCCTCCCCCTGAGTTGTGTTTTCCCCCTCTCTGCCTCCAACAAAAAGCACTGTGGTTTTTTCATGTGGGTTTCTGAAACTTTCTGATTCATGCTTCCCTACCCCAAAGGATGAAAAACTGGCTTAAGAAAACACAGCAAGCGAAACACTTGTATCCCAGTGAGACACCACAAATCAATGCTTAGGAAAAGCAGACATCGCAACGTCGGCACCAGTTTGCAGGAGATGGTAACACTGTCCAGTGTCTCCTGGCGATCAGCAGCAACTCTTTTGAGCCGGGACAACCCAAGGAGCACTGCTCTGAGCCGATSATTTGACATCTCTGCCATTTGGGATCGCAAAGAAAAGGCAGTGCAAGAAAATTCTCCTTGTGTCACACACAGGCTGAAGGATCTCCAGCTCTGAGCCTCACTCTCTGCTACCTCCATGCCAAGGACACTTTCGAGGTTCCTGCCTGTTCGGCTCCCTGGCTTTGCAGCGTGGGACTAGGGACAAAAAGCCAGCTGGGCTGGCTCAAGCCATCGGCTTAAATAGAGGCTTAAAGTAACAGGGCTCCCCTCTCCAGCCAGCTGGGCTGGTGGTGTTTGAGAGGTGCCGCTACTCACAGACTGTGCGGAGAGGTCCCTCCTGCCCCGAGCTGCTGGCAGCCTGCGCGGCATCACCGTCTCGTACCGCTCCACGTGGGCCAGCTTCTTCTCGAGGCTGACGGAGACACCTGCAAACGTCCAAGGGCGAGAGCTTTGGTCATGCTCAGAGCTGGGGGGACGTCRAGGCGCCAGCGCCCAAGGGGTGAAATTTTTCTCTCCCCAAGGTGACAAATCCATTCAGACCCCCAGGGAGCTCTCCCAGGAGCCCCAAACTGGGACCTCTCATCACAGCCACCTCTGGACACCCATGCATGGTGGCCGGCAGCACCCCCGGCAGCTGGGCAGACAGMGGGGCCGGCGCCGGAGCGGAGCGCTCCATCGGTGGGTGCCTGGCAGCCGTCGCCCACGGAGCGCGCGCGGGAGCCAAGAGCCTCGTCAGCACCCGCTCGGCGGGCTGAGTCACGCTCCCCCTGCCAGCACAGCGCAGACTGGGGATGACAAGCTTCCCTCTCTCGGTGAAGGCTCATCCAGGCACAATTACATAATCCCGCCAGCCCCATCTGCTCGGGGGGCTCCGGAGCTGGACCCCAACCACATCGTGCGGTGGCTCCAGCAAGGCTACAAGGGTCACCCCCCGCAGMGAAAACACATTGGCCGGCGAGATAAACACAGTCTTGCTCCCAAGAGCACCCATGGAAATAGCTCTCGGTGCTTGGGCTACAGGGGTTGAAGGTCTGGCATTGCCGGGCCATGACCGGACCTCTGCAGATCTGCTGCTCCCTGGAGAACTGGAGCCAGGACAGACTGGAAGTGGAGTGATCCCCACACTGCAGTGGGGATCATCGCAAGCAGCACCCACCGAGGGGGCTTTCTCTGTCTGTAGGACACAAGCCTAGTGCTCAGCCAGCTGAGGGGGGCACCTCCAAGCCCATTTTCCCACCTTTGCCCTCTACCAACTTCAGGAAGAGGATGAGGACGCTGGGATTACCCAGACACAGAGTTCAGTCCGCTAGATGAAGTGACTTGGAAAGCTTCCCARGAGCGGCAACCTCCTCCCACCAGCAATCCCGTGCCCAGCCTTGCCACTCTCCGCATCCCTGTGTCTAACTCACGCCGGCAGATCCCAGCGCTTCCCCGAATAAGTCCTAAGGGCAAAATCCGCCCCTTGGAATCCGCGGCAAGGATGCTCCTGGGGGAAGCATCCCAGGGGGTAAACAAACAAACGAGAAATACAAAGCACACACCCCAAAACGCCTCTCCGGTGTGGGGGCTTGGGCAGCCGCGTTTTGATGCGCAAGCGCCGGCAGCCTCCGCGAGGCTCAACCTGCCCCCCGGCCCCGCCACGCGCCGCGGAGCAGCGCGATCCGCTCCGAGGGGCTCCGCACTCACCGTGGCCGATCATCATCATCATCATCATCATCCGCAGCAGCAGCGGAGTGGGTGCCGGGGCCATCGCGTCCGGGCTCCGCCGCTCCGCGCCGTGAGTCACGGCGCGCCGCAGCCCGGCGGGACGGGACGGGGCGGGACGGGGCCGCCCCCCGCGGGGTGGCCCCGCGCCCCGTGTCTCCGGGGCTGGGTGGCCGTGGGGCGGGGGCTGAGGSGGCGGAGGGGCAGGGAGCTGGAGGATGCGGGGCAGGTCTCTACGTCCCGGGGAAAAGGCAGAGCCCCGGGGCAGCCCGTGCTCGGAGCACGGGGAGGAAAACGCTCCGTGGCCACAGCGGGACCCCGAGCCGGGTGAGGGGGAACACAATCATCATCTTCCTTCACCATCCCTATTTCTTCAAACTTTCGGTACGCTCCGTAGGTCTTGCCTCCTCCACCTCTCCCCATGCGCTCCTGGGGTTTTCACCCAGTTGTGCTCCCCACCCCTTCACTAACATCTCTTCCTCAGCAAAGCAGCTAATTCCTGCTTTTCCCCTTACCCGGAGGTCTGGCAGAGGGGACAATGCCCCTGGGGCTCTGGGGACACGATGCAGGAAGACGCCTCTTCGGCACAGACTTGGGACACTTTCACGGAGCGTTGGGGCCAAGATCCATCAGAAAATGAAGCCATTGAAAGGCTCTACACAGAGCTCAGAGCCGTCCCTTTGGCTGCTGTCTCTGCACGGAATCAGGGCCACGTGCTGCAGCTTCCTGCCCTGAATCACAGGGAAGGGTTTCTCTCCCTGGAGATGGAGCAGCTGCAGAAGAGACCGTGAGGGATCAAGGGCAGCGTTTGCACTTAAGAACAAATGAATAAATAGACAGACAGACAGACAGATGGATAGATAGATACAAAATAAAAATAAATAAATAAATAGACAGACAGATGAAAATAATAAATAGATAGACAGACAGATAGATAGATAGACAGATAATAAGAGGGTCAGCAACTTTGTTCAGAAGTTATGGGCAACTGCTGCACCAGGATGTGAGTGTCTTGGAGCAGCAAACCAAGTGAGGACTAAAGAAAAAAAAAAATCAAACCACCACAGAAACCCGCAAAAATCATACTGAGACCAGCACTGCTGAGCATTTCCTGGTGCAAAACGGATATGCTTTACAGACAGAAGCAATGAGGTCATTGCCAAAGAGACCGGCCAGGCCAGAAGGCTGCTGCTTGGCCAGCTGATGTGGCAGCTCTGTGTGTGCCTCGGCCTGGCAAGAAGGGCTCCCCTGGACTCAYGGTCCCTGCTCACTGGGATCAGTCTGGAACCCTACAGTGCTCTTGGTCTCCTGTATTCTTGGGTTTGGGTCAGTGGGACTCAGCAGACAGCTGAGTCAGAGCTTATGGCTCTGTCACCATCCTGTAAGGCCCCACACGTGTTTGCAGAGCCCGTGTGTAGCTCCAGGGGCCGCCTGGTTCTTCCTCTCTTGGGGTTCATTACGTGGCCTCCTTGTTCATACTGATTTCATAGTCATTCCTTTGCAGAAATGGGCTTGAAGCGATAGGTTTTGGAAAAGTCTGGGGTGTCCAGGGTCACGTGCTCACAGCTAGTGCTGGGGCCAAGGAACGCCAGGCTTTGAGTCTGAACAGGTAAGAGGGAAGTCAAGGGAGGAGGTTGCTTAGATCTACCTATGAGAGGACAAAGCTGTAGAAGAAACGCCTCCAGAAGAAACACCAAATCTGCTTGTCCCCCTCGCCTTGAGCTTCAGGCTGGGTTGGTTTGCTGCCGCTTCCTGGAAAGTCGCRCTAGGCTGACAGAGATGAGCAAGCCCTTGCAGACATAGGAAGAGAGGCAGCTGCGGTCTGGCCAGGGTGCTGTGCGATGACCCCCCTTTCCCTCCCCTCCTTCCCATGCTTTGTGGTCAGAGCTGGCAGGACGAAAGGCTGAGGGCTGAGACAGTGAAGGCTCCATCTTGACCCCTCACCAGGAGGCTTCCCGTGCTCGTAAAAAGACAGAGACAAAAGGGACTTTTCTGGGGACCTATGAATTTGTTTCATCTTTCTGCCTGCAGCYTTTCTTTAGTCCTGCTCTTAAAAATGGATATTTATGAAAAGAATTAGATAAACATAGCTCCATGCTTCTGAACAGAAAATTGAAATCCAACCTCTTGGCATCACAGCTCATTGAGGAATACAAAGAAGAGACAGGGAGAGAAGCTGAGCGGGTGCCAAAGTTGGCTTTTCATCTGCTTCCTGCTTTTCCTTCCAGACGGTCCCTTCTGAACTAGCCCAGTGGTCACCAGCTCTGGACTTGTCCGGTCTCTGGCACTGAGGCCCTCACCTATCCTAACGTGCAAACTAGTAGACTGTGCCTCAAGGTGCCACCTGGGAAAGGCCACCTTGCTTTGGAGGATGCTGGGTGCAGGACCTGGTCAAAAATCCATGTGGCATAAAGGTGAGGATGCTGGCCCTCCTTAATTTACTAGTACAGGCATAACCAATACCACCTGCTAAGCSCAAGCACGCTTCTCTTGCAATTCCCAGTCAAGATGTGCATTGGTGTTGGGCTCGTGCTATGGCYGCTCACCAAGGCAGCGGGGAGAGCCTCAGGGGTGACCACCCATGCCGAGAAAGTTCAAGACAGGTCTTGTCAGCTCAAGGTCTTGTCMGCTGGAGGTGGCCAACTAACCCCACCACCATCACCACCACCTGGAGCAGTGACATGAGAGTCCTTCTCCACGCTATGCTTGGCAGATGTGTTCTGCTGCAGTGCAGCCCTCGTGGAGACACCGTGCCGAGCCGGAGAAGCAAAGCCGGGAACGAGCAGCCGTTGTGGGCTGCTGCAGCCTCCCCAGGGCTCGGCAGGCAGGGCTGCCTCCCGCGGGGACGTCCGGAGCCCTGAGTCACCACCTGGCMGAGGTGGCGCCCCTGTTTCCTGCTCGGATGTGGGTGCCGCTCACTCCCTCTCCACGCCAGATGTGAGGCAGTGATTTCATTGGCAGGAAGCGAGCTTGGGTGAGGCGGCAAGGGGAACTGCCTGGKGCTGAGGGCCGGGCTTGGGGCCGCTCTGCTCCCTGCCCTGCCCGGCGCGGGCCCTCGGCTCCCAGCGACGCTGCCGTGCTGCACGCAGCAGCTGCAGGGATGTTCCTAGGCAGAGCTGACCACAGTGAGCCCAGGCGCTCACTTCTCCTCCTGCGCCTGGGGCATCAGCAAGAAGTGGTGTCCCAGGACACCCTCAAGGAGAAATAGTGACCGGCTGAGCTGCCAGGAAGAACGGGCTCGTGTTTCCATAGGGTTGCATCCCAACAGGCAGCGTTGAGGGCTACATGCAGGTACCGGCAAAGCAATAGCAAACACAGGGCACGATGTTGGTTGCTGGCCCCGGCCGCTCAGCACCGGAGCTTGGAGGTGTCTCTCGCCGCGTGCTCCGTGCGGTGCGAGGTGCAGGAAGCGACGYGGCTCCGGATGCGGTGACGCACAGCCACCGAGTTCCCACCACCCTGGGGAGGAAGCGGGTTCCTCGCCCGGGTTCCCGGCACGCGTCTCTGCGCTGCCCTTGCTCTTTCCGTCTGATGTCCTTCCTGTTCCAGGAGTTATGGTGTCAGAAGGTGTCATGCTAAAATAGCCACCAGTTAGAGGCTAGCGTGGACTCCTTCGGATGTGTGCAGCTGTCTCCTGAGCCTGCTCTGTGCCCAACTCAAGGCAGAATGGACAGAAATCATGCTGCAGTTAAGTTGCGTTCGGGCACAGAGCAGTTCCAGGGTTTCTCTTAATCTCTGCTGCTTTTAAGAAGCCATGGGAAGGGTGGATCCCTAAGCTAAACAACTGCACTGCCTGCAGTCGGATGCATGTTTACATCTGCAYGTATAGGTATTGCTCCATCAGGTCCACAAGCGACCAGGGACATCATGTTCACAGAACGGCACGGAAGTGCCATGGTCCAATGAAAGACCGGACAGCATCATCCATGAGGAACCACAGAGCCGCACGCACACCTAGGAACGTGCAAGATTTCACACAGGGAAGGAAGAATTGAGCAAAGTCCTGCGTAAGCTCTGGTGTAGGAAATAACGTTGCAGCAGAACCGTAGATGAAGAAAATTTCAGCAGGAGGTGAGAGATTTAATCAATTCATGTTGACTCTCTTACCCAAAGGGTCATAGGCCCCAAGAAGCCTGTGTCCAAGAGGTCTTGACACTTTTCAGGCAACAGCATGTATGTATCCAGGTTACCATGACATGTGGTAAAAGAGGTGCTGCCTGACAGTTGTCCTCTCCTCCTTGGGTTGGTGACCACATGCTGGTTTTCGGACAAGCCCTATTTTCTCCCCAGCAGGGACTGATTGTTCCATCCTGCCCCATATCTGCAAGTCACCAGGATTACTCACAGTCCTCTGCCCCCTACCCCATGCATGCTGAGAAGCTGCAGGGATCTTGGTGAGCTGCTGATTTTGATGCTAACAAGACCTGCCACAGCAGAGCCCTTTTCCTGCTCCTTGTTCCTACTGGTGACTCCAGCCATCCATGCCTGTCCATAACAATCCTAACATTTCTGTTATGGACTTCCTCAGCGGAGTGATAAAGGTGTGCAGAGCTGACCTGGATGGAACCATTGAGCACCCACCACTCTACAAAGCACAGCAGAAAACCCGGAGAGAAGAGAGCTGTGTTGAAGTAGAGACCGGACAAAGAACTGCAGCCAGAAGCTCCCTCTCCCAGGCAGCTGAGCACCCTGTTTGTGGGTCCCTATCTTGGAGTGCTTGAGTTTGCCAGTGGTCTGTGTGTAGGGGGGAGGCAGATGGCTGGGATGACAACACCTTTCGAGATAAGGATGCAAGTGGTGTGCGCAGGGGGCACTCAGCCAGCTGCACAGAGCCCTGGAGGGCATTCAGGAGGAAAAGGTCCATCGGCTAGATTAAAGAGCCGCCCAGGGAGCTTCAAAGAGGCTTCTGAAGCGAAGCAGCCAGCCTGGAAACAACCAGATTGTGCAACAAGGTGGCGAGAGGCCTTGGAGGAGGAAGAGCATCCGCAAAAACCTGGCGTGAGGCTGCCAGAAGCTGCCCCTTGGGGTAGAAGGGTCCTTGCTGAGCGCCGGGAGGAGTCTGCACCCAACGGGAGCAGAGGGTGCAAGGAGCAGGGCCCCACAGCCCGGGTGTTTAGGTGACCTCGCAGGGAAGCCGGCACGTGCAGGGCGACCTGCCTGTCCTGGAGAGGGGCTGTCTGTGTCGGCACTGCTTGCTGGGGAGAAAACGGGAGTCTGCTCAACGGTGACGTGGAGCAAGAGACAGCCCCTCCTCTGTGGACCTGCCCCACCGCTGGCAAGCCTAGGCGCCGTCTTACATAGGCCTGCGCTGAGCCCAAGGCTTTGGCAGCGTCCGACTCCTGCGTGGCGATGGGCAAGAGCTTGCTCTGAGGAGCAGCCCCTTCCCTGAAGGGCCACATGAGGCTGGTGGCAGTCTCCATCTTCAGCCTCCAGTTTCCGAGGGAGGAATCCTGTCCCCCAGGTCCGGGACTGGCTGTCCCACTCCTCTCCTTGGGTATCTCCCTCTCTGTGATGCTGGGAGACCAGCTTTGTGTTACCAGAGCAGAAGGGATCTCTTCTCTCTTATCCCACTCTAGAAAAAGGCTCCTGCAAAGGAGCTGGTGAGGAAAAGGCAGGGCATGCCTGTAGGTGCTCTGGAACAACACACAGAGGACTCGGACAATGCAATTCTAGTGTCACATCTGCCCAGCGGTTTTGAAAACCCAGCTCAGGAGGCATAGAGCAGCAGCTCAGCTTTACTGCAGCAAAGCCCACCTTAGGCTTTCCCCACCAAGCTGATGGCCAGCTAAGCCAGAGGCACATGAGCTGACCCCAACATAGTCCCCCATGACGAATTTGCACCACAGGCCCTGTTAGCAGACAAAACAACCTTTGTTGTTGTTGTTGTTTTGGTTTTTAATTTTACAACACACAAATACATCATTTTACAATGTGGTAAAAAAAAAAAAAAAGACTTGATGGAAGTCTCTTGGAAGAGACACTCTGTTACACACRTTTGAGGAGACCCCCTGGTTCCTCGGAGCGACGCTGGTGGTTTGCTCACACCTTGCACGGGGAGCCCGATGGGAGGTTAGTTCCAGCTAGAACTGAGTGGACGCCCTGTTCTCTGTCGGCACAGAAAAGCTGGCAGCTAAACTGGGCTTTACTGGGCAGGACCCACCACATGGGGAAGCAGGGGGGCTGCTTTCTGGCTTCGCTCTGCAGACATGTGCTCCAAACGCTCCGTGTAGAATCCATTGAAGTCCAACCTGGGAGTGCAAAAACAAAAGACAAGACAGACCAGCTTCTTCAGAGCGAGGTTGGGACAYTTGTGTCGCGCTGCGCGGGGCGCGGGTGGCATCTCCTGCAGCTGCACCGTCCGCGTCGCACGGCCAGGTTCCCTCAGCATCACCCGGCGTCTCTGCTGGCCTCCAGCTTTGGCGCCCAGCAGAACGCACGTTACAGCTGTATAAAACACATCTGAACAGATGCGTTACCGCCAGCTGCTCCGCAAAAGCCACAGCGGGGCGATACAACCCTGAAGACGGTTAACTCGAGGACAAAGAAGAGTGGCCCAAATACATTCAAATGCATCTGTAAAGTGGACAAGATGGGAGAGCCCACTCTCTTGCCTCTTCCACAATCCAAAGGAAGCCTCTCAGACTCCATAAAAACACCCACTCCTACTGCTCCCGTGGCATTCCTTAGATTTCTGKACTACGAAGCCACCTACCACGTGCAGCTCTCACAGACAGGTCCCCAGGCCCCCCTCAGCAACAGTCGATGCTAAGCTGGTGAATCACACAGAAGTTACTGTCTTCGTTTCCTGCGTAAGCTGCTGCAGCCCTACATGAATGGGCACAATATTTGAGCTATTGTTGCTTAACAACCTGACCGAAACGGCAACAAATTGTTCCTTCACATTTTCCCGCGACCGCAGAAAACAGAGCCTCGACAGATGGAATTTATCTTCCGCTCCCTCCTGGCCGGAAAGCTCCCATCTCTTTCGTTCCGTAAATTTTGTAGCAAGAAAACCCGGCACTGAGGCAGGCATAAGCACTGATTTCTGATCAGGTCTTACAACGCTGAGGCTCATTTGCATCTTTGCTTTGAGGCCCTCTTCCACTTCCAAAGCTGCTTGCGGAAGAACTGCCTGAAAAGGAGGAACTTAAGAGGAAAGCTGGTGCCTAGCAGAAGTTCTGGCCTTACAGAAGCTTGTTTGGGGTGAGACACAGCTGCCCCTTCCCGGACGGCTGGTGGGCACGGGCTCTGCTCCTCCTCGGTTCCTGGGCAGCACCATCTGCCCTCCGTGAGGGCAGTGATGGAGAGCGGAGCGGAGGGAAGACACCGCGACCAACCTCTGCTGCACTCCCCGCGCTGGGCTGCTGCTAAGTGGGAGACACACGATGAGGCGCATGCTGCTGAGCCAGCAAGGGTGGCAAATGCCTGCTTTTGGATGAACTTGGCCTGAGCTTTGCTCGTTACAAGCTCGTTATGATGCCAACGCGGAGCTCCATCCCCAAACCGAGCACGCGCTCCGCGTTTTCCACTGGCTGCGTCTTCAAGGGAAAGAGAAGCTTGTTCACCAAGCAATAACAACAGCAGATGGGACTAGAGCATCCACCTGGATGTGAAGAGTAAAAGGTGAAGTAAGGAGGAAAGACGTGGGAGGGAAGATTCCAGCATAACTCCCGGGTCAGTGGACGGGCCGAATCCCTTTCCTCCCCGCGGGTTGAGACATCATGCGAGACTGAGGGCCCTCTCCCACCTCCTGGGCTGAGTGATGACTGTGCATGGGACAGCTGTGCATGGGAACTGGCTAAAAACCCCACGCTGCAGCGGAGGATCTCCCCTCCTGACATCCGAAACCGGCTCTGTAAATGCTGCGCTTGAATAAATCACCGTCAGTTCGGGGAGTTGAGGGAACCCGGCTTTCTGCATTTGCATGCAACGTTTCAGAGGACTCTGAAAACAAACYATCCACCTGACATCACCATGCTGTAATGCTTCCCCTTTTCCCCGGTGCAATGTGAAAGAGCCACTGTGGCTTTCCTGCAGYTGCAGACTCTTTGCCATTACTGCTGTTGAGGAAGACTGGACACTTGAGCAGCCCTTCCACATGCCAAGGATTCGCAAACTGTGCATCCCACGCTGCTGTGAAGGAGGCCCTCTGCATCCCCCCTTTTCCTATTGCTTAGCTCTACAAATATGCCAGTTGTGTCTCAGTTGCTCRGTAAGAATTTACCAGTGCTGCAAACTGAATGAATATTAACCTGGATCGCAGCAATAAAAGCACAGTTCCACAATTCTGAGCAGAAGGGGCATTTTATCTGGTATACGTTGAGACCACCCTCTCTGACGTGGAATAAGAGGTCATCATGTATAAGAGAAGGGTGGTATATGTTACACACACCTCTGCGTCTCTCTCAAGGGCGTTATTTATTTCCGATGGGAAGTTTCCATCCTGATTCCTGGGTTTCTGTTGCCACAGAGCCCTAGGACTCGGTCCAATCATTTCTACAGCCTGTGCGAGGGCTAAATGCCAGGCCTGGGCATCCACCACGAGGCTCTCGCTTTTTAAAGCGCTCCTGAGCAGAAACGGGAGCGCACAATCCCTTTCTGGCCTGTTATCATACAGAATTTCAGGTAAAGAAATGGGGAGAGCTGCTCTGTTAGGAAAGGTTCAGCCATGGCCAGCACGCTGGGGAAGATTCACACGGCCCTAGAAGGTCCAGTGTGAAGGACCTGAGAGCGATGACAGACAGCCCTGCCAGTACAAAGACACAAAGCTCTGCTGCCCTATCACAGAACCAGGGCATGACAATCCCTGGGGACAAAGGACAGAGACCCTCTCCCCAACAGCTGACTGCAACTTAAGTCACCATCCTCAGCAAAAAGTGCCAACGAAGGCATCTTGTTTTCTTGAGTACTGGTGAATCACCATCCTTCTCCTTTCTCCTGCAGGAGGAAGTATCCCATGTAAAAACCAGCTCCCCATATTTGGAAGAGCTGCCTCCGCAGCCACCACAGCTCGGGAGTCACGTCCTGCCGGAGCCAACGCTCCTGCTCCGGAACAGCCGGCTCCCACGGACCCCTTGCACAGCTCTCTCCTCCTGGATTACTTACGCTGTACTCAGAATAAGTTTACTCAGGCAAAGTTTGTCTACACAGTGAGATAATCTCCACGAAAACTCTCTTGGAGGAGATTTACAACACTGATAAGACTAATTTCACTTAATTCATACAGATATGCGTGTGTGTGTATATATATGTGTATATATATATGTATATATATGTTTTTTTTCTTTCAATGAAATGCAAAGCAAAACTTGTTGCAGTTTTGGTGTGTTCACTGATGGCGCAGACGTGCACAGTTACCAACCAGCAATCGTTTCTCCGGAGCTGGGGAACAGAGGAGAGGCAATTAGGAGGAGGAAAGCACTGGCTCACCTRTAGATGATGTTGAGCATGCTGTGCTCGCAGTCATTGGTGCTGTACACGCTCAGTTTGTCCAACAGGTCCAGGAGGTGCGCTGAGAAATTGCTGTCGAACTTGTTGATGGTTGCCTCGAARCCGGCCGTCAGGTGCAGGCTGTCGGCGTGCTCTGCTAAAAGCTGGCAAGGGAAAGGAGGAGAGGTGCCACGGGTGTGCTGATTCACGCTGCACGGCTCAAAACACACCTGAGAGCTTCCAAACGAGAGCAGTGACTCATTTGGAAGAGCGAGTCTTGGAAGCAGCCTCTGCGCTCCRAGCTTCCCCCAAGAATTGCCCACAGCTCTGCCAAGATGCCAGGTTTGGGGCCAGAGGATCCCCAAGAGGCAAGAGAGCCATCCCGAGCAGCCCGAAACCCCGAGCAGCATTCAGAAAAGGAAGGGCCCAACCGTCCCTCCTTTGTCCAACCTTGTTAGTCAGCTTCTTCTTCGCAGCCTCTTCAGCCCGCTCCTCCTCTGTTGGTGGACCCAGCATCGTGCCATGCTCTAAGGTGAGTCGATCCATCTCACTATCCAGCTTCATGCTCTGGGTGAACCTCTAGGAAAGCCAGAGGGTTGGAGCAACAGTTAGAGCCTGTTTTCATCGTGATGACAAGGAACGAGTCTGACTTGATTCTCCTGGCCATGCAATGAGCTAAGCTCCATGGAAGTGAGTTCTGAGATTAGAATTAAAAGGTTAATAGATAAAGCTCACTTAACTTCACGGTATAGTTGGCTCCGGGCTCCCCAAGACACTGATAGAGCCTGATGCAGGAATCAGTCTCCATGGGTCCTATCAGTCCCCACAAAACTAGGCCAAAAACTAAAGAGCAACTTACACCTTACACCTCAAATTCTGCTGCAGGACTGGCTAAAGTTCACCTGAACCTGAGCTCAACATTGACAGAGCAGAGTCTAGAAGAGGGAGAAGCCCCACGAAGCACTTTGGGAAAAAGTGTGGATATGATTTTGTAATTTGGTTGGCTGAAAGAGCAGAGACTTCTCCTAGGGTCTTTAGGACAAGAGGTGTCACGTGGCGAGCAGGGACGGTGGTGGCTGGCTGGCAACCAAAGCAGCTGGCCCTGGAGCAGGAAGGGACGCCGTGCGTACCTGCATGCAGTTAGTGAACATGACGCAGACGGACATGAGCTTGGAGAAGATCTTCAGCAGCTCCGGGTTGGTCAGCATGCAGTCCTTGAGGCAGTTGTCCAGGAAGCTCGTGTGGTGGCTCAGCACGTCGTCAATGTTAGAAGCCTGTTACAGGAGAGCAGTTTTTAGTCATAAAAAGTGATAGGCTGAGGCTGCTGCACTGCCCTGAACCCATGCTCTAACCCAGTATGTGGGCTAGGAGATGCACCAGGACATGCAGAGATACTTAAACTCTTGAACTCAAGAGACTTTCAGAGGCTTTTCTTCATCTTGCATTTGCCACAACCCCYTTTCAAACAAGTTTCTTCCACGCAAACCTCCCACTGGCAGCGAGGCTCAGACTGGAGTGACCTGTTGCATGCTCCTTTGGTCTTCCATCTCCTCAGCATGCCCTCTCCCTGAAGCTCACCTGCTATCATCTTTCTGATCTCAGTAAAGACGGGTCCCATGAATGGAAAAGAGGAAACGAAATCAAAGAACCTGAAAGGTCATTAAGTTACAGGGCTTAAAATATGCAGGTTAAAAAAAAAAAAAATGAGGAGGAAATTTACTTTTGAAGGGTCCTGTAAAATGTTAGTCCATCTCTGTGATGTCAACGGAGTGTTTCAGACTTCARTTTTAAACAAGGCTAGCTAAAACAAACAAACAAAGAAAAACTTCCCACTCTAGAATTCTGTGGCATGTGCCAAGGCTGGGGAAGAGCCATGGGACTAAAATTGCCCAGGTACCTGCCCAGCTTCATCAGAAGTAGTGATAAAACAAACAAAAAACCTCCAGTTTTCAAACAGCTGGTAGAGAACAGGGCTAAACACTGCTCTCTGATGTGAGGGGGGCACTAGTTGTCTTGATGAAGACAAAGACGTGGTGAAGACGAAGATCTGAGCTGCATTTTTAGGCAGAGGGCAGCACAGCTTCAAGTGAAAGGTCACAGGAAAGAACTCTGCCAAGGAAAACGGCGTTCCATCGGGCTGGTAAGCACCATCCTTTCCTGTCCTAAAATGCCAATGAGTGGGAAAAAGTGCCCCAGTCTGCTGCTTAARGAGGCCAAAGAGCCAGTTCTGCTCGCTCTGATTGTAAAAGAAGGATGCTTTCATTTACATTGAGATTTCACCTGGAAACTGTGGATCTCTCATCCCTGGGGAGCAGCTGGAAAAATAAGGAGCGCTGAAGCTGACGGCCGACTTGGCTGGCAGCACAGAGCTGTTCACTTCAGGGGTGCCTGTGCTGGCGTAAGAACGTATGGGTATGTATGTATGTCCATATGGGTGTGTATGCGTGGGTGCATTGCCTACGGTTTGACTTCTCCTGGTAGGGACCGTGCTCCAGGCCCTCCCTTCCCAGAGATCTGAAAGCCCTGAAGGATGCTGAGGCTGCTGGCAGCACATGGGTTGAAATGAAGACGTGTCTGAAGGCGGCGTCTCCAACAAAAGGTCTCAGGTGACCTGCAATAACTGAAACCGGGAATTCTTCCCTATGTTAAATTTGGTGACTTAAGCCTTAGCTTTCACCTCACACTCACCAGCTTCAGGTTCTTCTCAAGAACGTGCCACGTTGGCTCCATCACTTCGAACATCATGTAATACTGGATGTTCTGGACAAAGTTCAGCATCCGCTGCCGCAGCGTGAAAGCTCCAGCAAACCTAGGGGAGATATTGGACCCACACAGATCAGGGAGAGCAAACACCAGCAAGGATCAGGGCAGAGCTGGCTCGGYGAAGCAAGGCTCTCCTGCTCGCTCCGCAGCACCTGGAGTGCAAATCCCAAGAGGAAAACCCACCCCCACAGACAGAACGAGATAATAGAGCTGCATGTTCTTTGTCTTCAGAGATATGTAGCGATCTGTTTCACATTAAAAACAACCCGACTCATGTCATGAGGGGTATATATATATATAGATCTAGTCAGGATATATCTAGTAACAAGGAAAATCAGAAAATGAAAAATGATCCACCAGGAAAAACGGCCGTACCACTTAGCTGAATGCAGGGAGAACTGCTTGGCAGTCTTATTGCTGATCCACACGTTGCATAACTGTCTTTCCACATGTTTGCAATAGAACATGTGTCTGAAAAGCATCTGGTATCTTGTCAGTGCTTTCCTGAAAAGGAAGGAGAAAACCATTCAGATTCTGCCTGGCTATGAAGGCCAAGTGAAGCTGCGAAGACTGAGGCTGCTCAGAAGCAACGTGTCTCTGCGCAGCGTGTTTCTTAGGCCTTCAGACCCCCGCTGTTCTGCGTAACGCAAGCCAAATTAAAACAAAAATCACATCTTTGACCATCTCAAAGAACAAATCCCCTCCAGGGAGTCCCCTCCTCCTTATTTCTCGCTACCGGGTCCACCACCGGCTTCCACCTCTCCTCCCCTTGGGCTGCGCTTGGAAAAGGCCCCTCACACACACGATGGGATGAAGCGCTGGAAGGCTGCGGTCAGGCACCTGCTGGGCTAAGACCACCAGGACTGCCCAAACAATTCACCAGGAATCTCCGGAAGGAGAAAGCAAACCTGTTTCCAAGCTACAGGCAGCGCTCTGCTGCCAGCAGCTCGCCRCCAGGAGCAGATGGGGAGGCTTATTTATAGCTGCGGGGACCGGATTCAGGTCTGCACTCAGACGCTCCAGTGTAGGTGTCTCCAGAGCTCCAGTCGATACAGTTTGTGAAACCACCACGTAGTGTTTTCACTGCCATAGTCACCAGCAGAGCTAACGCGCCCATCTCGCTAGGCAAAGATTTCAAAAGGAGCAAGGCACGAGAGAAATCTCCTGGTGACGTTTTGGGGGCTCTTCTTAATTCTCTTTCCTCTCSGAAACAATTCGGAAGTCCAGGCAAAAAGCTTGTGCTCTGTTTTCCTTCCACGGGGCTCCCCAATATAAGAGGGATATGGAGCTTCTAGGGACGGTCCGGAGCAGAGCAGTGAAGATGATGAAGGGGCTGGAGCACCTCTCGTATGAGGGAAGGCTAAGTGAGCTGGGCCTGTTTGGCCTGGGGAAGACTGAAAGGGCATCTGATCCACGTGCCCAAGTACCCGAGGGGTGAATGTAGGGAGAAGGGGGCCAAACTCTTCTCAGGACAAGGGGCATCGGGTCCAAGCTGAAACCCAGGCAGCTCCCTCTCCACGTGAGGAAGGACTTCTTGGGTGTGAGGGTGACAGAGCCTTGGAACAGGCTGTCCAAGGAGGTTGTGGAGTCTCCTTCTCTGGAGACGGGAGATCTTCCCAACCCGCCCGGATGCTGCCCCGTGCCCCACGCTCTGGGTGTCCCTGCTGGAGCAGGAAGGTTGGACTAGATGGTCTCTAGAGGTCCCTTCCAACCTCAACCATCCTGTGACGCTGCGACTGCTCCCTCACCTGTTTATAATGAGGGACAGAGGCCACTTCACGATGTAGTCAAAGGAGAAGGCCTCGAGGCCGCTGAGCGTGAGCTCCGTGGGCTCCGCGCTGATGATGGCCTTCTCCTGCTTTGTCTCGATGGCCAGCACGCGCAGCAGCTGCGTGATGAGGTCGTGGGGCATCAAGTCAATCTGCACGGAAACCGGGAGCGGGAGCAAACGAAGCCACGGGGTGAAAAACAGGCACGTGACAGAGGAGCTTGTGCCACGTGCAAGTCATGGGAGGCGCTCCCAAGCCACCAAGTCAACCCAGAGCCCATGTGGAAAGGGTGGGTTCTCAACAGCACTGCAGCAGACGCCTCAGCCGCGCCAGAGGTGTTCAGCTCTCAGCATACAGCACACTAATTAGCTGACTGCTAATTAAAAGCACTTTCTCTGCGCACAGAACCACCAAAAACGCATTTCCCCTTGGCCAGGACGTGTGTTTCCAGTTGCAAACCTGGGTGAAAAAGCTTATGCAGGGAAGATGTAGAGGGGCATGGTCATCAGCTCTGTTTTCCCTCGCTGCCCTTTCATAAAGCCCTCACAGGCATGCAGATTTTCCCAATACGTAGCAGGTTACCTGCTCAAACGCAGTGATATTCTGCTTGGCCGTACTCTCACCTTTAAATCATCCTTGAAAGGATCCGTGTTGGCCGTGCTCATGCGCAGGGCTAATTCAAGCAAAGCCTCTAGCCTGGTGGTTACGATGTCGTCTACGGGCTTCTTAAGTTCCTCTTCCGTGAGATCCATGAAGTGGACAAAGAAGTCCCCTTGATCCATCAGGAAATAGTGCTTTATAGATCTGCTCGAGAAAATKAAGAGACAATTCATGAAGTGTTTAAAGAGCAACCATTGCTGTTCTTTTTTTTTGTTATGAAAAGAAAGCTTGCTCTAGGCTGCTGAGCACAGGGTCACACTCCTATCCTGAAGGACAAGGCAGCCTGCAAAGAGCCAAGACCTACCCAAGAGGGAGCTGCTAAGTCAGAGCAGGGTCTTGGTCTCCTGCAAATGAACAAGTATCTACTGATTTTTGAAGTATTCCAGGTATCTGKGTTGAGTTTTGCTGCACTGTGAAGCATGAATTTCCATCTTCACTTGGCACGGAGTGACCTGCAGTGGACCAGGAGACTGGAAACAGCTCACAGAAGAGCGTGAGGATGAAAACTGCTTCTGGCCAAAGGCTGCATGTGATGCCTGCACACAGGTGGTATCAGCACAGCCATAAAGCAGTGAGGATGCAGACTCCYGATCACTGCTGGGTCGGGATAACACAGCTTCCAGCACCAACCCACAGCCCTGTCGTGCTGCTGCCTTGGTCTTCTGGATATGTAGGTAATTTTTTTTATTGTTTTATAAAGATGAAAACAAACTAAAAGCTTGATTYACATAGAGGAATTTATGTCCTGTCCACCCCAATATTTTTATAATTTTTTACACTATAATATTCTCCAGGGGGGGAAAAAAAAAACCCAACAAWTCTKTTTTTTTTTTTTTTCCAGGTCAACATTTCCAATGGAAACCGAGGGAAAAAGAAAAATCAATAAATATACCCCATGGAAAGAAGCTAAAGCTGAAATGTTACATTCTCTATCAGGAGCTAAGTCTTAAACAGAAATTTATTAAAATAAATCAAACCTTAAGTGAGCTACCAGCTCCTTCTCCTCCATCAGGAAGTCGAGGAGGACTTTGCTAGCGTAGTTATATGCTTTTTCTATTTGTTCCACATACGCTCTCTCTTTTAAAGTATAGATGACCTCTTTAGCCACGGGGCASGTAACGTCACGTCCACATTCTCGCACAACGTTTAAATATTTCCCTAGGAACAAAAAGAAAGAATGAGTCAGGATTTGTTTAGGGGATTCCAAAAAGCCATTTATTTTTCTGATTCTTTTTCTGTTCTTCTGAGAACTGCAGCCCCGTAGGCTGCCAAAGCACAGCAACATTTACCAAGACTTTGCATACAGAAGGCCAAGGCTTACCTTGGACTGTTCATACACCACGAGCGTGTTGTTACCTACCCGTGCTCAGGATTTTGTCTGCCATCTTCTGCAAGAACGAGGGGATCTGCTGCTGAACCACAGTGTATCTTTGATCCCAGTACTTGTCATTATAGTCCTCCTGGATCTTCTCCTTCTGCAACTCGTGTTCCTCCACCATGAACTCACTGAACGGGTAAAGCACAGGTTGAGAAGCACAAATTTGGTACAATGAGGATTTTTGGKTTTTAACCTGTCAACTGGTAACTTGCTCCATCAGAAATAAGGTCTCACGAGGATACATTGCAMGCTGGAACCAAAATTAGCCTGTATTTAGTACAGGAAAAGCATTATTCATTGTTGATGGGCCCCCCAATCTAGCTGCCAGTACCCAGGTGAGGAAGCTGCTCCTTCTCTGCCTTCCCACCACCGGAGCGGAGTCTTTTCCTGCTATTTTAGCTTCCGCTCCCCTTCCCTGGCATAGGATTCTGAAAACGTGGGAAACAGAAAAGCCATCTATCCTACCTAACACAGGAAAATGCTTTAAGTCACTCTATAAAAACTAAGAAACTCCAGAGATTGCTAGTTCCAATGGTTGGCAGATTACCTTTAGCACGGAGCCAGCGACTTAATGCACTCGCACTCCATGACAAGGGGTCTCACCTGACAAAGATGAGGATGTTAGAGGGGAACAGGCAGGAGAAGGTGGAATGTGAATGGATTTTGTGCTTGACCTGCCTTGTTGAAGGATTTTTCACATCATTTCCTTCAATTTGGACAACCAGAGCAAGCGACAAGAGCTCTGAACATAGAGCCACGGAATCAGATAGGAAATGCAGGCGGGCACGTCCCAAGAGCTCCCCTTCCTGGCCACGCTGCCTCATCTACACGCTGCTGCAGACTCCACCGACTCCACAGAAGATGTGTGCACTGAGAAGCAAAACCCAGCAGCAAAACCAAATTCTTAACTGTTCCTTACCTGTACGGATCATTAATGATGCCTCGATATATCCACTTCTCCAAAATTTCAAAGTAAGGCACGCTGGCTGCCTTGGTCAAATACAGACACAGCTCCTGGGCCTGGCTGTCTCCAGTGTAATTGAAAGTCTTGTCGTGGAGTAAGCTCAGGGTTGATCCTCCCATACACTCGCCTTTATCCACAGAAGTAGCTAGAATTTAACAAACAAAGATGGGTTTTAATGTTCTTCATTTAAAAGTATGGATTAATTGCACAGGCTATGGCAGGTAAAAGTAATGTAAAAGTTAAAGAGCGCTCAACTAATCAACTACTAAGTCACCAATCTGGAAGCCAGATGCAAACTCCTCCTGCAGAGAGAGACAAAACTTGGATGAAGGCACCRAGTCACCCCAGGACAGCGCAACACCCCAAAACAAAAACCTAAATGACCCACGCTGACACAAAACAGCAACCAAAATCACCCCTGCAGTGAAGCACAACTAAGCTCGGGTGGACACMAGGTGGATCAGAGTCCAAAGGCTTCCAGATGGAAAGGGGCACCGACAGAAATCTGTCTTCAGGAGGTTAACTAAAAGGCATGTTGCAAAGTGGTGTTAGGGACAGGGCAAGAAGGGTACAGGGCCGTGATGTTCACACTGGGTTCAACTTTAACTTCATTGACCAATCGTTGTATTCCASGAAAGCAATTTTAGGAAATGTGACYGGGAAGAGGGATCACCCAAGGCCAGATTCCACACAGAATAGAGATTTCCTTGTTCCTCTTCCGGACCTCAGTATTGTGTTTGGTTCGAAATCCTGGCACAAAAGCGACGGTGGAGAGAGCTCATGAGAAGCTCCTGAAGATGGGGAGCTGTGATGTCCAGGAATGCAAAGGAAGCTGGAGGGAGCTGGCCTTGTTATCCAGACAAAGGGAATCCTAGCGCATTCCCCTGCTGTCTCATGGATGGTTGTGGAGAAGGCAGGTGGAGATGGATGCAGCTCCTCCACACCAAGCGCAGCACGTGGCTATGCAAGTCTGGAGGACGACCTGTCTTTGAGGAAGACAACGGACAGAAGCAGATGCAGCTGCCCCAGTCGCCCCCAACTCTTCTGGCTGATGCGACAGCTACAAGGAAAGCCAAAAGAAAGCAGGAATCTGAAGGACTACACGACAGGGAGCTGAAACAGACTTTCACATAACTAGAGGGAAGGGCGAGTGATTCGGTTTGGAAAAACATCCCAAAATAGCGGGGATCAAGGCAATGGAAGAGGCAGAAAAATGYTGAGGCCAAGAAAAGCCTACCTGTCTAGCGGACACCTTTCAGATAACAGCAGGAACGATTCACAACACACAGAGAGCGCGGCTGCTCTGTCACCAAGAATTACCTGTTGTCCATAACAAAAACTGAGGCTCCTGAGAGCACACSGAAGGACTGAGCCAGGCTCCGAAGACAACAGAAGAGTCAGAGTATTCCGATATCGAACGGACAACTAAACAGACCCCGGGAAGCAGATCCCAGAATCGGTGCTGCCACAGACAGCTGACAGCAAGTCCGCATGTCCAGGGTGCTCCCTGAAACCTCAGGGGATGCCAGGGGAACAAAGGGACTGAAGAAGAAATACACAGGAGAACTGTGCTGGGAACAAGGCAACACGGGATCCGAAGGACCCCAAGCTGCTGCCAATCTGGAWGATTGACTGATGTGCAACACTCCTTGGGCACAAAATGGAAGTGCCCTGCACGTAAGGGCGCTTCAAAGAGTTTTCAGAGCTCCTGTTGTGCAGTAACAACTGCATTTTCTGAACTTACCAAGCGAGGCAAGAATTTCCAAGGTCCTCATTGTGGGCTGGATATAAAACCAGAGCTTCTGCAGCGACAGAAGTCCCTGTCTCTGGAGATGCTCCAGCTGGGTAATAAGTATCATGTACTCCTTGATCAGGGTCCGCATAGCCGCAGCCAAAGCATGATTTACCTGGCCATACTCAAAGGAAGACTTTTCCTCTATAAACCTGCAAAAGGGAAAAAAAAAAAACCCTCTTTTGGGTAAAGCAACTTCTACAGCTTCCAGGAATTTTATCTTCAGCATGTGGCATAAGAATTGAGAGTACAATCATGTATCGGACAGCACACCAGTCTCCAAGTGGTACATAACCAGTATATAGAAAAGTCAGAGATAACATTTACAAGGGGATAGCCTATACAATATATTAGGGGAGAGGAATCTCCTGCTGCTGCTGCAGCTACTGCTGCTGGTTTCTGACTCCACGTGCCACAGAGAGGATTCCCCTCCTCASATCTAAATGGCTCCACCCGTGTTAGCGGAGGGAGATGCTGCTGACCACAGTTCATCTCACCTGCAGGAACAGGGGGTAAAACATCACACAAGTCACTGCCTAAAAGCTTGGCTGTCTCTGCTGATCTTTTAGGGAGCTTAGAACAGATGTAGATGTGTATACTGTGTCTGTGAGGTGCAACGTGTAGTGACCAGGCTCTAGGGAGCAGCAGACGTAGAAGTTGTCTCAGTCCTAGACACCCACAGGGAAGCGAAAAGCAGGAAACGAGAAGAAAACCGCAGCAGAACAGATGAGACAAGCCAGAATAAACAGGCAGATCCACTGGCCTTTATGTACAGCCATGAAGAGGATGCACAAATGAGCCAGCAGCGGGGAGGAGAAAGCCAGCATCAGGAATCGGGGCCACAACCACTTGGAAGAGCCAGCATTTTCACTTGGTACCCTGACAGACTTAAACTAAGCTTGGAAGCTAACACCTGCACGCTGACAGATTCCCTGGCTCCATTCCACGTCAAGAAAACATCCCCCCCATGTGAAAAAAAGATGTCAGCTTGGTACCTGGTGACCGCGGAGTAGCTTGCTGCCACGGGAAGGATCCTGGTCACCAGCTCTTTGATGGACAAGTCCAAGTTGGGGTCAACTAGAAAGGCTCGGCTCTGCCTGCCCACGAGGGGCTGCGCTGTGATGTATYTTCCATCCACCCCAATCAGAACATACAACAAGTCCTCCACGATCACGGATTCTTGGGAGGCYAGTGGCAAAGTGCCTATTTGAAAARAAAGGGCAAAAAGAAAAGAGAGAATTTGAGCAATTTCAGCATGCCATAGTACTTGTACTCGCTCTCTGTTGATCTAGGCCCTGAAACTTGAGAGGAGGACATTCCACCAGTCAGAAGTTGCTCATGCAGAGCAAAACCCACACACAGAAATAAGCCTTGAGTCAGGATCAACTTCAAAATCATCTGCCCCACTTTCTAGGACTCTTTTGGATGCTGGAGGACTTTTAGTGTCATAAGACTCCTTTACAGACTCTAGGGGAAAAAAAAACTTCTAAGTTTCAGCCGTGCAAAGGTCAAAAGTTTTGAAGAATATACTGTAAAACATAAGCATSAAACGCACCCAAAGTTCCCCTGCAGCTACGAGAACCTTTGGACAACAGGGAAATGCCCTGYCCTGCTACCTGAATCAGGACACTAGATTAAAAATAGTAAAAACTAGTAAAAGCAAGCCAACAATCCGTGTGTGGAGAGGCTGCCGTGGCCGTTCCCAAACTCTGACAGACCAAATGATTCCTGTGCTGGCTGGAAACAAACCACTGTAAGCAGGCTATCTAAAGGCCCCTATAACAGTGAGTCTAGAGCTTTTATTTCCTCCCTTAAGCACAGCCTAAATCCACATCTGGAAGAAGCTACAGGTTTCCTCCAGGAGCCTCTGTCCTCTCGAGACTCCTACAGTAGGGTTTTATGACGGCTGTGACTCAAGACAGAAAAAAAGGGACYAGGAAACTCAAAACACAGACCAGCTCACACACCCGGATACGGGGCTGGAAATCACCACAGGCTTTCAATAACAAACAAGGCTTTTTCTTTCCCTGCACCCCTGTCCAAGACAGCAATTTTTGCTTTCACCCGGAGTAGGATGGAATCCAAAWGATGCCTCTGAACATGTACAACACACAAAACGTTAAAGCAATTTTCCTCTGTGTACCACAAACCTATAGGTACTGTTGTGTCGGTGCTCAAACTGGTGCCAATTAAGAAATCGCCAATAAGAGCCGGTCTCTCGTACACCCAGGATGGGAACACTGGGATGGGCTGCCCGGAATTCTTCTTGTTTTGCTTATCTCGGAGCATTTTTCGTGTAACCTCAAGAGGCTGTTGGCAGAGGGAAAAAAAATGAGAGAGAGAGAAACATTTTCATTCAGAAGCTAAACTGTAATTTTGTATTTTTCGCAGAAAATGCTGTAAATCAATCACTTAAAAATAGATAGTGCACGAGTTGGTCTTTTAGATACGATCTCCCATTACCTCCCAGTCTATTGGTCTCAGTGCTGCAGAGCTCGCTGGTTTTTTACCTATTTGTCCCTCCTTCCAAAGGGTCTCTGCACCACAGCCTTGTGCCAGGGAGGGAAGGCAACAAGGGGGTTCACAGCAAAGCCAGAGCAAACAGCCGGTGAGGAGAAGTGGAAGGAGCCGGAGAGGCCACGGGAAGGCGRAGGGGTGACCCGGGAACAACCCGTGACCACGCAAAGAGCGGACACCAAGATGACAACGGATGGAGCCCAACTTCCACCAGCAGCGACAAGCGATGTGAGAGGCAGCAGGCACAAGCAGCACTTTTATTTCTTCCTTGAGCAAGTCTGCACACAAACTGTAGCGGACTTGTTCTCCCTCCTTCCTGCCCTTAACTGGAATCATTTTGTTTCACGTGCAAACAGCCAAATCATTTTGTTTCACGTGGCTACGTTCACACCACAACGGGAGTGACTGCAGGATGTTTTTTCTGCCATGTATCAGAGAGCAGAAACCGTAGTGAGAAAGGGGAAAATAATAAGGGCACGGTAAATGCAAAGATCCCGAGCAAGCACAGCTACAGGCAGAAGGGGGAATGTCAGGGCAGCTTAAAACAGTCACCTGAAAGGGAAGGCTTGGCCTGCCTCAATTCACTTGAACAGAAAAGGCTGCCTTCACTTTGAATATTTAATATAAACCAAAAGAGAAATCTGAGAGGCAGCTTGGATTATCTGCGTAGACAACTGCCCCGGGGAACAAGGAGCACAGGTACCCACGTGAAGAGCAGGGAGCTGCCACGGCCGAGGCCGGGGAGGACGGCTACCTGCTGCGCGCTGGAGCTGGCCGCCACGCTGCCCAGCTGCTTGCGCAGCTCCTCGAGCTCCTGCAGAGATATCTTGGAAGCGGACGAGGGGATGGAAAAATTGGTGCCACCGGCGGCGGCGGCCGCATTTGCCGCGAGTTCTGCCCGTTCTTTGGCGTTTTGTTGCAAATACTGGAGCGTCTGCGCACACACACAGAAGAAGAAGGGGTCTTGTCAACACCAGTCAGCACACAGTAAAAAGCAAAAGGCAGAAGAGCCTAAAATTGGCTGCATTAACSYGGAYCAAAGCTATTTCTGTCCCAGTGTCCTGTGTCCTACAGKGCCCCATAATGACAGAGGTCCATAACCTCCCTCTGCACTTAGGGCACTTCAAATCTTGTACCACAAATTTGTTTTCTGAGCATTAAATTTTAGCCCTGTGCCAYGCAGGACACTGTACACATTACACAGAATAATTCTTGTTCTCTGTTGTCAACGTTAACTCCCAACCTGATTGAAGGCATTAATTAATTAACAATGAAGGCATTAATTAACACATTGGTGTGAGCGTTAAAAACGCTGTGCCAATGGACATTTCTTCTTTACAAAGGAAGAAGAAACCCCAAAAGGATGTACCACCAAACGGGCCCCACCGTGCTGGCGCTTACAGGGCTGAGCGAGTTAACTTCTTGCAGGGCACCTGCACCAAGTTTCCTTGACACCACCAGATATTTCCTCACCTTTCATTAGCCAAAGGATCTGCCAATTCCTCTGCTCTCCAGAATTTCCCTCCCTCCCAACCTCACAAGCCGAAACCAAAGGATTAACCCGAACGTCTTGGTGAAACCTCACTTGTGTAATTCACTCTAGTACCTCAGTTACAGCGGCCTGTCTTGTGTTGGTTTCGGTGTGTTTCCCTGAACGCTGTCATCCAACAGCGTGTCCTACTGAAAGCCACTGCACTGCCACTACTGCTGCTGAATACCTGGAGCGGATTCCCTTCTAATGCAGAAACAAACCTCCTTGTCTTCCGTGAGCTTTGACAGCAGATACACCAAGGAGTCCAGATGCCTTGTGTTTTTAGACTTCAGCTCATCATACTTCTTTAAGAAGTCCTCGGGAGTTCGAGAAAACTCTGCTATCTTTACCTGTAAGACACCACGTTAATATTAAACGTCCAATACACAACATCATCGCACCCTTCTGCCACAGAACGTGGCAATCACAGGCAAGGCACTCCAGGGAAGAGGTTTCGGAAGGATGAATCCGCTTGTTACTTCATCCCTATTTTGTTTGTTCCAACCCTCGGTCCTTCTAATCAAAGCCGACACCGCCGCTGCAGGTGCGGCACGGTGCCAGGTCTGGGCCATGCCACCCGCCCGGGGAGCTCACGCCGAGGAACACCGATGTGGGATTGCTCCTTGTGGGGCCGGCGCACCCTCCAGCAGCGAGCGAGGGGTGCCCGAGGCCGCAGGGACCCTTTGGGTGCCCCTCACCCTGCTCGAGCGGGCTCACTYGGGCCGCACCGCGTCCGGAGAGGCGCCGAGCACCTCCAGGAAAGGGGAGCCCGGAGCCTCCCGCTGCCGCCCTGGGCTTCGCGGTGTCCACGGGCTCTCGCCCCACGGCCGGGAAGGGCCAGGCCCGTCCCCTCGAAACCCTCCATTGATCGCAGGACGGCTGAGGTTGGAAGGGGCCTCTGGAGACCACCCAGTCCAACCAGCTCCTGCAGGGACACCCGGAGCACGGCGCACCATCCGGGTGGGTTGTGAAGCCCACTGGGACGGCGGCTCCACACGCATCCCCGCGCGGCGACGGCCGGGGGTGGC
Organism: Nothoprocta perdicaria; assembly: GCF_003342845.1. Classification (NCBI taxonomy): domain Eukaryota; kingdom Metazoa; phylum Chordata; class Aves; order Tinamiformes; family Tinamidae; genus Nothoprocta; species Nothoprocta perdicaria. The sequence goes on along the minus strand of NW_020455489.1, from coordinate 859,505 downwards.
GGGGGGCCGCTCGCCTTGGCGCCGTGCGCCGACACCGTGGTGGTCACGTAGGGCGTGCGGTTCTTCTGCAGCAGCTCGATGTAGACCTCGGCGCCCTCGCCGCCCTGCACGCGCAGCAGGCTCAGCAGCTCGTTCACGTCGTGGTGGATGCGGAACTCGCTCATGCTCCCGCGCGGGGCCCCGCCGCTCGCCGCGGGCCGGGGCGCTCCCCACGCGCGGCGCCCCTCACGCGGAGCCGCAGCCGGAGCCTCCCGCGCGCCGCCCCGCCGGCGCCGCCATCTTAGCAGCCTCCTTCCCGGCCACGGAGGGACCCTCCTGCCCGCGCCGCAAAAAAAAAAGTCCGCGCCGTTGCCGAGGCAGCCTCGAAAACGGGGAATACAGCGAGGCCGGAGCAACTCCGCATTCGGGCCCGGAGTCCGGCCTGACCCGGATTGGGACGCGAACCGGCGCCGCCTCCCGCGGCGGGACGCGCCGCGC
>NW_020455489.1:847915-858152 GCF_003342845.1 Nothoprocta perdicaria | reverse complement strand
GCCCCCCTGTTTATCACCACGCATTATTCCTTATTTTGTTGTTATTCACCAATTATTTAACAGTTGTCATTAACTGTCGCTCATTAATCATCGCCGGTTATGGAGTGGAGTGGTTTATTTGTTGGATATCGAGCGATTTGTTGTTATCCGCGGTTAGCGTTGGCGACGCTGCTTTGTGGTTTTTCCCTCTCGCCGACCAAACTCGTCGAGAAGCCCGAGCTTTTATTTTATTTCAAAGTTTAATCAATTTAATCAATTTTGATTTATTTTTCACTTGCCAAATTCAAATTCAAAAGCCCAAGCTCTTTGGAAAATATAGCTTTATTTTACTTTTGCCAGCCAAATTAAAATCCTTATTTTTTCCCCCCCTCCATCAAACTCCAATTAAAAGCTCAGACTCCTTTTTTTTTCCTCCTTTCATTGACCAAGTTCAAATTAAAACCTTCAAAAACTTCCTCTTCTCCCAACCAAACCCAAACTAAAAAGCCTAATCTCTGGGTTTTTCTCTTTTTATTGACCAAACTTGATTCAAAAAGCAGAAAGTCTATATAGTCTTTACTCATGAAAGTCCTTATTATTGCTTTTTTTACGTATATATTGTTTTACATATACATTCTTTTCACGTCTCCCTTTAGCCTCCTATAACGCCTCTTTTCCTCCTTAAATCTCCTTGGGCAACCCTTTGGATATTGTTCGGGAGCTTGTTACGCTTACTCTTCATATTTTTATATTACTATATTTACGTTTTATTATTTATTTTTCCCCGCGTTTTCCCGCTGGGACGCGGTTTCCTGCTGCCAACCCCTTGTTTTTCCCTGCTCCCCACGCAGGATGGCGACGTGCACAGACACCTCTACCTCCAGGACGTCCTCACCAGCGTTAACGAGGTGCCAGAAAGACCCAAGTAAGCCAAAATCAGACGTTCRCAACACCTAAACATTAAAAACCATTAGGAGTGGCGTGAATCCTCCTTCCCGGGGAGCGGATCCCATCGCGGAGCCGCTGTGTGTTTGGGTGCTGTTTCCTCCCATGGAGATCCCAGGCTGGGATTTTCGCTGATGGGTTTTTTCCTGCTTGAAGAGGGAGAAAACGGGAAGCGCTGCCAGAGCTTTAACCTGAATCCCATGATCTTCATCACCCATGATCTTCACCACCCATTTAGTTTATTCTTGCTGCACGCGAGGAATCGCGAGGAWTCCTCGCGATTCCTCGCGTGCAGCAAGAATAAACTAAATGGGTGGTGAAGTCGGTGATGAAGCCGCCTAAAAGGGGGGTTGTTCAACGCGACTGCAAAGAAGGTGGTGCGAGGGTCTCGCCCGCAGGGTGTCCGAGTTCAGCTGCCACCTGCCCGGCTGCTGCCAGCTCTTCGACACGCTTGAGGGCTACGAGCACCACTACAACGCGCTGCACCGCAACGCCTGCGCCTGCTGCAAGCGCTCCTTCCCCTCCGCGCACCTCCTGGACATCCACGTCCTGGAGTGGCACGACTCGCTCTTCCAGGTCCTGGCCGAGAAGCACAACATGGTGAGGATCCGTAAGGTTGGAAAGGACCTTTAGGGAGCATCCAGTCCAGCCGTGCRTGCGCAGGGTCACACAGAGCAGGTGGCACAGGGCTGCATCCAAGCGGGTTTGGAAGGTCTCCAGAGAAGGAGAGTCCACAGCCTGTGCCAGGGCACCTTCACTGYCARGAATTTTTTCCCTAAGTTTCTGTTAGTTTCGTTAACCTTCTAGTTTGCTAAAAGGTTGTGAGGGAGAGCACTCAATTCTCTCTCTTTTTTTTTTTTTTTTCGCTCCTCATTTCTCTTATTTTGTATTCTCTCTCCTTACTTTTGTCCTGCTTCTCAGTACAAATGTTTAGTGGAAGGCTGCGCGGAGAAGTTCAAGAGCAGCCAGGACAGAAAGGAGCACCTGGTCAGCACTCACCTGTACCCTGCCGACTTCCGATTCGATAAGCCCAAAAAAACCAAAAGGTGAGCGCGGAGCTGCTGCTTTTCTCTGCACCTCCGTAGGGATCCTGTACTCATCTTCCCTTTGGCCTTGGCAGAACCCTCTCCAGAGGCTTCTGGCTGCCTCTAGCAGTCTGCACGGCTAAGTTTCTTTTCCTCCTGGCAGTATATCCCCGCCAAGCCTGATTTTGACTTTATTTTTGTTGCTTCCTGGTGAACTGCTTTTCATCTTCCTCGCTCTGAGCTCCTTTGGCAGCTCCAGAGAGAGGGTGTAAAACTTTGTCCCCGCAGCGGCACCAAGCACGAGAGAGCTGCTGTGAAGCAGGACGCGGGCGTGCCGATGGACGTGAGCGTGGAGGCTTCGGAGCAGCATCGAGGAGATTCCATGGAAACGGGCCCTGGGGAGGCCATGGAGGTCCCTGTGCCCAACCCGCTCCCTGAGAAACGATTCTATAAATCCAGGTTTGTGCCGTGCACCCTCACAGGCAAAAACTGTCACCAGCAGGTTTCCCCCAGATGTTTGGAATCYATTTTTATGTGTGAGGGAACTGAGGCTGGAGAACTAAGGGATAATTTGAATAGTGAGGAAAAATTACCAGCAGGTCTCCTTCCTCACAGTTGTCTGCAGGYGCTTTTCCTCTGCTGCTGCACACAAAGACGGACCTCAAAACAGGGCCTTAAAGCGTGTCTCTTCTTCCAGGATCCCCTCCACGATTTGCTTTGGACAGGGAGCCACCCGAGGGTTTAAAGGCCCCAAGAAAAAAGCCTGAAGGTCAGCGCAGCGCATGGGCGTGAGGCAGGAGGAAAACACTCGTCGTGGCCAGCGGGAGCTAGCGACAACACTGCGGACAAGCTGGAAAATTGTACTCCGAAAAGCGAGGAGGGGAGAATTGCGCCGAGGCGGCGGTTTGGGTTAGCCAGGTGTTTTGGGAGCTGCTTGGCTGTGGTCCCTTGGTGCCTCAGCGGGATCTGCAGGCAGAGCCACGCTGTGTGTGCCTGTCCCGGCACGCGGGGCGCTCTTCGCTCGCCCKGAAACCAAGGCGCAAGTAGATTTGCCTGCCTGAACTCACGCTGTGGGTTTTTGTGTCTTTTCGCTGTCCGCTCCGGACGGCGGCGGCTCAGAGTCGAAATCAGATGGTTCCTGAGCAAGGCGATAAATAAAAAGAGCTGAAAACTAAGTTGTTTTGCAGGCTGCTTAAATGAGGTTAAAAGGACAGGGTGGTTTCACACACACGCACGCTGTGCCCTGACCAGCCCACCTTGTGTCCCAAACACCCTCCCAGGACAGGTATTGGGGGGGGATAGTTTGTCCCTTTTCCTGTTCAGACCGGTCCCCCTAGAGCCAGAGCATTCTGCAGCTGCTCCTTGAAATCCCATCAAAGGCAACACTTAAAAACTCATCCGATAGAGAAGGGAATCGGGAGAAGGGAACGCAGACGGATGCGGAAGATGGACAGTGGTCAGGAGCTGATGGGAGAAGTTTCAGCTCCGTTCTTGCTTCCGTGGGGCCTTGGGGCTCTCTCCTTGGCGTGGGCYGGCCCTGTGCAGCCCTGATTCTCCACGTCCTCTCCAGGTGCTCCGGCTAGTACATATAACAGATATACGTACCATATAGCGAGGCTGGAATCACACACGTATCCCTTTCAAGTATTGCCAGCTCCCTTTCCTCTTGCTGAACAAGGTCTCCAAAGTGAACATCAGCTTGCCGATCTCTGGGCAGCAGTGGGTCCTGATGGGTTCCGTGTGAGGCTCCCTCATCCCCGCGGSCTTGCAGGTCTCGGTGCAATAGCCAAAACACAGCAGCGAATCGCAAGCCCTCGGCACGCAGCTTGCAGCAGCTTTCCATTCCACGTGTCTCTGTCTAATTCACGGCCTTTGTGTACAGCAAAAATCTCAAGAACTGGGATTTCCCCGAGCTTGGCGATTCACTAACRTTTTCTCGCTTTTTCTTTTCTTAAATGAGAATAAAAGGGTCCATGAGCTCCACCAGCTCAGCTCTGCGGATTTTGGGGCCTCTTAATTCRTAACATGTAACAGGTTCGGGTTGAAAAATATAGTTCCTACTTTGCATCCCCTGAGACGATTATCTCCCTTCACCCACATGCAGCACAGGACAGCCTTTTAAATGCATTTATTTTACCAAGCACCTAAACCCCTGCTTTTCRCCACTAGTAACAATCAGTAACAGTCTGAGGAGCAGTCTGCAGGATGGGGAGTCGCAGTCCTTGGCAGCACAAATATTATCCTGCCCTGTGAGGACCTGCAGATACCTTTCATAGGAATCCTAATCCCAAATGCTAGATCTTGGCATTGAGGGGCAGAATTGGTTTTTTTTTTTTTTACAGGAGAAATCCGTTTTGTTGCTCTCTGAGACATCAAAACCAGATCTTAAAAACTGTTAAGGAGGAGAAAAAGTAAAGAAGCAAACCACTTTGAATGAGAGAAAAAAAAACAAAAAAGAGCCCCAAATTGTTCATATAAATGGGAGATGAGGGTCAGTACTCAGACATACTCAGGAGTATCCAGCTGCATGTAGGACTTGGCTAACCACATGGGCAGGTCATGTCTCCACAGCTGAAGCTGTGCAGAGCCCTGGTGCAAAACCTGTCCCCAGGCCACTTCTTGGTTGTCTTTGGGGGTTGTGTTGGTAACCAAGCRCATGACAGCCTGCAATCACACCGGTACGCGTGGAAGGACTGTGCTGGGTGCCTCTGCAGCAGAAAGCTTGTGTTCCAGCAAAAGGATGGAAGCAACTGGGTGCTATTCCTCTTCCTGTTGTCCTGGCAGAGAGAAAACAAGAGCCACGAAGCCGAAAGTGTGGTCCTATGGACAATATGCAGAAAACCTGCTGAGATGTAGAGAAGGTGAATTAAGCAAAATGCTGAAGCAGGAGATCCCACGATGATCATCACGGCCTCATGATTTGGCCACTGCCGTGGCTTTCCTTTTGTAACTTGAGCCTTCTGCAGCTTGGTCTTGGAATAAAACCCCACCAGTCCTGGCATACAAGGTACTGAAACTAGAGTCTGGCTGCACTGCAAGCCTCCAGATGCYTCATGAGTGATGCCCGGCTTGGTGGACACGCAGGCAGGTGACCCAGGCAGCACGTTCTCATCTTCCGTATCATGGAGCCAGTACCCAAGAGCAGAGCATGAGTTTGGGGAGAAGGAGACCGGCTGTTCATGCTGCTAAGGAAGGCTGTGAACGGGCTCTTTCCACACGGTGCAGCAGACCTTGGGCCAGTCCCTTCGCCTCCTGAGCCATGGTCAGTGCMTGCAGGACGGTGATCCCCGGCCCGTGCCCTGGTCCCGGGGTGCACGTGGAGTCTCACACATCACAGGCCATGAATCACAGGGCTTCTAACTGCGCGTTGCCCGTCCCCATCGCAAGAAGGAACTTGGCCTGTGATGGCCTAAATACTTGGCTCTAACACAGATTCCGGTATTCAGTGACAAGAGCTATGGATGAACCAGGGAAGATGAGGCCAGGCAAATCCTGGGCATGTCTCCTACCTCTGACACAGCAAGGAAAGGCTGGACATGGTAAATGGATCAGAAGGATCTGGTGGAAAGGCCACGACCAGCTTCTTAGAGACCCTTCCTGCCTAACCAGTCCAGCTGGTCTCTGGCTTCTGGAATCGCAGCCTGCAATCTCAGCAATATCGGCGGAGGGGACACRAGTCTGCATCTCCACCATAGAGGCCAGCACTGCTCCCCGGTGAGCCTAGAGGAAGCAGGAGATTTGTGCTGGCCGGTGAGTTTTGCCCCTCTTCGCGAGGTTAATAAAATTTACCACATAAGTATGATGGGTTGCAGATGTCGCAGTCATTTCACAGTTGGCCGGGCCTGCCACCTCGCATGGGACACGAGTTGTCCATATTAGAGGTCACCTATYGTCCGAGGTGCAGGGTGACACAGTCACTAAACCCTTGGGGTTTTGATGGAGCAGGATGGATCGGGGACTCTTTCCCACAACAAGAGCCCACGTTTTCAGCTCTCCTTGGATCACTGTGGGCAGGCAAGGGAGGACCTGAACTACACCCATGTGCTGTCCCCGTGTCGCAGTGACCCATGGCTCACCATTACCCTTGGTCCAGGGTCACCAGTTTCTATGTCCTAGGATGCTCCCCGGTGAAAAATGTCAAAGTGATGGAGGATGGGGTACAGTAAAAGCCAGGAAGAGCAACAACTGAAGGGATTACTAAACCCTTCTCCGAGGGGGGATGAGAAGACTGCAGTTAGTTGCCACAGGAGAGATTCACAAGCCCCAGAAAAGCATTGTTTTCCAGCAGCCTTTCCTCCGCAAGCAATTCCTCTGCAAGTGGGGCTGGGTCAACGGGGACGCGGGTCAAGCGAACGCGCCCGGCAGAGAGACAAGCGAGCTGGGACAAGAGCACACATTTATTGTCGCTTACAGAAAAGCTGCCCATCCTCACGTTCATTTTGGCTCTCCAGAAAAACCCTGCCAGCGCTCACCTTGAGGATCACAGTTTCTCGAGAAACACACAACTGGGGGAAAGCACCATTGCTGAAACGTCGAGGGGCAAACACAAGGCCTAGCCAGGAGCGGGGAGCACGAGTGCAGGCCAGCTATAGCACACCCACGTCAAGGTTTCAAACAACAATAAATAAAAAGACAAGACCCTATCTAGAAGCCCTGGAAGTAAACAAAGTAATTTTTAGCTTTGCATCTTTCTTCTTCTGATCTTGGCCAACTAGCAGCTGCAAAACCCAAAAGAGAGCAACCAAAACTGAAGCCACGCTGTTGAGGAAGCAAGAGCCCTCGTGGTGCTCATAGCTGGAGGCGGCTGTCACATGCAGACAGCCGTGGTGCTTGGCACGGGTGGGCCATGACCCGCTCCATTCGAATGGTCCGTGGAGAAGCTGAAAACCACGAGCGGCAGAGGGTTTTATGGCGTGATCCTGCCTGCTGGCAGCTACGGACACGGACAGGGAAAACGGAGACAATAACCATTGGGACAACATTGTTCCAACTGACGGGAGAAGGGTGGGGAACAAAGAGATCCCACAGGACACCATGAACGCTTCATTCCAGCCCYGTGCCCATTCAAGGCTGTCTTTTGCTTGCTTGGCTTTGGTAACAGGACTGGTGCTGACGGAGTTATGCTCCCCGGAGCAAGAGCTGGCACGTGCGCTGGACCCCTGCCCTACTCCTGCTGGCCTCCTGCCACTTCTTTGACATTCTCCACCTCCTTCAGGGAACCGACTGCTGGCATCCATGGGGATGGCTGATCTGGGGTACTCTTCTTGCCTTGGCTAAAGTGGTTGATGGCCATGTAGAGACTTCCCTGAGGTCCTGCCTCCTGCTCTGAGTAGTACATCTCGAGGACGGCTGGGCTGCAGTGCTTGTGCTGCGGAGCGGAAAAGAAAAGCAAGAGGAGACAACTAGGAAAAACCCAACTGCCCAGAGCCACCTTGTACCCAAGCAGCTCTGACACGAAGACTTGAGTACTTCAGGTGCTCTAGGATCCAGCTCAGCCTTTGTTTTCTCCCGTGATGGCTCAGGGAACATCTACTGCTCACCCCCACCCACCACATCCACCAGTGCTGTGCGGCAACCAGGCTGGCTGGCTCCCACCTCCAAGTCTCCAGTATCCATCCCCAAGCAAGCAAGGAAGTCTGCACCCCGACACCCAGCAAGGCTAGGGAAGATCTGGCTACTCTTTGTGAGAGCACAGCGCTTCCTCCCTCTCCTGTGAGCCTAAAAGAGGAGCCAGCAGCGTCTCGAGGCCGCTGAGGGTCCGCACTCCTCTCCAGGCTGTCTGCCCACCCTTGACAGGTTGAGCGCTCCCTCCTCAGCTCRTTTGTGAGGCTGGGACAGTTGGTGGTGCCTACAGGAGAACGTGCGAGGCCCACCACTCTCCCACCACTCCTCCTCAAAGGAGTCTTTGTAGATGTGGTGTTTGCTGGGGCCTTCAGCTCATTCTCCACGGGCAGAGACGTCCCAAGGAAAGGGGACAGCAGTCCYCAAAGGAGCAGCTCGAAGCCCTCCAAGCTAGCAGGACTCTGTGGCATTACTCTGTTGGAAAGAGTTCACCGCCCCGCCAGGCTCACCTGCCCTCCTTACCTTGAACACGAAGCCCTCGGGGCAGCTCAGCTGCTCGTACCACAGCGCCTTGTACATGACGAGCATGAGGAGGCAGGCGAGGAAGGCCATGGTGACGAGAATGAGCCCCGTGAGCTGYGGGGACAGAAAGGGAGGGAGCCCTGGAGCACAGTCGGGCCCAAAAAAGGAGGAGATGTGGGGGGAGAATTGATCCAGCTGCAAGCACAGGTAGCAAACTGCTACCCTGCCTGGCTCAAATCACCTTGTACCTCGCAAAGCCAAAAATGGATCTGGCTCAGATCTTTTAGCTCAGATCACTGCATACCTTGCTAGACACATCCAGCTCTCCCTAAGTCTCCTCTGCCAACGTGAGTGGCAGCACATACAAAGGACATGAGTGCCCCAGGAAGTACCAGGAAACACCAAATATTCCTGCTTGCAGTGAAGACCCCTTCCCTATATCAGCTTATTCTCTAGCACTCCAAAGCAACAGCCAGTGCAGGCAGGACTCTGGCTCTTCTCCGCCCTGAAGGAARGCTGTCGCTTCATGAGTTGGCTGCACACCTGTGGTGGAAGTGCTTGCGTGTGCAGAGAGRGATGGGAATTACCTTGACTTTTTCTGCTACCTCATCGTAGAGGTTTACATTCAGCTTTTTAATCCCCGGGATGTATAACTTCCTCTGCTGCTGTTGCTGCAGCTTATATTCTGTCCGGGTCTTGACAATCATCTGAAAAGAGGGAAACTAGTGAGAAACGTCACTGCCAGGGAGGAGAAGGTAGAGTTACCCARTGAGGACCCACAGAGTAACCCCTACACGTGTGCGATGCGCCTGGGTTTACACCCTCTGGGGATGGTCCTGGGGTACAAGTGACAACTTCTCAGCACTGCTTTGGTGTGCGCGGATCCTGGCCCCCACAACCCACATTGTGCTAGCCCTGGTGAAGCACGCTAGCCAGCACAGGGCAGTCTGTGCCCACCTTGTCCGGGAAGGGCTGCTGCAGCTGGCTGGCATCCAGCGGGGTTATCAAGGGAACGTTATCGAAGTCATCATCGCCTCCACGCTGCTCCTTTTCGGGCTTCTCGGAGATGCTGGCCCCTGGCTTCACCATGGCCCTGGTCTGGTGCTGCAAGGAGAGGAGGKATGTGGCCATCAGGCTAAAGAAAAAAAAAAATCAACTTTATAAGTTCCTTCTATACGTGCTTTATAGGTGTCCTCCTCTCATATACTCTGCCTCATTCAGAGGCAAGCGGCTGTACCGGGGGGTCAAAGCAGAGGACAATGCTGATCCCCAGRCATAACAACTTCAACCAAGATGGAAAAGTTTTTGTAGGCTGSGAGTAAGTCTCCCAAGGGGTTCACTCTGCACAAAGCCACAGTCTCTTGGCTGACTCCCCAGGGAGCAGAAGCCATGGGTTCAAAAGCTGCAGCTCGTGTGTTTGCATCCATCGGTAAAATGGAGCCGCCTGCCCAGGCATCAACACTCTTCCCATGGTAAAAGGAGRCAAAATGAGAAATAAATCCATCTAGGACACATGGGCCAGCGGGTTCTTTGCGGGTGTTTTTACCTCCTGGAGGCATCTCAAGCTCCTCTATGAGGACTTAAACTGTGCAGTGTTGAGCAAGATAGACCAGCCTAAGGCCATTAGACACCGTCCAACAGCAAGGAGCCATCATCGCAGCGTGTAAACACGGGCTCAACACATACTGTGTCTTACTTGGGTCTCCCCAAAAGAGGAGGAAGATGCCTCAAGTCTGGATCTCCTCCTCAGCAACTGCCACAAAAACACACACACAAACACAAGGGCAAACAAAAAGCACTGGGAAAAGTAGCCCTGGCTCCAGGCAACTCAGTGTGGGCCCATGCTCATGGTGTGGGACCACGGACAGGGAACACAGAGGGACCTGTGGCAGCCAGGGCATCCCCTGAGGACTCCCCTGAGGCTGGGAACGCGCTGGGACTTTCGGAACAGCGGCTCGGGGAGGAGCGGGCGGCATCTCCTCCTGCAAAGGGTCTAGGCCGCCCTCCCCGTTCCTCTGCGGCGGCTCGGGGATGCTCAGGGACCCGCAGCACCGCTCTAGGCTAGGAGCTCTTCAAACAGGAGAGCGCAGATCGCAGCAGCGCAACCCCATCTCCGGCAGCACCCAGTCACCCCGGCTGCCTCGCCCGCTGCTAAAAGCCGCCTGAGCTGCAGATTTGCGCGGGCCTGGGGGGGGATGTTCGGC
>NW_020455489.1:843133-847027 GCF_003342845.1 Nothoprocta perdicaria | reverse complement strand
GGCCAAGCACCGCTTGGTTTTACATGGGATCTCCTTCCTGGCCTGCAGCTCCCTTCTGGGGAGCTCCCTTCTGGGGAGCTCCCTTCTGGGGAGCTGCACCTCATCCAGATCGTTTCCCCAAAGGGCCATGGTTCTGCCTGCGAGGCGTTAATATTCATACTAAAACCGGCTGCACGCTGGGGTTTTTCTGTGTGCGCTGATGTGCCGGTGCCCACGGTCCTGAGCGGCTCTTGAAGTGCCCCAAGGGGCACTTCACGTCAGCCCCTTCGATCCACGCGGTCACGTTAGCTCCTTTTGAGCTAGCGCGGCTCGTAAACCATTTATGGGGGACGCTTGCGCAAGTCGCAGAGCCGGGCTGCTCGCCGGGGGAACGTTGTTTGCCGTGAACACGGCTCCTGCTCTGGAAAGGGGAGACGGGGAGCACGGAGTCCCTGCGGGGCGCCGCGTGCCGCCAGCCTGGCGCTGCCCTTTGCCCGCGGCCGCCCTGCCAGCCTGGCGCTGCCCTTTGCTCGGGCTCCGCCGGTGGCCGCCCCGGCGCTGCCTTTTGCCTGCTGGCCGGCGTCCACGCGGCCAGAGTGAGCCGACGGCCGAGCCATGGCGCGGTGAGCGAAGGGACGGCTCCCGCGGGCACCGGGGATGGAGAGGACAGGCCTGGGGCAGGGATCTCCACAGAGCTTGGCACCTGGCTCCGGGAACAGGGAGGTCCAAGAGGGATGGGTGGTTGCCCAGTGCAGCTTGGGTTCCTGGCGGGAAGCTCGGCCGCAGGGTGGGTCGTGACAAATCCCTTGTGTCTCCGCAGCTTCGCCATCCTCGTGGGCACAGCCGTGCTCCTGCAAGTCCTTGGGAGCGCCCAGGTAAGGGCCGGGGAGCCAGGTGCAACACGTGTGTGTTGTCCCTGACCTTCACAGGGAAGACAGTTGGGGACAGTCTGGCTGAGCGAGGGGAGCGCAGGAGCGGGGTTCGCAATTCCCTCAACTCCCCCTTTCCTCACCTCTCTCCTCACAGGTGCTGAGCGACACCAGGGAAAAGAAGCCGCCAGCCAAGCTGGATTTGAAGGAGATGTAAGAGGCACCGGAGCCCCTCTCCTTGGCACCTTTCCCTCTGGCCTCTGTRTCCCAGCCCGTCCCGCAGGCAGGGGCTGATCGCAGAGGGCACCCGCAGCAACGGGTCCTTTCTGGTTTCTTCCTTCCAGCATCCTGGGCGTAAAAGCCGCGGAGCCTCGAGAAGGCAGCATACCAGAAATAAAGGTGTTCTCCAGCGAGGAGCAGGCCTGGAGGGGTAAGCGCGTCGGCGCGGCCACCCCTGCGCCGTGGCCCGCCCTGGGTCCCCAGCCCATGCTGGGTCTCTTGTCCTCTGCAGCGGGCCCCGAGGAGGACCTCGATCACCTSCACCATCCCGAGGACAACGTTGTTGAGGAGGTGGCGCACGTGCGGCTCCTGGCTCTGCCCCGCCAGGTGCAGAATGGCCCAGAAGAAGACCGGGACCACATCTACCACGGCCGAGACGAGGAGATGTGACCCCCCCTGCTCTAACAGACGGGGCATCAGAGCTGCCCCAGCTTCTCACCACAGCCCTGGCTTTCCCCAGGAAGATCTCCTCTCCCCGCTGGCCTTCCAAAAACCTCAATAAACCTCGTCGCCCCCGCTGCCCACCCCAGCCGACTCCTCATTTCTGCTAGAAACCCCTCCAGGTGGGGCCTCATCCTGCAGGGACTGCCCCGGCTCACACGGCCCCGCGCAACCCGCTGTAGCTGCGTGGGACGAAGACGAGCGCCCGGGGTGTGTTGGGGGGTCTCCAGCCCCTGCTTGCCGGCTCTCGGAAGGGTGGGCCGAGGCCAGGCAAACTCACCGTACGGGTGTCGGAACAATGCTGGGCTCCACCTTAACACATCAGGAGCAGAAGCACCAGGAAAGCCTTTTAATAGGAGCTGCGAGCTGAGCCCTGGTTCAGATCATCGCACCGAAGGAAGGGCCTCGGTCCCGGCCGGGTCCCCAGTCCCTCGGCRTGCTGCAGCGCTGGGGGACTCTGCCCCTTTCCTCCACGGAGGGCAAGAGTCACCCTGATTAGGCACGTGGGTCAGTTAAGGAGGTGCGTGGTGAGGGCTGCTGGGCAGCGTGGGGTCCGAGGGCACCAAAGGGACCRCTGTCCCCAGGGGGACGCCGGGCTCAGCTGTCGGTGAACTTGGCCTTGCGCTTCTCCACGAAGGCGGTCATCCCTTCCCTGCGGTCATCCTGTGAGGAAAGGGAGAGGCTTGGGGGGCTGCGGCTCTCCTGCTCCCACCCGCACCCGGCTCGTGCGGCCGGACAGGGAGATACTCACGGTGGCAAAGGTGGCGTAGAAGAGTCTCTTCTCCGTCCTGATGCCCTCCGCCAGCGTCGTCTCGAAGGCTGAGGAGCAGGGGACAGGTCGGGAGGAGGCCGCGTGTGCCCAGCCCGGGCGAGAGAGTCCCAGCCATGCCCAAACCCCTTCATCCCGCTCCTTGACAGCTCCACGTGGGAGCATGGCACGGACGACCCCTCAGCCATGGTGACCCCAGAGCCACCTCTGGACACGTTTGGGAAGCTCCTGGCCCGTGTCCGAGGAACCCACGCAGCGGTGGGCCAGCGCTGCCCACGCGCCTTGGGGACCGTAACCATGATTCCAACGCTTGGCACGCGCTGGGGCAACTCCTCCGGCTCTGCCAAGGGCGTCGGGTCATTTCTGAGCCTGCCACCTCTCTGGCCGTGGCTCAGGACACTCACAGCCCCAGTGTCCCCACACGCGCCCGTACCCGCGTTGACGGACTCCTTCGCGATGGCTGTCACCAGCTTGGAGTTGCTAGCGATCTTCTCCGCGCAGCCGATGGCCGCTTCCAACAACTTGTCCACGGGGAAGATCTTGCTGACGAGACCTAGCAAGGACGGGGGATGAGGGCGCGGACGGCTCCCCTCATCCCAGCAGCTCCCGGACACCCACAAGCTGCTGGGCTCGGGGCTCGGTGGCTGGGGAGGACCGTCTGGCTCCTACCTGCTTCCTTTGCCTCCTGTGCGGAGATCCTGTCTCCAGTGAGGACCATCTCCATGGCAAGCGACTTCCCTACAGCTCTGGTCAGCCTCTGCGTCCCACCAGCGCCTGGTAATTAGGGAAGAGCTGCCGCCTCCATACGGAGAGGCGCTCAGGGAGCCGCACGTGCGGCATCTCCCGAAGGTGCTACGCTGGGCCAGACCCCAGGACTCTGGCGTCTCCCTCAGCCCCACGTGCCCACCCCGCACCGGAGCGGGACACTGGGGACCTCCTCTCCGCGGGCGCTACCTGGAATAGTCCCCAGGAGGATTTCAGGCTGGCCGAACTGCGCCTTCTCCCCGGCGTAAACGATGTCGCACATCATGGCCAGCTCGCACCCGCCGCCGAGCTAGCGAGAGGGGAGGCGGGCGTTAGGAGCCACGCGGGAGCGTCCAAGCGCACCGCACCCCGGCACCGGGACAAGCAGCGCCCAGGTCGGGACTCACCGCGTAGCCGTTGACGGCTGCTAYGACCGGCTTGCGGAGCTTAGACACCTGGTCCCACTCGTCGAGGAAGCCGGCCTTGTAGCACTGCTGGAACGTGTTGTTCTGCATCTCCTTGATGTCCGCGCCGGCTGCAGAGAGAGAAGCCAGCAGGTGCCCTCAGCGCCTCCGAGCTTCAGGAAGGTCCCCACCGGGCATTCCCGGAGGGAATGCACACAATAAGAATAAATAAAGAAGTAGAAATGAAATAATCCGTTAAGACAACGTACAGATAGCTGAGAGGGACCCCGGGCAAGTGGTGAGGACGTCCTATGGGGAATCATGGCATATCCTCCAGGAGAAGGGGTAAGGATCATGCCCCCTAACCTCCTGGAGGGGTGGTGGGGACGTGCTATGGGGCGCCACGGCA
>NW_020455489.1:842219-842653 GCF_003342845.1 Nothoprocta perdicaria | reverse complement strand
TGGTGGGGACGTGCTATGGGGCGCCACGGCACGTCGTCTAAGAGGGGTGGTGGGGACGTGCTATGGGGCGCCACGGCACGTCCTCCCGGAGCTGTGGGGGACCCGCGGTGCGCCTCACCTGCGAAGGCCTTCTCGTTGCCGGTGATGACGATGGCGCCCACGTGGGGGTCACTCTCGAAGGCGTCCAGCGCCTGCTTCACCTCGCGCATGAGCGCGGCGCACAGCGCGTTGAGCGCCTGCGGCCGGTGCAGCTGGATGAGCCCCACGTTCCGCTGCGCGCCCCTCTTCTCCGCCACGATGTACTGGAACGGGGCGCCTGCGGGCGGGGCGGGACACGGGGAGCCAAAGCAGTCGTCATTATAACCACGATAGCGATCACAGCGACGCCGCGACAAACGCCCCCCAGGTCCCCCCAGCTCCCCCGCGGGGGCGCC
>NW_020455489.1:838688-840928 GCF_003342845.1 Nothoprocta perdicaria | reverse complement strand
GCCCGCTCGCTGCCTTCCTCCGCCCCTGAGGGCGCCTGCGCATCCATCCTGGCCCTCGGATACCCCTCCGGGTGCCCTGACTGCGCAGCCCGCTCCGGCACGGCCTCTTCCGAGATGCCCTGTGGACGGGACGTTCCAGCGGCATGAGGGGCCGGGAGCGGCAGCACGCACGGACAGCGCCGGCGGCCCCGGCCCAGCGCCCGCTCTCGCCACCCCCGTCAGGGCAGGACCCCACGGGAAGCCCCCTCGCGCACCCCTCTGCTCCCCGGCACCTCCTCGGCATCTCTCCTTCCTACACGGGTTTCTAACCGTTTGGATGACAGGACAATAAAGCTGGGCAGCGCGTGCGTGGCGCCATGTGCACGGAGCGAGGACTGGCTCCGGGTGCAGGGCSCGCCGGAGGGCTCCTCACCAAGGCCCGGGGCTGGGACAGGGTGTCCAAGCCACAGCACGTGGGGAAGTAACTCACCCCCCGGCAGCTGCGGGGTACGGGAGGAACTGGCCCTCCAAGGGGTGTCCCCCTCGCGCCCTGCACCCCTTGGGKGCTCAAAGGAGACTCCGGGCTCGCATGAGGAGAGAAGTCACTTTAATGACACCCTGCAGCTCGGGGACAAAGAGCTCTGGGCCGAGGTACGTCTCCACGCAGCCKCAGCGCTGCGTGGGTGACAGCAGGGCTCGGTGTCCCCACGAGGGACGTCCATCCCCATGCGCTCGCCCAGGAGCTACTCGCGGCGCTGCTGGTGCCCACGCGGTGCCCACAGGGCTCAGTCCAGCGTCACCCTGCCCAAATGCCCGGCCCGGAAAGCCCGTATGAACTCGTAGGCAGCAGCCGAGTAGTCCAGCGTGGTCACATTGACGTTCCCTATGGGAAGCGGCGGCGGACGCGAGGAAGGGCGGCGGGTGGGCCGCGCCGCCCGCGGCGGCACCTCCCTGGCCGCGCGCGCTCACCTGTGCCCGTGAGCACCTTCACCTTGTGCGTCCGGCCCAGGGCGAGCGCCACGCGCTTCAGCACCTGCTCGATGTCGTCGCAGGCCTCGGGCAGCCCGTAGCGCTGCACGTAGCTGCGGGGAGGAGCCGGGGGCTTCCACCCGCGTGCCGGCGGCGCCGGGAAGCACCCGAGGGGCCGCGCCGCGGGCCCACCTGAACTGCCGCTGCCGGTTGAGCGTGTACAGCAGGTAGTCGGCCATGACGTCCTCGCCCACCAGGTGGTCGCGGATGGCGCCTGGGGAAGAGCCACAAACCGCGCTCGGCCTCGAAGGCCGCACGTGCCCCGGGGCAGACGCACCCCGAAGCCGAGCACTCCCAAGCCCCGTGGGTGCCAGGCAAGGGCACCCCGGCCCCGCGCGCCCCTCACCGCACAGCGCCAGCTTCATGCCCGTCTCCACGTCCTCCAGCCTGGGCGGCAGCACTCCCGGCGTGTCCACCAGGTACATGAGGGGCTCCTCGCACACCTGCCGCGGGGACAGGAAAAGCAGGGGGATAAATAGAGCAGCTGGATAAATAAACATGGGCAATGCGGACAGGCAGGCCTGGCCCCATGGCCCGCGGTGACCCAGCTTGCTGGGCCCGAAGCAAAGTACCTGGATCCTGGTCAGCACCGCTCTGGTGATGCCTGGCTCGCCCCCAACCGCAGTGGCTTTTCCTGGAGGGAAAAGGGGACGAGTCGGAGGTGCTCCGAGACGCTCGGAAGCGTCCCGAAGCCGGAGGGAATACCCTTCTTGAGGTGCAGCCTTCGCAGGGAGTTGATGAGCGACGACTTGCCCGTGTTGGGCACGCCGATCACCATGATGCAGTAGTCCACGTTCTGGGAGCAAAGGGAACGCGGGCGCATGGAGCGGCCCATCGGCGGCCACCCGCCCCCAGCTCCGAGCAGYGACCGGGAGACGCCCCCGCTCCGCGTTTTTAACAGCAACGCGGCTGTCCGGCCCCTTTCAGCTCCAAACGGGAGGAGGGAGCGTGTGTTAAACCCCAGCCCTGGAGCCTGCCCGGGGGCAACTCTGCCCCGCGGCGGCGCAGGGCCACCGCAGGGCCCCGCTCCTCACCTCAGCCCTCTCGTAGCGCGGGCTGCCGCTCACCAGCTTGGCGACCAGGGGCACAATCTGCAGAGAGGCGGCTCTAGCCGGGCGGGCGCTCGGCGCCGTCCCGCGTGCCCGGCGCGCGCCGCGTTACCTTCCCGACGTCGGCGTCGCGCCGGCAGTCGGTGAAGACGACGCGCGCGCAGCCCTGCCGCCTCAGCCGCT
>NW_020455489.1:825932-837333 GCF_003342845.1 Nothoprocta perdicaria | reverse complement strand
GCCCATCCCATGGCAGGACCCGGCTCCCATCCCCGCACGGAGCCCGGCGCCCATCCCTCGGTGGAGGCCGTCCCGCCGGCGGGCGCCCCGCTGGACGACGTGCGCTACATGATCGCCAGCACCAACTGGTACTAGCGGCGCCGCTTCAGCGGACGCCTGCCGCGACTGCCGCCTCAATAAATAAACACGTGCTCCCGTTCGGCGTGGCGGCGCGTGGAGCGGGGGCGCCTCCCGCGTGCCYTGGTCCCGGCTCCTCCTGCGTTGGGTGGATGGGTGCACGTGAGGCTGCACGGGTGGCCGGGAGGTGGGCGGCGTGGGCCGGTGGGCTCCCGTCTCCCCAGGACCCGGCGGAGAAGGGAGCGCTGCCGAGGCGGGTCTCTAAAACGAGGCTTTATTCGTGCTGCCCCTGAGCGTGTCTGCGGTGCCTGGTGGTGCCTGGGGCCGCGCGTCAGAGGCGGGGAGCGGGGCAGGACGGCTCGGCGGCCCCGTAGAGCGCGTTGAGGCGCTCGGCCTCGCGCCAGCCCGAGAGCAGCGCGCCGTGCGTGGTGGAGTAGAAGGAGCGGTGCGTGGCCTCGCCGGCGAAGAGGAGCTGCAGCGGCTGCGGGAGGGCGGCGCTGGGGCTGCGCGCGGGCTCGGCCACCGCCGCCCCATCTGCCCCGGCCCCATGGGTGCCCACAGCACTCCTGCTGAAGTCACCCCTAGGGCCCCACAGCTCTACAATCCGGTGCTCGTCTCGGGGCATGGCCCACCTCAGGCAAAGCTCAGCTCCAGCGCACTCGAGGGTCCCTACATTTCATGTGGGATGGGGTACCCTTCCCCCATGGAGCGCAGTGGGAAGAGCTAAGGAGAAGCACGGAGCTGGCTGGCAACCTCCAGGGACCTCCAAACCGAGGGCAACCAGGAGAATGTGATCTCCTTGCCCCCCTGCTCTCACATCCTGACCCCAGTGTCCTGGTGATCTCCTTGCTCCACTTGCCCCCACATCCTGACCCCAGTATCCTAGAGCGCCCTGTTCCTTCCCTTGAGCGTGTGGCCCTACGTGTGTCCTGCCCGCTGGAGCAGTGGGGATGGGATGGGCGTTGAAAGGGCCCTGATGGCTTCCACGCCACAGCCGCTACTTCCCACAGCCAAGCGCTCGCTCAAAGCGCTTACCCTGGGGTCAGCCCCGTCCTCGGGCAGAGGCTGAGCCAGCACGTCGATGTCCTCCCCCGAGCTGCCCACAGCCACGTAGCTGTAGGAGCCACGGGTGTAGGGAGCGCTGTGCCACCGCGTTCTGAGCATGTTCTTGGGCGCCGGCAGCTGCGGGTTTCCTGCCGCGCAGGGACACACAGGTGACACCACAGGGGATTTTGAGCCATCGGGCCTCCCCCAGCGCCGGGGCAAGGCTTCGTCCCTGCCCTGACACGGCAGCGTGTGAGGTACCTGTCAGCGTGCGAAGGACACGTGTCAAGGTGCTGAGAACTTCTGCGTCGCTGAGGGTCTCCATGTACTCCGCCTCCTTGCCAGCAATGAAGCCACAGAGGACGTGGCCGTACCTAGGGAGGAAGAGAGAGCTCCCACTGAGGAGGTGGCTCTCCCTCCGCATACAGACAAGGGCCAAGCAGGGGATAGGGCTCTGCTTGAGGGCTATCAGCCAGGTTCTTCAGGATACAGAAGACCTGCAGCCCCAGGCACTGCTCTGCCACACACACAGACAACCCTCTCCCTCAAGCATGGCAGRTACTGGGCCCTGCAAGCTGCGAGGGAGGCCCTTCTCCCAGGTGAAAGTAGAGAACTGCTATAGATAGAAGAACCATCTGAAACAAATGACCACATACTGTTCTGGTGGCTGGATGACCACAAAGCCAATGAGCTTCTTGAACCAGTTGGCCTCCAGGTCTGTGCTAGGCTCCTCAAGAGGCGACTCGTCCTCCCACACCACTTCGAGGAGCTGATAGTCGGGGTCCCAGAACGGCTGCTCGAACTCCAGGAAGATCTTGTTGTTGGTGCCGAAGCCCAGGCAGCGAATGGCCTCTGCTTTCCGCTCGGGCAGGGGAGGCTGAAAGAAGTCCTGGTGGCGCTCCTTGAGGAAACCTAGGGAMAGAAAACCRYGCRGCTCCATCCACTGCGGCCCCTGGCRCCTGGCGCGGCGTCGCGGCGCCCCTTCCCGAGCCCGCGCTCGGGCCAGGGCTGCGATGGAGAAGTGCGAGATGAGGCACCCGTGAGCCGAGGAGAGAAGCTCAGGGCTCCTCTCCCACGTGTGCTTATCCAGCCCCACTCCCAGGGCTTCTTCATGCCCGCCCTCGTCCTTGCGTCCCTAGTCCTGCCTCTGACAGCAGAGAGGGCAGAGTCTGCTGATGGAGCAGCCCGGCAGGGCATGGCGGCTCCAAACCGAGTTTTGCTCAAGTCCAAGACTCTTTCTTTTCCCCTGGTCCCTTGGTGTGGAAGGGGAGCTAGGGTAGGCAGTTGGGCTGGTAAGAAACCTGCTCCTGCGATGCTGGCCACCAGCACAGGACGGGAACGGCCAGGGTCCAAGAGGCCAGGGGGATGGAGACCGAGCGGTGGTGAGAGAAACGGGGCCCGGCGGTCTCACCCAGCGGGACAGTGACGATGACGTGGTCCGCGAGGAAGGAGTCGCCATCCTCGCACTCCACCCGCACGGGGAACTCCCTCTGCGCGCGCCCGTCCTCGCGGAAGGCGCCCTGCCACCGCACGGTCCTCACCGCCTTGTTGAGCAGCACGGTGCCCTCGGGCAGGCCCGCCAGCATGCGGTCGGGGAGGCTGCTGTAGCCGCTGCGGGAGGAGGGAGACGCCGCGCTCGGCTCCATGCGGGGATGGTCCTTCCCCCTGGGACGCCCTCGCCTTGGCTGCTCCCCCGCAGGGCACGCTGCTCGCCCGCGGCGCCGAGCCCGGCGGCGCCCGTGCCCGCACACTCACCCGGGGAAGGTGCAGTCGAGGCCGGGCAGCGCCGTGTACTCCCCGAAGGGCGCCAGCGCCACCAGGTCCATGCTGTGGGTGCCGCTGATGCAGCACTCCAGCTTGAGGCAGGCGCTGAGGACGGCGAGGCGGAGCCGCCGGCTCTCCTCGTCGCCCGGCCAGGTGGCGGCGAGCCGGGCGATCTCGGCGCGCACGTACTGGCCCACGCTGGGCGCCGGCGGCGCCTCGGCGCCCACGAAGAGGCGCGTGGACTCGAGGAGGTCGGAGAAGAGGGCGCGGGCGCCGCTCACCGCCTCGGGGCTCAGCACCCTGCCCGAGCTGCCGTAGGTGACGGAGGGCAGGAGTGGGTGCCCGCCGGCCTCCACGCGCTGCTTCTCCTCGTCGGCGGCGCCGGGGCCCAGCAGCCCGTAGCGGGAGGCCAGGCGGAAGACGGCGTTGCCCTCCGAGGGCCCGTGGATCCAGTGYGCGCCCATCTCCGCCAGCCCCGAGCCTGTGGCAGAGCAGGGTCACCCCGCGCCCRCTCCCGGAGCAGCGGGAGCACCCACACGGCTCGGCCGACGGGGACCAGCTCCCACCCTCGTTGGCCCTGTCCCCTCCTCACCACGGTGCCACCCTCGGCCCTGTCCCCTTCGGCCCCATCCCCTCCMTCCCCAAGCCCTGGCAGCAGCACGACCCCGATCCCCAGGGCACGGATCCTCCTTCCCCATCCGTCCACCGTCCCCGGGAAGCCCCTTTCGCGGCTCCCGGCAGCGATGGCGGCAGTGGCRGGTGCCCGTACCGAAGGGGCGGGTGCAGACGCGGCCGCCGACACGGGCCCCGGCCTCCAGCAGGCGCAGGCGCCCGGCGGCGCGGAGCCGCTGCGCCGCCCCCAGCGCCGCCAGCCCCGCGCCCACCACCAGCACCCGCGGGCCGCCGCTCGCCTCCATGGCGCCCGGTCCGCGGCCCGGCCCGCCCCGCGGCGCTGCTGACGCGGCCCGCGCCCCGGCCCTTGGGCAGCTCCCGCCGGGAAGCGGTGCCTTCCCCCTCGCTGGCGCTGCCCTGGGGGCCGCCTCGGGCCGCTCCGCGCTCGTTTCGGGCTGCCCGGCTTTCAGGAAGCCGGAGCGGGTATATTTAGCTCGGCCGCTTCCCGCTGCAGGGAGGCGGCAGTGATTCTGTGCYGGGGAGCGGGAGAAATAAGAAGAGGCCGGCGGAGGCGAGTGCCGTCCTGCCGGAGCAGGGAAGGGGGAGCCGCGGAGCGGCCGCCTTCCTGCCCCGGCTCCCCAAGGGCTGCCCTGTCGCCGGCCCTGGAGCTGCCTTCCAAAACCCTTTGGCCCCGTGCTGAGCAGGGCCTGGGTGTCCCCTCTCCCTCAGAGACCTATAAATACATTTATATATATATATATATATATTTTTTTTTTCCCAGGCAATTGTAACAACAGCCTCCCCAGCGGCCAAACAAAACCCCATTGAAAACGCGCGCGATGGGGACGGGCCTCGGCCGCGCTCCCACGGCGGCCCCCGGCCCCGCMGCCTTTCCCAAGGCCCCAACAATGCGCCGAGCGGTTCCAAAGGACACAACGTGCGCTCGGGCGGTCACGGGCGCTGCGCGGGGCCCTCCCGCGCCGCGGCCGGGGTTTTTCCGCTGCGGACTCTCCGTGCTCCCCAGGCCTTTCCGGAGCTGTGCGTGCTCCCCCGGCCGTGCTATTTTTGGAGGCGGCTGCCTGYGGGATACAGCAGCCAGGAAGTATAAATGCAGGCGCCGGGGAGGCAGGATCCCAGTGAGCGGGTGCACGGCAGAGTGCTCCAAGCCTGCGGCTGCAGCCTCTGTGGGGACAGGCTTGGAGCCGGCCAGCTCAGCGCCTTGAGAAGCAGCAGGAGCAGAGGGTTTCTCTGAGGATTTCTTGCTTTGCAAGAAGCAAAAGCTGCGCAAACAAAATCCAGGCCATTCCTGACTGCAAGGTGAGCCCAAGGCCAGTGTCTTATCTCTGGGAACAGCACAGGGCACAGGCTTTCTTTCTTTYTTTTTTTCCTCTTTGCATTTTCCTCCGCCCAGTCAAAGATCGTGGATCTTGCAAGTCGAATGAAGGCTGGGTCAGTGGCAAGGAGCAAGGCTCAGGGATCGTCCCCCCTCTGCAGTTGGGGTGGGTTCATAGGATTAGAAGCRCTTTGCTGGATCTGATGATGCTGCCTGACAGTGACTGGGTGCCTAGCAGGTCCTGCTGCCGTSCTTGCTTTGCATGCATGGGTGGTGTAAGGTGGGTCTTCTGACGGGGTCAGACAGAGCCTCGCGTGGGCTGTGAGATGGGAGGCAGAAGGGGAGGGAAGGGGGCTCTCCCGACCCAGGATGAGGGACGTCTCGAAAGTGCCGTCTCACTCCTTGTGTACCTCTTGTTCCGCAGCATGCGGTCGGGGCTGCTCCTGCTCGGGGCCCCCAGCCCTGGCAGGGCGGAGGAGACGCTGGACGCCTATGTGAGGTCCATCAGCCAGCTGGCGCAGCCGTGYGCGGTGGGCAGCGAGCCCCCGCGCCCCTGCCGGACTGCCCGCATCCGGGCCAGAGGGAGCGCGAGCCGGAGTGCTGACCGAAGCCAGCCCGCTGCCACCTCGCTGCAGGACATCACAGCCCAGTTCAACGGACAGCAGAGCTCCCCGGGGCTCCCCAGCGCTGCTGACCCGCTGGCGTGGCTCTACGGGCTGTCGGACCCCAAGCAGCAGACGAGGAGCCCGGCAGCTCGCCCCACGCAGCCGGGACCCGAGTCAGACCTCCAAGCAGCCCCCGGGCCGTTGGCTGCTGTCCCCAGGCTGGGCCCCCCGTCTGTGCCCGGTCGCTCGCAGCGGTCCCGCAGGCGGGTAGCCCTGCACTGCTCTGTGATGAGAGGCCGACCAGGCCGGCCCCAGCGCCCGTGCTTGCCTGTGATTTATGAGTTGTGATGGACATCAATAAAGCTCTGCAGGACAGAGGCTCCCCAGCGGCCCTTTGCCAGTGCTCRTTTCTGCTGGGGATGGTTGTGCCTGCTGGGGCTCCATTGGCACATGTCGCTGGTGCCTCCAGTTCACCCCAGCGTACCCCAGCAGTGGTGCGGAGCAGGTACTGGGCTAGGGCAGAGACATCTGTGACGGCCTCTCTGTAGCTTGATYGGGGTCAGGATGGAGCCGTGAGTGCCTGGAGGTGGGGAGGGTGAAGGGAACACTCRGGCATGAAAGTCCAGCTCTCGTGGGGCGGCACTTCAAGCAAACAAGGGCAGGGAGGGCTTGCTCCTCTTGGGCTTCCTCTCTCYGCCTTGAGGCCAACTGAGGCCAAGGGCACGCTGCCAGGTCCCAAGTCCTGGAGTAAACAGAGGATGCAGGTGGGCAGGAAATGTGCTGGGATCCCGCCAAGCCCACGTGCAATCCCTCAGCTTCCCAGCTGGCCCAGGGACAAACCTCCAACTCCCACCAGCTTCACACACGTTTGCAAGCAGGAGCAAACCCCAGGCTGGCCTGGGGTAGGGSTGCATCAGGGCCTCACAGAGTCCTCCTTGTCCCAGGCCGTGTGGCAAATCTGTAGAGAAGGAGCACGGTGTGTGAAGCTCCACTGCAGGTCTTGGAAGTCAGCAAATCCTTTCTCAAGCTGCCTGCTCCAGAACAGGGCCCCTTAGGTGTCCCCAGCCCTGCAGACCCTGAGGATCACTCAGCTTTTGCACCCAACCACGCTCCCAGCTAGCTCCTCCACGCATGACCCAGCACATCTGCATTAGGACCGCCCTATGGCGAAGCCAAGRCCCTGAAATCAGAGCTGAAGCTGAGCCCAGCTAGATCCCCAGCACACAGGGCACCTCCAGGCCTGCGTGACCCACAGAGTACAGCTCAGCATCCAGKCGGCAGGTCCTTCTGCCACTGCTTTTCCTCTCCTCCTGCGACCTAATCCCTCCCACTTGCCTGGAAAATATTAATAAGGAAGGAAAAGCCATTGTGCAATGCGTTCAGCTGCCGGCAGGATGCGGGAGGAGTTGGCCCCGCGTGCTCCCGTCCCTGCCCAGCGCTGCTGCGCTGGCCGAGGCGACGTTTCTCCCAGCACGCGCCTGCCGCTCCGGGTGCACGGCAGCGCTCTGCCTTTGCCAAAGGAGCAGCGTAACCCACCAGGAGGAAATTCCAGCCAGGATGAGCCCCTCACCCCCCACAGCTGCCTTCTCCTCCTGCAGCGGCTCCGGCCAGCCCAGGATGTTGAGGCTGACGGGGGGTCTGTCCCTTGGGGCTGGCACTCGCTCTCCAGGTAGCCCAAGTGGCCACAGGAGCTTGTGAGCTTGCAGGAAGGAGGCCTCTCCCTGTTCCTGCAAGCTCACAGGATTGTTGCTGTKCAGATGCCTGGCCCATAGCTCTGGAGGAGCAGCCGTGACCACCCTGTGCACCTGAAGCAGCAGAAGGAGGTTCTCTGGCCACCAGAACCCGGGCCCGCAAGTCACCAGGGACAAGGGGCTCAAAAGAGTCTGCGAGTCAAGCAGGCTCCATGTGAGGACGTGTCARAGACTTTTCCGAGCAGTTGTGGTCCATAGAGCAGGGTAGGGAGGGCCCTGCTTTGCTGGGGCTGTGGGAGCAGAGTGGTCCCTGCTCATCTCCCATGACCAGCACCACCTCGTGCTTGCTCCTCTGCTGGGTTTCTGTCTGGGGCCAGCATCTTCTGTCTGCTCAGCAGGCCTCTTCCCTGTGTTGGCCCCAAACACGTGCCCTGGCTAATCCCTCCAAGCCCAAAGTTTCCCACACCCCTCAAACCACAGAAGAGTTGATCCCATGCAAGAAAAATCCCCTTCGAACTTTTTTTTTTTTTTTGGTGAGAGTTCCTTTTTTTTTTTTTTCCCTCCCACTGTCGTTTTCCAGTAAACAGTAGGACGGGAGCATGAACAGAGGCTGTGCAAAACAGCAGGAAAACAAGTCCCGCCGCAGACAAGCGACTTGGCAGCCCTGAGGCACAATCCATGTCATCTGGACATGCCCGTGACCAACAGCCCCATGACCCCTGCTGCGGGGCATCTGGAGTTGTCTGCTCCCACTTAAGCATCGGAATTCCCCAGTGCTTCCAAACTTACTCATTACGTTATCCCGAGGGATCTCTCCTGCCCCTTAAGCCCCAGGATTAAACAGCACAGCCGGGTTCTAGGGTCTGGGGCAGAGCTAGCTAAGATGCTGCCACCAGCCTTGCCAGGAGCTCCCCTGGCAGCTGCTCATACCACATCAGAGGACCCAAGAAGGGCTGGGGGTCTAGGGGCATCTTGAGGGACTTGGAAAGTGCTTTAAGGTTTTGCTCCCCTTGTCGGTGAGGAGCTGAAAGGGATGCTCATGTCCCCATCTCTGTCGCCAAGGACCAACCAATAGTAGTGAGAGCCTTCCTGGTGCCTGTTGAGCCATGTCCCCTGAGATTTATCCTTGCCCCACTGATGTCAGACTCAGTGGGGCCTCCCTGGCCCCTTAAGGGAGTCATATCTTGAGGGTTGTCTATGAGAAGTTCTCAGGGAAGAAGGAGCAGATCCTCATGGATGAAGGATAAGCAGAAAGTGCTATGTCAAGAGTTTCAGAGCAGCATGATGAAGGCGCTAAGGAGACAAACAGGGGGAAGGGGAACTTCTCACAGCTTCCTTGTGCTGTCCCTGGCAGGGACCCCCTGGGAGGTGAAAAAGGGCTCAGGTCACCACCAGCATCTCCCAGCAGTGGCCCATTCCACACTAAGCCTAGGAGTTGTTTTTTCTTTTGTCAGAACAACTCCATCAGCTCAATAATTTTGCTGTAGAGGTGCTTAGGAGCATCCATGCCCCAGATGAAGTCCCAGTGGTTCCAGTCAGTGATGTTCCTGTAGTAAACAACGTTGGCGATGCGGGGCAGCAGAAAGCTGACATCCCTCCAGTCGGCTGTCCAGTCCTTGCCCCCTGACCACACGGCAGTTGGCACAGGCATCTCCTCAATCTTGTAGGAGGGAGGCGTCTCCTGGAGAGGCATGGTCATCTCTGAGAAACCACGTTTGCCATCAACCCTTGCGAGCCAACTAGTCCCTTCAACATGCATGAGGGGACTTTGGGTAGGCCCGGACACAGTTTCAGAGAGACACTGTTCATGAGGTGAATGCAGAGGCTACGGGTCTTCCCCTAGGCCCTCCGCCTGAGCAGTGTTCCCATCTCCCTCCTCTGGAAATCAGAATTGCTTCTCTGGGCTCATATGTGGCCTCCTACCTGGTGGTATATGGCTTGGTTTCCACTGCCGTAGTCAAAAGCTCTGAAGTTTCCTGATTTAATCACCTATAAGCAGAAGATAGATCTCAAGTTAGGCACACAGCTGGGCTGGTGAGCATCACTTCGTAGGCAGGTCTGCAGTTTCAAAGCCTCCTTGAGGGACCGTATTACAGAGAGGGTGCTTGAGTTGTTTGAGGTCTAGTACCACCTTCCCACGTTTGCTGAATACAGTTTTCCTGGCTTTTCTACAGAGCAAACATTTGACTTCCAGCAGATTGCCCAAGACCATGTCTGGGTGAGTCTRGGCAACTCCTGCAGATGGAGATCCCTCCCTGCTTCAGGCTCAGGTCTTGGGGAAGCACCACTTGCGTGGGGAAGGGTTGTTATGCACAAATAGGATCTCTCACTTTGCAGCTTCTACCATGAGCAACCTGAACAACATCTGGTGCTGCCAATGTGTGCAAACCCTTTGGGCAGTGGAACATGACTTTGGATCTCATGTCACCTTCTTGTCTCTTGGCTGAAGCGACCCAGCTCCTTCAGCCTCTTCCTGTGTGCCCTGGCCTCCAGTTCCAGAACTGCTGTGGCCCTGCACTGGGCTTGCTGCAGTTTGCTCCTCCTGCAGAGGAGACGCTAAACCTGGACACACTGTCCAGTGTAACCTCCCCTTCCCTTGTCTTGCTAATCWCGCTCTGACCAATGCATCCCAGTGGGCATAACTCAGTGCAATGTGAAAGGAGCAAACAGCATGGAGCAGGGAAGTTTCCCTTGCACATGATAAGTATTCTGTAGACTTAATTTCTTAGCTTTCCTTTCTTTTTGCTMATGCCAGATTATTGACTTTCCGCATCTATCCTGAACACACAAGGCTGTTAGTGGAAAGCTCAGCCGAGGGGAGAAGCACATGCATTTACACATTTCAGGGAACCTACCTGAGCCCAGTGCATCATATTTTTAACAGATGTCCCATCAGGAAAGTGGGCTGTATAGACATCCAATCGGCTCTGCAAGGAAACATATTCAATATCATTGCTTTTGATGGAAGAAGAACAGGAGGAGGACTCTTCACAGAAGATATATTCTCCAGACCAGTAACTGCTAAGTCACACCGTTCAGAGGATTAGATTGACTTCTGAAGTACAACTTCTGTTAAAAGTCAAATGCTCTGACACAGGTCTAGAGAAGGAAGGAAACAGTCCATGAGCAAACTCTATAATCTTGATCATCAATCTTCATCAAAGTCTCCCGTTCTCCAGAGGTGGACGACAAGTCTGGGCAGGTCAGCAGAGCTTGGCTCCCTACCTTTGAGCTACTTGCCTGCAATCAAACAGACTTTGGAAGCTGGTCACCTCCTCTCAGCTGGGAAAGGACATCAAATGAATGGATTTCTGCTAGGCCTGGGCTCAGTGCTGTAACAAGACCCCGGAGACTGTAGATGGAGCTGAGCTATGGGAACCATGTCTTAGCGCAGTAGCTGTGTGCAGGACCTTTGGGGTGTTCATGGTTCTCCAGATTCTGCTTAGGAGCCACAGGCAGGCAATAGTGGGTCTGCACATCAGATGCTCTGTGATACTGCTGGGAGATGCACCTGGTCTCCTGATGACAGGTAGCTCAAGTGTAAAAACACTAAGAATTACAGAAGCATCAAGATTGGAAGGCACCTTAAGAGATCATCTTGTCCAACCCTCCCACCCAAGCAGAGYGACCTAAGGCGTGTTGCACAGAGGCAGCTAGCTGATAGTTCAGATAGTGGTGCCAGGCATTCCCGCTGCTGCATCCCTGAGGCCATGGCTTCCTCCCAGCCCACACCTGAAGGCAGCAGAGGGAAATGT
The DNA here is from genome assembly GCF_003342845.1 of Nothoprocta perdicaria. Classification (NCBI taxonomy): domain Eukaryota; kingdom Metazoa; phylum Chordata; class Aves; order Tinamiformes; family Tinamidae; genus Nothoprocta; species Nothoprocta perdicaria. The sequence goes on along the minus strand of NW_020455489.1, from coordinate 826,412 downwards.
GCACCCATACACACCATATTGAGATTCTTCTCATTGTAGCCACCCAAAAGGGAAAATATGCCAGCGCAGGACTTGTGAAAGAATGAGTGTCTGCACAGTTCAGGTAGAATTTTCTGCATCTTTTTTACTTTCAAGGCGGCATCTGTTTTGCCAAGCAAAAACTGTAAAAACAAAGGGCAAAATTAGCTTCTTTTATTCCCCTTCCTGCAGCCTAACTCCCTGTTGACCTTCCTTCACCCATGGCTGGCTAGAGATATGCTTACGCCCTCCTGTCCCATGAGCTACTCACTGAATAGGGTATCCCAGGATACCCACGGCAGCGCAACCAACTTCTCATTTCTGCCCCTGCCTTTGGTGAGAGTGCACGGCTCGCTCAGGSATGCGCTGCTCATGCGGTGGTGGTGTGCTCATGGAGTGCACACTAGGGAAATGAACCTGCGAGCCCCTCTTCTTTCTGCTGCACTTGGGGAGGAATAACCC
>NW_020455489.1:748062-825202 GCF_003342845.1 Nothoprocta perdicaria | reverse complement strand
TGATTCTACTGTGTCTGTCGAGCTTTGGATTCATTTCCCACTGTCATTGAAGTTAACAATTTCATACGCAGCAATGCCGAGCATTCCAAGGTGGCATGGCCAAGAATCCCGTAAGTACTCCCAGAGAAGGACAGTTTTAAAAACTTGAAAAGACTAGAGAGAGCAGGAATACATAAATTCAACAAAGTGTCTGTGCAGAAACATTCCTGCACCTGAATTTGTACCTAATAAATCAAATAGCTCAGGGATTGTGCCTGGGCGCAATGCCTCTTCCAGCATTCATGTGTTCAGAGGAGCAGAATGCAGTATAATCTCCTACCTTTATTGTCCTGCACTGGGTGTCCAGGAGGAATGGTATTTTCATGATAGGACTTTCGGTGTGCTTAATCGCTGTTACAGGAGCAAGGGCAAAAAATATCTTGATTTTCCGAGCCAGTTCTGGCATGGATGAAAATGCTATGAATGCTGAGAAAACAGAAGAGCAGATTTAACAGAAAAACAGTCTGTGACTGGTTAATCTCTGTTCAGATGCTTTATCTAAATGTTCATCTAGAGCTCTGAATTAGAAATCTGGGATGTGTGACTCTTCCCTCCCTTCTAATGTCAGTGTAGGAGATGTTCAAAGTGAGGCAAGCTCTTTACCTTTATAGTTAGGTGTGGATGATAAAATGCCTTTAATGACTGTCACCAACTCCTGCCATATTAGCGAGAAGAAGACAACAGTACTGTCATCTCCCATTACTTCCAACTAATGGACAGAATGAACATAAAGGTCGTCTTACAACTATGCTGGCCTGGCTTGTGAAAATGTTTCAGCTGGAGGTAAAAACTGGGATCTTCAGCGCAAAACTCCCTTCCTTTTGGTGTGGAGCACTGGCAATTATGTTTTCTAGGCTGAATTATAGTAAAATGATCTAGTGGTAACAGCACCCAGGAGCTTACTAGAAGTGGAGCTGATCAGAAGTCACCAAGAACTTTTCAATTGTTCAGGAACATGCTGGTCCACACAGATTCCTTACGGAAATCATGGATGCAGTGGGACTTGGAAGTCCCATTTTCCAAATTGCAAAAAAGCAATTGCAAAATGCAAGTTTTCAAGAWTGTCCTCATAAAGGGACCTTGAAAAAGGGCATGCTGCAAAGAGGAAGATGATGTACAGTTCCTCCTAACACACCTATAGAGCAGCCCTGTGAATAGCCAACGTAATTTATTTGCTTCTGTCCAGTCTTCTGCAGAACAAAGTCGATCATTGCCGGGAGGTCATACATTGCCATTTCGTGGAAGCTGAAATACAGTAATGGTGCATGAGTCACACGGTAACACTGTAAGACCAAAAACTGTGATTTTTGACTGATTTGCATTAAAAACCTTAATGTCTGAGGCTGTTTTTGCAAAGGAAAATTCTCATTACCACAGGGAACTTTGTGCTTAGTGAAACTAAAAAGCATATAGGGGTATTCTTTCTGCAATGGCCTTGACCCTCCTTGAAACGCCTTAGTTCTCCTCTTAACAGTGTTTAGCTACAGATAAATTGTGCAGACCATGACCAGAAGTTCAGTATCCCATTATGGTTTCAATATACTGAACTCTGAAGAGCCAGAGTTGGCTCCCATCAGGATGCCAAAGTCAGCTCTGCTTCTAGAAGTTGCTATTTCTCAGGAGGGGTTGGAAAGCTAGTTCTTATTAGCTTTTGACCTGATACAGTGAACCACACAGTCTTGCACTAAAACGGGCTGAACTGACCATGCGCCATAGCTGCYTGTCCACATTTCTAGTCATCTCTTTATTTCCCAGTGCACCTATTTTGCTAACCTTTCTACTTCAAGCATATTTATTCGCCTGGGATGGTGCTTGTGATCAGCTCTAGATAGGCAGTGGCGGTTTAAAATCATATCCCTTGTCTCCTTGAACTGTGCTGCTGGGCAGGAGGAGAAGCCCYTTCCTAGATGTTGCCGCGGTGTGTGTCTCAAGAGAGGTGATGTATGGAGCCTGAATAGGAAGGAATAAAGCCCACCAGAGAACTTCTGCTGACGTGGGTGGACCAGGGCCAGGTGCACTCCGTTCAGTACGTGACCCACCCTGCCTGTTTTGAGGGATGTGGTTTCTGTGGCACGTGGCTGGCTTGGGCAAGATGCAGGAGATGGTGATTTTGCACCACTGCTTGCATGGAGCTTGCCAGAAGGTTTGGCCTGGGACGTCCTTGAAGGTCCTGCAATGTCTGCATAGACAGGCAGCAGCACCCTGCGCTCCTGGCAGGGCCGGGCACTTGCTCAGAGATGCTGGCACTATGTCACAAGGCAGGTCTGCACAGGCACCTCCGACATCTGTGGGTGCTCCTCTGTGGGGAGTTTAGGAGGAGGCCACAATGAGGGAATTAGCTATCCTGGCTTGTCTGCCTGAAGGTACCCGCCTCTGTCTAGAGGTTAGTGAGAGGCAGAAAARTTTACTGGCTTTTGTAAGCCTTACTCTACCTGAAATCCCAGAATTCTTCCTGGTCAACTGAAAGGTGCTTGTGTCTCCGGGAGCTGGTGGTCCCACGGCTGTTTCCTAGCCAGACGTCATAGCCAGAGTCTGCTAGGATGAAGCCAAGGCTGTTCCCAGCCAGATTTTCCACCCAGTTGCTGCTTTCTCCAAGTAATCCATGCTGAAGAAACACAACTGGCTTGGGGCCTGAATGTGAAAGAAAGAGCATATGTCATTAAACCTATTTAGAGAAACCCATTTCTCTATTGTAGTCATGCCTCTACACAACCTCAGTCTTACTATGGGAGAATGTACAATCCTCTTATATCTCAGTATCTCCTGTTGAAGAGAAAACCTGGAGAGAGAGGATTAAACRAGAGGTATTAAGAAACCTTTGCTGCAGTTGCTTTGTGGTTGTTCCTCTGTCTCAGACTGCTGGGCAAGACCCATATGGTCACGACAACCATGAGAAAGCTCAAAAGCCCAGCTTTGTCCCTGAAACAGTTAAAATGCAACAGTTATGGAAAAACCACAGCCACAGTTATGGAAAAACAAACAAACTAAAAAGTAAAAAATAAGAAAAAAAMCCAAGGATCTCTCTTACAGATCGTCTTGTACCTTCACAGACTCAAAACCAAGTCATCACTTGTTATCAAAGGTGGTTCCTGTGTTGCAGGCACATTTTCCTGTGCTGGCTGAGAAAGCCTTGACTGTAAATCAGAGAAGTTCCATGGGTTTGGGAGTTTTGTTTTAGCAGGAAACACCCTCCYGGCCTGATAAAGTTAATCCTTTCCCTTGGATACCAGGTGGTGGCTTGATATGCCATGTTTTTTGTTTTTTTTTGCTGGCTTGCTTGTCCAATAGAGTCGTACCTTTGTTCCTAGGACCTTCTCTCCCATGAGGGATTCTGTTCAGTCCCAAGTAATAACCATCACGAGTCAGAACTTTGTATTCCACGCTTGGGTATCCGTGGTAGCAGATCATTTGACTCTGAGAGAAGAAAAATGAAGTTGGGAAACCTTTCATAGTCAAGATGTTTGCTTGATTTAGAGTGCGCTCCTAACCAGCTGGCAGGTCTTTTCAAGTGGCTTGCATGAAATAGAAGTACCTCAGGGAAAATAAAGATCAAGCAATGCAGACTACAAGGGAAAAGGAGTCATTCGCTTTTGAATTCGTGCCAGTGAGCAGCTACTCTAACAGAACTGAACTGGGCAAGGGACCAGAAGGTTACAGGACTCAGCTGTGACAGGTGGCCCATGAATATACAATCTGAAAAAGTATTTCCAAAAATGAAGATTGAAAACAGAAARGTTGCTGGCATCTGATATTGGTAGCAAAACATGTTATATCTTGCTCGGAGACAGTTTACAGAGCGGATAAGATCACACGTTTATGTAATAGCAGAGCTGGGCTGACTGGAAGGGCCTCTCGTGGCAGTAAGAAAACTTCTATAGGATTTGGCAGGACTCCTGCAATTTCACCTAAACTTTATTAACGGCTAAAATCTGACTGATTGAGAAGGTCCAACCTGGTGAAATTGAGATGTGATCCTGCCAACATACAGCTATGCCTGCTTTTTTCATGTGGCTGGCAGGAGAGATCCATGTTGGCAGTTTTACTCAGTCCATCTCAGTACATCTTCAGAGACTTTCAAGACCTTCTTGAGATATCCTAAACCCCAAGCAACCTGCTGTAGCTGCAATGTTGGCCCTACTGTGAGTTGGGGTCGGACTGGAGACCCCAACCAGGGTGCCACCAGACTCACCTTGGCTGTGATTGCGCATTTGTGCTTTGTAAAGCACTGTCTTCACTTCGTTCTTTATAGAATAGCTTTTGGGGTTCATGATGCCTGTCTGAGGTCCTGCCTTACCAAGGGGCAGAGAGAAAAGCGATGAACTGCTTGAACTAGGAAAAGAGCATCCAGAATTTTCTACCCTCAAGGAAGATGTCTGATCAAATATGCTCATGGGATTAGTCCCTCCTCTGACTGACCTACTTATAACTGCACTTCATATTGCTGGGAGGAAGGAGAGTCATTCAGGAAGCAGGACTGGTTAATGAAGGCATGGAGACAATACGACGTTACACGGCTCAACAAAACCAGCACACATGGTGATGACCGTAGCAGCCCAAGCCTCATACCTTCCTTTGCAACACTCTCTCCCCCAGCTACACACCTGCACATTTTCAGACTTAGCACAAAAAGCAAACTTCTCCAGACTTACAGCATTCATGAATGTCTCTGGGTTTGCTTCCTTTTCCTTCCTGATGATGTCCTTGGAGTTCACAGGTGCTTGTATCAAAAGCAGGATTGCAATAAACATCCACATCTTATGTCTGAGTGAAACAGTGTGTTAAGAGCGTTATTAGGAAAGCCCATCCCTTCTTGCTCATGCAGGAGTAAGTTCCTTTTGTATCCAAACACCATAAATTGTAAGCTGGAGGTAGGGAGGAGTTCCCAAATCCAGCCGCAGTTGTAGTCCAGGCAAGGGTCTCTTTAATCCTCTGTACATACTGGATCTGATACTATGCAAGATGCATATTATAATTTTAATGGTAAAATGAAGACAAACAGCTTGGTAATACCAAGCAATCTCAAAGCCCTCTCCACACAGCTGCTTTTCAGCAGGTCATAAGAATACATAAGAACGATATGTAAATGTTTAAACTATGCAGGCAATACTTTTAGGTTGGTGCGGTTATGGTTTTGTCAATACTTATACATTTTTTATTGCATAACCATTGCACTCAAAAATCACAGTTCACACAAGCATTATATGTACTGAGTCTTACAGAGACTTGTAGGAAGGCAGTCTGTTAAGCACATATAGCGAGAAAACATCAGAAAGCTTTTGATCACCTGAGATCTTCCTGTCCTGAGCACAGCTCTATTCATGTATGTGTGCTGAGTACAGCACAATTCATGTATTATTATTATTATTATGTGATTTATAATGCTTAGCCTAGAAGTTAGAGCCTAAGTTCTGCTCAACTGAGTTAGCTGTATTTTTTTTCGCCAGCCAGATGGTTATCTTTCTTCTTCTTCTTCTCTCTGTTTGCTCTCCCATGCCACAAGGCCCCCCTTCTTTCCAAGGAAATAACCCCAAAGTTCAGAGTAACTCAGTCTACAATATTAACAAGAAGCAAATTGCTGAGAAATAGCAGTCAGTGCCTTTTGCATTGCAACTCCAATGCAAATGGAGAGGAGGAGGTCGAGAATACATTACCAGACCGAGCCCAATGTCGTATCTGATCCGGCCAGTGGCACGAATGGCAGTGGCTCTACCAACACCAACGTGTTAAAAAGAGCACGTTGTGTCAGAGCCCTGGTACGTCGGTGGCATGCTAAACCACAGCATGAGACCTCCAATTAAAAGATGTGCATGCTGGTCTTATCTTTGGTAACTTCCTCTGCTTCACCTTGTGGCAATGACTTTCATCCTGGCGTATTGATGGTGCTTTGGAAAGCAGCCAGAGTGTTGCTGCAGTCAGGAATTTCAGCCGTGGAGCTGCACCTTAACCTCATGGTAACTGTCGCCAAAGCCATCAACATATTTGCTTTCTAAAGGGCCATTTCTTAACTCCCAAAGACCTTTGAAAATATCCCCTGAGAGGACAACATTGCTTGCCACTGCTTGTGGCAAGGGCTGCTCTCCCAGCCAGCCCTGAGTCCCTGAAGAACAGGAAGGGAAAGCTGCCTTCATATGTGGTTCTCTGCAGGCTTCACAAGGCATCCTGACAGTGCGAGGTGGAGCASAGCAGAGCTTATATGGTGCCTCTGTTTTGCTGAGCTTGCATGTATCGCACGGAGCAAACGTGCCTGTTCTCCATCCCCATCACGGGATGTGATAACCAGTGCCTTTCTGCAGCTCCTTGGGCGTCACCCAGAAGACCTGGCTTAGCTTACAGCTATCTGGTCCGCTGCTTGATTAAACATTTCCTGCACACACAGGAGCTAGGTTGATTTTGGAGGCTCATACCAGCTCTAGCCCGTGCACGTGGTATGTGAGTTATGAAACACACTCAGCTGTCTGACTTCTACAAAACATGTGTGTCGCAGCTTGTGTTCTCCAAGCTGTAATTTGCTATCAGTGCCGCAACCACCAGCATACAGGGACCACAGGTGTGGGTGCTACTTCTCTATGGGGGATGAGGCCAGAGCCTTCCTAGCTTCGTTAGTTTGCTTTTGTCCCTAGCTTTTTGTCTAGAAACAAGCTGAGATGAACTTTACCTGTTGCTTTTAAAGGAGGGCAATTCCTGTGCACATCTTAAAAGAACTGAAAAAAAGTCCTGTGGCTGAAAAAAAATGGTTTTCAGTGTGTGTTCTCATASTTTACCCTCAAGTTCCTCTCAGCAGCATAGAGATAGACCACTCCTAAGCAGTCTCTAACTGCACTAAGTCAGAGAATCATAGAATCATTATGGTTGGAAAAGACCTTCAAGACAATCGAGTCCAACCATAAGACTTTCAACACCGTGCCTGCTAAACCACGCCCCTAAGTGCCTCATCTACTACGTCCTCCTTCAGTGGACCTGGAAGCAGTCACAGTCTCCAGTTCATGGTTTCTCAGCCAAATGATCTGCCTTGTATCCCTTTTCCAAGTTCTTTGTAATGCCGGATGTGTAACCCATCAGCTACTGGTGATACCAGCCACCACTCATCTCTGGCCATCAGCACCGTGTTGCACTGTGGTCCAAGACCACCATCAAAATATAGGCGGTGAAGCAGGATGGAGTTGGCTTGTCACCGCATCCTCAGAATAGATCTGTGTTATATGGATAAACGTCATCGCAGAGGCTACTAGATATCCAACATCTCTTAAAAGTGGGTTGTAAAGAGAGGTTCCTAGACCTGAATTCAACCATGGGGACTCAAATCTGGGACTGTCACTTCAAGGCWTTTCTCCCACTGTTAGTGAGTCCAGATGGAGTCCAGTGGCTCCATCTGCAGAAGTGGCTTCTTTTACATGACTGTCTTTTTGAAGCAGCCAGACAAGAGCATGCAAGTTTTTAACAGTTCCCCGAATTTTGTCCCAGGAATGCCTCCAAAACAGCACTTACGGAAAACTCCTCAGCATTTCAAAATCTGCTTTCCCCATATGGTCATCTACTCCTCCAGCAACTGTGATGGTTGTGACCTCCAACCTTTGCTGGGCAACCATTTCAGCGTTTTGGAAGGCATCGGAGTTTTCTACAGCATCCTCAGACCGTGGACTTTCATAGCAATGTCAGTGCTGAGCTTATTGTGATATGTAGCCCAGTGTTTATACTGGTGGTCAGAGCAATTGAAAGGAGCAATTGAAAGGTGAGCAATTAGGTGACAAGATCACCTAATTTCTTACCTTCTTGGGCAGTTTATTCAAAAGAAGAAATTAATATGTTAGAGGCTTACTTAGCTTAAATGGACATTTTGACACAGAGGTATCAACGTTAAGGGGGAAAGTGTAATAATGCAGTGATACTTCTTGTGAATATACATYGGACAGAATTACAAAAAAGCACCAGTGATAACCTACAATGTCAGTATCCCATGAAGGCACATAACTACATATTAGGGAGAATATCATAGGTACCTGAAAAATTAAACTATATGACCACACTTATGGCATGATTCTTCAGTGCTGTTGTGGGAACTATTGCAGAAAAAAAAAGCAAGACTGGTTTGAAAGGGAAAGATAATTTATTTAGCTTTTAAGCAAAAGAAACTGTTTGGATTTCTCTCAATGGAAATGACAAACTTATTCTCAGACAGGTCTTGAAGAGCCTTTAGGGATCGAATGTTGTTGTGACGTTATTGTTGATTTAGGCATCTTGTTGACTTCACTCTTCATAAATCTCACGGTTCCAACATTGGTCCCATTGTGGTAACAGGAAAAGAAGTGGCTCATGGAATTTGCTGCATTTCCATGGCTGTCCTGCTTTTCTTAGGTTCAGGTCTCTGCTGATGAGTAATGGGGCACCATGGTACGAGTAGCACGTTCCTCCGCGCTTACCAGTTTGATTGCTATTAATGAAGTCCTTGGCTATGAATGCCATCTTACAAATCGTACTCGGGTGTTATTTTTCCTGTTGTTTTCATGCATATGCAGGTCTCTAGATCATAGGCAATGGATTACAGAACTTCTATCTTCTGCCCAAGCCAAAGGGGAAGAAAGTCACAGCTAAGGAGGTGCTTAACCAGCCCTAATCTGATCTTTGCAGCCTGACTAGGGAAAGAGAGTATCATCCTGATATTAGGAATAAGGGAATATCAACTCTTGTGTAATCCCTGCCAGCCAAATATGATTTTCTTTGCAGCAACCTGAGGGAGCCTTGCCCAAGTAAAGAACCTGATAAAGAAACTTGTGCTGAACTGGTTACACCTCTCCCAGTTTAAAGCCCCTCAGCTGGGCTAGGATATCTCCAGCATCTCTGATTACACATTTAGTAGGAATTTACTCACAGCAGAGTTGCACAGTCAAGCTTGATGAAAGAGTGAATTATTTTTACAACATCTTGCTAGATTTATTCACGTAATCATTTTATACACAGTAGTAAAACTGAGCCAAGCAAATTATAAATATTTCCTAATATGTTGATTGAGAAGTAGGTGAGGTGTGGTAACCAATGGTTTATCTCAGCAATTCCGTCTCCTAGGTCTTCATTCAGATGGTCCCAGAACAATCCTAAACTTATTGTGCTTGTCCTATGAAATTTATCGAAAAAAAGTAGTTCCCATAATAGGTTTTTAGGGTTTTTTTTTTTTTTTTAAAAAAAGGTTTGCTCTGTTCAGACTTGGGCTGCTGGGCTGGCTCCAGCATACTTTCTCTATAAGTAAACACTTATATTAATCAAATGTGTTGTTGTATTTTTCTTGGTCCCTCCTCCCCCCCTTATTTTTTTTTCTTGAAAGAGGATTTGGAAATAACTTAGGAACTAGCACAGAGATTATCGTAGTTACTAAAATAAGAAACCTACATGTCACTAATTCAGTAAAATTCAGGATTTACTCAGTAATTCCAGGGTGTTGGAAACTTTCATCATACTTACTGTTACGGATAAAAAAAAAAAAAAAAAAAAAGGCAGTATATCATCTGACGTAACGTAACCTTATCCTAGATTAACCCTAGCACAAATCAGATTGTAAATAATAACGTAGACTAGTCAGTTGCTTAAAGCAGATGCCAAAGCAATCTCAGAGTTCCTTAAAAGAATACAATTTTATTTTATACGTATTCCTTTGCATAGTCTCCATATAGCAAAGAAACCACAGAAGAATTGCTCACCACGTCTCTTGGGCAGAGACAGCACTGTAAACCTGTTTGTTTCATAAGAAAAACCACGTTTTCTGTGTGTGCGCTATGTTTTTGTCCAGCAAACATAGCGCAGTTGCTGTATTTTGAATGGAATGTGGCACTTTGAAGCCCTTCTTGCCTTGCACACCATAGGCATGSAGATCATGAGCTGTCCTGCGTGTGCACATCTGCAGGAGGTTAAGTAAGTGACAGGATGAACAATACCCTGCACCCATGCATGGATATGAAGGGTTATGGATGGAGCATACAAAGAAAGAAYTGATCTGCCATAAGAACATCCGTGGGGGTGGGGATGGCCAGGATGCTGGGTTGTGAGGTCTAAGGGTGGGAGATGAAGCTGACCCAGACCTTGGTCTGCAGGCTGATRTCCCAGCCCAGTCTTGGCCCACCTTCGGCTCAACTGAAGAGCCTGATTCTTGGCCTGGGGCTGCCCCAGCCTGCCCTGCTCCCTTGCTGTGGCAATGGGACAGGCTGTGCCAGCATGGAAAGGGCCCTCAGCTCCARGCCTCGCTGCTAGACATCGGCTCTGACATCCTTGTTCTACCAAGAGAAAGCTCAGGTCCCAAAGTGACAGACTTCRCACCGTGAAGGACTCTAGTTCTTGCTATGGGCCATCTCTTAGCCTGGATGCTTTAGGGGACCAGCAGCACCTCGCTTCTTTACCCAAGGATTGGGGAAGCAGAGCGGTACAAATATAGTCACCTTGATCTCTCCCAGGAGGATAAAGGTGGGCATCCACTTCCACCAGAGAGGTGTTTCATGGAAGATGCATCAATCTCACAGGAGTGTCATCAGCTGCATGCAAGGCTTCAGGTTTTAGGTTTAACCCGCTTAAGTCCTCTTAAATCTTCCTTAGTGAAGATCCTAAGTTGTTTACGGGTCTTAGACTTGCGTGAGTTGTGGGCTCGGCATTATGTAACTACACAACAAGTGACTTGGTTGACTTGGTGGCTTAATGTTGCATATAAATCACCACTATTGACCATCAAAGGTTAATTAATATCTAAAAGTTTGGCAACCTCCTCCCTGGGTAACTCCATTTCTTTACTTACTGAGGCTACATGACCTGAGACCCAAGAACACTATGATATTTATGCTATAAGCACACGGATTATTTACCGTGCTCTTTCCTTTCGAAATGCAGCAGTTAAAACATCATTGATCCTCTAAAATGAAATGCAAAACTGGACTATCTAATGAATCTGTTCCAGGAAAAACACAGTGCTCCCAAAACCTGATTTGGAAAGAACTTCACTAAACCTATCAGCCGTGAAATGAATTAAAACAAGGTGATACAAACAATACAGCAAAGAAGCGCAGAAATGTCAAAAACATTATAGATTGAAGGGGAAGAAAATAACAGAAACGCTATTTTTATTATAACCTTTCAGAAGGTAAAAAGTTAGTAATTCTAAGAAAACAGAACAGAACAAAACAGACTTTTTGGCTTTTTGCAGCCTATTGGGGAAAAGTTTTGCAAAGCTGCAGATGTTTACTTGCAGAGRTATGAGAGTCTTCTTGCATTTGCATTGACACTCATAGCATGAAGGCAATGCAATGCTGAAGAAATGTTGTTGTTGTGTGAGCCTGGCAGTAAGCAGTTAATCACATTGATGTCATTGCAAAGATACCAACTGAGGTACCTAATCACCCTATTTCCATGTAGATCAAACCTAACCTATAGCCTAAATTGTATACCCAATGATTACCTAATCCAAGCTGATTTTCTTCTTTGGTCAATGCTTGCTGTAAGGAAAACAGTGCCTTTTACAACATGTACTCCTCGGTGGTTTCCTTTAACTCAAATACTGCTTATTTCTGTCCCTCCAACATGGATGTGTCCCCAAAGCTCCCCCCTCTATCTTGAAACACCTGGATCATGTTGTGAAGACCCTCAGCTTGGTTTTCAGAAGATCTTGGCAGAACCATTGTGGTGGGCATTTGCCACCATTCTGTGCAGTGTGTAGAGTGTTGGGCAAASAGCTGAAGATCTGTGCTGAAAATCACCACATTTCTCAAGAGGGTTAAAGCCTTACAGGCAGACAGAGGTCAGCAGATCTTATTTTATTTTATCTTTATTTGTACGTTTCCATGGAAGGAGGGCCTTATCCTTTGCCCTGCTCCTGAACATATTTTTAGAATGAAGTTATGCAAATAGGCAAAKTCATAATTCCTCTCCTGGTCAATACATTACTACGAAGCATAGTGCAAAGCTGAAAATAGACTTCTTCCTGGCTTCCACCAGACTCTCCTCTCTCACGGATATAGAAAACAAAAGCTTTTCCTGAAATTCAGCCATAGGTGACTTTCTGGGTTGGTGCCTTGGGAATATTTTTAAGTATTTTAAGAATACTTAAAATGGTGAAAAAAAAAAAAATGTTTCTTAGTAGAAACTACTGAAAAATGTGTGTGTATGAGCAGGTATTATGTGTGTCAACACACGTTTACAGAAAAGATGTTAGCCTGCATTAGCAAAGTTTTCATGGCAAAATGCCTGCTCTTCTTATTTTTTTTGGACAGAAGGTCTCCAGCTACTTCAAACCACAAATGAAAATAATAAACTTAAGATTCTTGCATTTCTTGATGTAGAAGAGTCACAAAATAAAGCTGCACTGGCAGGACTCATCACGTGGAGCAGGACCTTGTGGTCTTGTCTGAGCATACCTATTCTCATCACAGCATCCAGGATGGAGCTGAGCTACCATCCCAGCATTGCAGTTGGAAACTGAGGCATAGGGAGGCCAGGCCAACCACAGYGACCAGGTGCCCAACTCCACTGAGATCACTTGTCTGTGGACATCCACATGTGTGAGGTTCCTGGGAATTCCAGGGCCATGCCAGCCTTTCCCAGGGACTCCCATTATTTAATACAAAGCCTATATGATTTCCGAATCAGTGGATTGGGCTGGTTAATCTAGTTGCCAGAGTATTATAAATATAAACCAAGTGTAGAAGTTTAATGAACTTTTTTCTCTCTCTTTTTTTTTCTCACTATTTTAAAACAAAACAAAAAAATGAAGCCCTGAAGAGAAATGAGAACTCAACAGTTATTGCCACTATCCCAACTCTAGAGGTTCTTCTCCATCAGTTGAAGAATTTCTCCATATACTTCTTCATATGCTTTYGCACCCCAGAGGAAATCAAAGTGGACAAATTCAGGAATATACTTTTTGTATGCCACATTGGTTATGCGTGGCAATGTTATATTAACGTCTTCGGGGGCTGAAATCCAGTCCTTGCCACCATACCATGCAGCAAGAGGTGCTTTCATGTTTTCCAGCTCATAAAAGGGAGGAGATGTCTGGAAGACAAATAACATAGCTTGGAAAGKGAACGGCTAGAAAATCCTCTGCAAGCCTCTGCAAACACACAAAAAATACTGCATTGCTGGATTGCTACTGGAATTTCTTGTCTATCCAGAGAGACAACATAGAGAATATCACTGGAGATCCTGACTATGCCTTGGACTTCCACAGTTCTCATCAGAGTCAAAAAGTTAGCACCGAAAAACATCGTAAAGCTCTTCTTTATAAGAAAGGTATAAATTTGACTAAACAAGGTTATTTCCATAAACCCCGGACTAGCCAGTCTGAGTTCTTGGAATATTTTCACTGTCTTTTTCTCTCTTTTCTTCTAAAACTGACAAATAAACAGTTTCTCTTACCTGGTTATAATGGAGCATGTTGTCCTTGCCGTAATCGTAATATTTGAATTCCCCTGTTAGATAGAGCTGGAAAATAGAGAGATGTTTATTTTCTATGTACAACAGGGAATGTTAAAAGAAGATTTAAGAATGATAAGAGCAGACTAGAAAGGGTGGACATCTGCCGTATGCTTGTGTGTTTTGAAAGATCTGAATGAAAAACAAATTCTGATTGTTTAATCTATTCCATTCAGAGCAAAAAAAAAAAAAAAAAATTAAAAAGAGCAGATTTAGAGTGCTAGTTGATGCCTTAGACATTATATTTCCTTAGATATTATATGAAAAGAAGAATATGAATCAATGCATGTTTTCACTGATTAGCTATTTCACTTAGTACTTACTGATAATGACTCTATTGACCCTCAGTCTTACTCTTACATCTCGCATCGGTCTATATTTAATCATTTGCTTCCAGCTCTGGCACCTACCAGCTCAAAACACTCTGGCTCATCTTTTGCTGAATGCTTTGATCAAAAGAGTTGCATCTGCATCACCATTTCATGTAAGATTTCCCCCTTCTGTGTAATCTAACTGTGTAGGGAAAGTAGTGCAAGAATTATACTTAAGTATTGAGATACTTAAATATCTCAGTATATGTTCTCCCAGAACATGGGCCTAGGTTGCATGTCGTCTTATTCTGCAGCAGGAAATATTACCTGGCGCCAATGYAGCATGTTTTTCAAGGATGTCGAATCCGGGTAGCGGGACAGATAGACGTCTATGCGGCTCTGCAAGAACACGTTGGAGAGATTTATTCTCTGCATGGAGGAGAATACCCTCTGAACTAAATTTGATCCATCTCCGTAGCCCAAAAAATGGATGTTTTGATCACAAAGGCTGGCTGGATCTTTGATCCGTGCAAACTATTTCACCTTAGCTCTCTGAAGGCATCACTCAGCTGCACTCCATTTGAAGACACTTTGCAAATAGCAGCAAAAAGGGTGCCACAGAGCTCCCTTCAGTAAGCCCAGCAATTCTCATGAGATACAGGGTCATGATAGTAGAAGATAATATTTTTCAGCTCAAAGGAGAACTTGTTATTTTGAGCTCAGGGTCATTTTGCGAAGCCAACGTGCAGCATATTGCGACAGCTCACACATCATTGCTAACACATCCCATTCTTGAAAGACTAAATAACAACATCAACGCTTGTCTTCAAAAACAGTGGCCCAGCTCTGCMTGGGCCCAGGCTTGGCCAAGTTACTGTTGTTTGGTGCTCTCAATGGATATGTCACCAGTTTTACTTGCAAAAGCTGTCTCTCAGAGGATCCAGCCCTTGATATTCCAATTGGACCTGAAGAAAAGCTCCTTCCCCATATGACTTCTGCCATCCAAGACAGGCCTCAGGTTGTGGGGCATCTCCAAGCTTGAAGATTGCCCAGACTTGYCTGGGTAGACTCCTGGGTGACCTTAGCTGCAAGCTTGACCCTGCTTGAGTTGGACCAGAACCCCCTACTCAGGCRTGTCTCCAGTCTGAATTATTCTATGACGTTGTGTTCAGTGCAGTGGAGCACAGAGAAAGGCTTATATTTGTGGTTAAATGATTTTTAAAGAATACTTATTTCTTTTTTGAAGTTAGCTGCATGTCCATATTAGAGTTAAGCAACGCAAAACTAGGTCACTTAAGAAGGAATCTAGAGTGTACATACCACGTTTAAGTTGTTGGTAAACCCACCAGGCAAGTAAAGGACCAAGGAGCAAAAGCTCTTAAAGATTGAATAGCCACACAGTCGAGAAGTCACCTGCTGCAGTATCTCACCATTATCGAAGACCACTGTGCGTCCTAAAATGAGCTGTGAAGTTCAAAGACACTTTATCAGTGACACAGTTCCATCCCTGCTGTGTGCCTTCCCATAGTTTTGCCATGCATCATAATTCTGTCTTTTCTGACTTTTCAGAAATGATTAGGACCCTGAAAGAGGATCGTTTCTCCTTAAAGCTGAAGGATCCTGAACTAATGTCTAGAAATAGCTCTTTGGCCAGTGCTGGAAAGCAAGAGGTTACACATGGTTTAAAGCATCATAGTTCCAAAACTATAGGTACAAAGGTGACCTTTTCAGAACAAAGGAGCTCAAAGCAAATGGGAATACAAAGGGCAAAGTGACATGTAAATACTGTGCATCTCAAGTGCTGAGACTTTCACATTCCCACCTTAGTCCATTTGTCTCATCAGCTTCTGCAAAYCCTTTCTTCCTGCTGAGGCTTTTCTGAAGTGCTAACTCAAGAACTGACTGCCAGTGGGGGCTTTCAGACCCTTCTGCTTTCTTCTTCCCAAAAGACATTGCTGGCAATAAAGTATAATGACGTTCTTCATTCGCCTTCACTTCTAACCTCCAAGACCTTTCCTGTCTGACTTTGTACCGAAAGAGCAAAGCCAGCGAATGTCTGATAAGACTCACCTTAATCAATGCCTCAGGAAGATCAAACACTTTCACTAAGGGCGACTTCATGTTTGAGTTTGTTGTAATGGGAGCCAATGCAAAGAACATCTTGATTTTGCGATCCAGCTCGGGAATGGAGGAAAATGCAATGAAACCTGCAAGAGTGGGAGGGAGTGAGACCTTGCCCTGTTGTTTCTGCAGGGGTTACTGACTCCTAGATGTGTGTGCTGGCTGGAAGTACTCCTGGAGGCTGTCACGCTTTGCCAGTGTTACAGCTGGTTGGTGACGTGACCTGAAGCTCATCTCAGTTCCCACCTTGATAATTCACTCCAGCTGCAGCTCCCATGATGGATTATATCAGAAACCTTTTGCTGCAATTACTTTTAAGTTGTCCTCATCAAGACTGCCTTGTTAATACAAATCAGGATTTTTACCTACTCTTCTCCCCTCATAGTTAKGATGTGCTGCAGTTTATCTCCATCTTCTACACTTTTAGGGAAAATACCCACCATCCATGAGGTGCACAGCTCACGTAACTCTGCCAGTGCCCTGATCTCCACGTAAATACCTGTGGTGGTGCCTTGAGAGTAAGCCACATAGTATAATTGCTCCTGTCCCGTTTTCTGCAGAATGTAGTTGATTGTTGCTGGAAGGTCATACATAGCCATTTCATGAAAACTGCAAGGAAGAGGAGCACAAAACAACATCAGTGTTGCTGGCCTTGGATGCTGGGAACACCAGGAGCTACGTGCAAATCATGTAGCTGAGTCTTCCCAACAGCTTGACCCATGCTTCACATCCCTGGTTTGCCAAATCAATTTGTTATATGTCTTAGAAGATTTTTGTGTTTGCACATGGAAGTACTTCTGTGCAGGACTTCTGGAGGCTAGGTGAGCACCTTTTCCACACGAATCTCTATTCTGCTTGCAGGAAAAGGTAAAGTTCTTGTCCATGCAGTTCCATTGCATTAGGAAAAGAATATTTGGGGAGTTAGCACATAGGGACACCCATACCTTGTCATGGTAGTGCAAACATAYGCCCATTGGTAGATCCCAGAACTCCATCGGTGGAGCTCCAGCCTATGCACTTACAACCTTATGAACAAAACAGGCAGATCTGCCATCACTCCTGCAGCTTCCTTGAAAATACCTGTAGGCAGAATATTCCTCCTGGTAAAAAGCAAACTCCTTGTGCTTTCTTGACCAGCTGTTCCCTCTGCTGTTTCCTATCCAGACATCATAGCCCGCGTCCGCGAGGATGAAGCCAAGGCTGCTGTTGGGCAAGTTAGTAACCCAGTTGCTTCCCTCCAACACCAGGCCGTGCTGCAGGAGCACTGCAGGCTTTGGAGCTGAAGAAAGAAGAAGAAATGGGTCATTTCCTCTCCCAGCTAAAACAATGGAGCATTCACACTTCAGATATCACTTCGGCAGCACTCTAAAGGGGTATATACAGCCATATAGCCTACTTTTCCCAAGAAGTGGTTTTTTTTTTTGATGAAAGAGTAGGCTGTTTGGGCATCCCAGGGTAGAGAAAAATCATATGCTGGAGCTGATAAAATGGGACTCCAAACTCAATGGAGCATGGTGACTCATGCTCACAGGAAAGCAACTGTGCCCCTTGACTGCCTGAATATTGAGTGTGCCTTCTCCACGGAAACTGCTTTCCTTTGACTGGTCTTCTTCTGAGCTAGGTCCTCTTCGGTCTGACCAAGAGATGCTCAACAGACAACACAATCCAGGCTCCCGTCCCTCATACGTGTTTCTTTCATGGCATAACAAATACCCTCCTGCTCCTTTGAGAGAGATGCAGATCCCAGGGTGGTCAAGAAAAACTCTTCCACCCAGTTCTGCCCACTTCAGGACATAGGAACAAATCCTCAGGAGAAAGCGAAGACCTTTTCTACAAAAGCCCCAAACTCCTGGCACGTCATTGATTGCTGGTTAGTTTGATCAGTGGACTGGAAGAGGGAGTGGAGAAAGATTTAGATGGGAAAGGTCCCTTTGAGGTCTATACTCCAGTCGCATACTCAAAACAGATATAGATTCCTAGTTACAGTAGGGTCATACTAAAGATATTAGAATTTATACACTGGAACTACAATGAATGGTTGCAGCATTAAAAAGTTGGATTTAAAATGACTTTAAAAGAAGTCCTTTTTTTCCCCCTGCTTTTCCTTTATTTTCTCTGTTTTGTTGTTTCTTAGACTTCAGCTTAATAATTACATTTTCACCCTGGAGAGCTAAAAACAAAAAAGTAACCTAAACAGAGATCTGACCTATTATACTTATTGATCACATTCATATTTCACATTTCACAGGATTGTGAGGTCCTGCCAAGTATGCATCATCCTCTCCACTTTGAAATAGTGATTCCATTCAAGAGTCAAAAGCAGCAGAAATAGTGAAATAACATTAGATTTGGCAGGCGTTTTATATTTACTAATAAATGGCTCTTGGCTGCTCCACCAGGAATTCCCTATGGATGCATAGGACCGTATGTCATGGGTTTAGCTATCTTTGGATGGGTATAAAATTTGGGGTGAGATTTCTCTATGTTCATTTCCCCTATCTTTTTCCTCTTGTAAATAATATCCTCTTAGAACAACAAAGCTGGTATCGTGGGTACATGCATTTCTTCTGACTCAGGCTAATCCAACAGGGAAGAATGTCTCCTTGTGTACCCAGCCTTCCACAGGTCTCTGAATCACAGAATCACAGAAAGGCTGAGGTTGGAAGAGACCTCTAGAGATCATCTAGTCCAACCTCCTGCTCCAGCAGGGACACCTAGAACACACGGCACAGGGTGGCATCCAGGAAGGTTTTGAAGACCTCCGGAGAAGGAGAACCCACAACCTCCCTGGGCAGCCTGTGACAGGGCTCTGTCACCCTCACAGGAAAGAGGTTCTTTCTCACATGGAGATGGAACTGCCTGTGTTTCAAATATGCGTTGCCGCTTGTCCTATCACTGGCCACCACCGAGAAGAGTTTGGCCCCATCCTCCCTACATTCACCTCTCAGGTATTTATACCTATTGATCAGATCTCCTCTCAGTCTTCTCTTCTCCAGGCTAAACAGGCCCAGCTCACTTAGTCTTTCCTCATACAATAGATGCTYCATTCTCTTCATCATCTTCATCGCTCTGCTCTGGACCCTCTCTAGAAGTTCCACATCCCTCTTGTACTGGGGAGCCCAGAACTGCACCCAACACTCCAGGTGCAGCCTCATCAGAGATGAGTAGAGGGGCAGGATCACTTCCCCAGCCCTGCTGGCAACACTCCTCCTGATGCAGCCAGGATCCCATTGGCCTTCTTGGCCAGGAGGACACTACTCATTCATGGTTGACTTCTTGTCAATCAGGACTCCCAGATCACTCTCCGCAGAGCTACTCTCCAGCAGGTCAACCCCTAATCTGTACTGATGCCTGGTGTTATTCCTCCCMAGGTGYAGGACTCCACACTTGTCCTTGTATCCCCCAACAAGGCAGTGCTGCCAATGGCCTGTCCTTGCCAATCAAAAACTTTCAGGGGTTCTGGGACCAAGCAGATTTTCTTCTAGTACTTACTGGTGCAGAACATGCTGGAGCCTTGTGACTCTGCCTCATGCGAAGTAGCTGCACTTGCCAAGTCGTCTTTGCCATGAGGAATTCTCTGCATGATAAGGTAATAGCCATCATCCGTCATGACTTCGTGTTCCTCGTAGGGGTACCCATGGTAGCGAACAATATCACCCTGAAGGGAGGGAAATAAAAAGAGTTGGCTAAGTTACTGGGTTGGTGGGGCCTCTCCATCCTGGGGGCTTTCKGTGTTCAGTTGGACCGAGCCACAGCCATCCTTGGTAAGGATAAATGTATGGAGACCATGAGTTTTGGCCAGGCTGGTCAAAAAGAAGGGTAATGTTGATATACCGATATATAACATAGCAATATAAATGACCTGTGTGCCAAAGTTTTGAACTTTTTGGAGTGGATGAGAGGATCACACAGCAACAAATGGAGAGAAAATGCAACTTACCACATCCATGAGTGCCTCGGGGCTTGCCTCTGTCATTCCAATCAGTCCCTCTGACTTTTCAGTACTGCACATTAAATAAGCGATGGYGACTAACAGCCACTTCATGGTTCTCTGCAAAACATGTTAGCAGGGTGAGCATCAATAGACATTGACTTTACTAACACAGAACTTGGGGATTACGTGTGTTGCATTTGACATGCACCATGCTTTTATTAATATGTTACCCTGACCACATGATCAGTGCAATAATTTTAAATCTGAAATCTTGCATTTTTTTTCTAATAGCTCATTTTACAAAGTGCTACGCTCCATTACATTTTAACAATGCATTCGCCATCATACTCAGAAAAAATAAGTTATGTGCATGTATACATATACACCCTTTCCAATACCTTCACCAATACATACATCAAGACATTCCACCAACCTGTGCACATTTGATCTCTGAGGATGTGATCATAGATTATTCATGCAAAATGACAGCTATAACAGTCAGAAGAATAGATTATTTGGCTAAACTGTTAGCTGGTTGAGTCAGAAGTAAATCATCCCAATATCGTCATCGAAATGKTTAGGTTTTTGTTCTTAATATGAAATTAAATAATGCACAATATCTGAAAGTAAGATTGCACTGTCTTCTGAACGCCTCTGAGCTATTTTTGCAAACCGAAGTAGACATCTGTCCCAGAAGACATGCTATTTTTCCTGAGAAGGGTTTGTTTTAGCATGATCCTACCACAACATCCTATTATTATAATCCTGGTTGTTGGAGATGAGCCAAATCCATGGGTCTGTGCTGGTCTGCACGTGAAGCTGTGGCTAACGTCAGGTGCCAACGGCTTGAAGACTGTGCACGTGACTTGCAACAACCTCTTTGCAAAATATCCTCTTGGTGGATGAAAGGAAGACTCGAGCAGACCCTAGTTCTCCCCGCTCTCTTCTGTTTGAGGAATGAGCTTTCCTTGTTGTGGGTGCTTTCATAGCCAGAGAGAAGACCGCTTGCTCCCTCTGCTGTTCTTGGAGTGCACGTATGGAGGATCAAACAGTCATCACAGCATCGGTGGACAGGATCTCAGGGAGTCCCTGCTCAACTCCCCAGTTMCAGTAGGTGTCATCAGCACTGGTCATGGTTTGGCCCAGCTGAGCCCCAAACCCTCTGAAGATGGAGATCCTCCAGCTTCCTGGTGACCTACCCCAGAGTTCATCCCCTTCGAGGSTGGAAAATGTTTCCTCACAGCCAACTTGGACCCCTGGAGCCGACCTGTGGTCATTGCCCCTTGTTACATGGTCCATGACTGCCAAGGAGGGTTGACATCCTTGCAGTGCAGTGCTCTCTTTTCCCATGTAAAGGTGGATGAGAGACCATTCTTGTGGCACTCCTAAGGAGCACCTGAGTCACTGGGACACCCGTGAAGAGGTGAGAGACACAGCAGGGCAGAAGTTGTATGTGGTACAGTCAGATCTCAGTGCAGTGTTCCTGCAGACTCTGCTCTCATTTCTCCCAAGACGWTGAGTCTTAGGAGTCTTAGCAATGCAAGATGAGATAGAAAGAGATAAAAAGCTTTTTTTTTTGTTTGTTTTTGGTTTTTTTTGTTTTTTTTTTTGTTTTGTAACATTGCAAGAATAGCTTGCAAAATCAAGGGACGATCCTTGCTTGCTGTGACCCATTCGTCACATCAACCCGCCTGGAAGAATAATCCCGTTGTGAGGTCCCAAGCTGCCCCACTCAGCTCAGCAAACTGCCTTGTTTAAAGCTCCCGATCTTTTGAGAAATGCAGCAGGTTAAACCCTCTTGAAGTAGCAGCACATTTCCCGACTGTCAAACACTACCACCCCTCCCGAGCGCAGCGACAACTTTCCTTCCGACAGGAGATTCCCTGAAGGCATCTCACGACAACTTTCCTTCTGACAGGAGATTCCCTGAAGGCATCTCACCATCGCATTCGGGAGTTTTCAAACCATCTACAGCTTTATCCCAGTACCCCCAGGGACGGCCAGTCCGCAGGCAGCCCGTTCAAAGACAATTCCTGCATTGGTGCAAAAAGAAGGAAGCGATTACCCGTTGCAGTCCAGTTGCAGACACAGAAGGGGTGCAGGTTCTTTCCT
This sequence comes from Nothoprocta perdicaria, assembly GCF_003342845.1. Classification (NCBI taxonomy): domain Eukaryota; kingdom Metazoa; phylum Chordata; class Aves; order Tinamiformes; family Tinamidae; genus Nothoprocta; species Nothoprocta perdicaria. The sequence continues at coordinate 803,245 of NW_020455489.1, read as the reverse complement.
TCCCGTGGTCCATGAAGCAGGAGGGAGCAGAGCAGGGTCTCTGCTGCCCGAACTTGCCACTTGCTCCTATCCCTCATCGGGTTATTGCTCCTGCTCCACCGTACTGGGGAGTGTCACCAATTGCCACTCCCTCTAATCCATTATCTTGCTAACGTGTAATTTTCCTGGGGGCTGGAATCTGCTCTGAAAGAAGACACCTGCCCTACSTAGGTTCCCTTGCAAAAATTTCTTGTGCTGCTACACAACAAGGGAAAAAATAGTGTTTCCCTCTGACGCTGCAGAGTGTGAGCTGACATTGCAGAGCATCTCAGTTGCTTTCGCCCCGCACTGGGGCTGGTGCACAGAGGCATGGTGCTGAGCGGGGTTGGGGATCCCACTGCCTGGTCCCGTCACTCTAATGGGTTCATGCAGGAAATCCCCCTGGCTGTCCTTCTGCTGCCAACAGTGGTCTGGAAAAGGAAAACCTCTTCTTTAGCATTCCCCAAGATGATTGTTGGAGTCTTCTTTAAGAAAATAAGAAATAAAAATAAATCAATCCCCAGGGGATGGAATAAATGAGATAAAACCTGGTTTTGCTTTCACCAGCCATGGGATCCAGTTTCAGGGGGAAGTTTTGTCCTTTCTTACTGGTTGGACCACAGGAAGAACTTACTTCTACTGAGTGGCTGTGCACAATCTTTCAATTGCCTCCACCTAACCAACTATTTTCAGGTACCTGTACACCCTATGCAGCCCCTGTTATCCAATTTTAGGGTGTCCCATAGCTCTCCTTTGGACTTCATCACTCTCCAGTGTGCAATGTTTCTGGCCAAGCGCTTGTCATTTGCTGCCCAGTGGCTGTGGAGCTCTCTGCTTTGAGGTGGGCAAGCAGCAAGCACAGACTGTGGGAGTAATTTCTGCTGCGTCGCCTTTGGAGGTTCCTCTTGGCTCTTTGCAACATGCCCACGCATTTGCAAGTCCCAGCAACAGAGTGTTTTGCTGCAGCAGCACAGTTCATGTCTTGGTCTGGTTCCTGTCTTCATTCCTGATGTTGATACCTGCCAGATRTGGCCAAGCAATATTAACTAAAAAAACAAGCACTTTGGAAAGCCTAATTAAGATTTCTTTAATTCAAAGCTAGAAGAATTGGTCTTTACTAAAGACTAATTGGAGGCAGAGTGAAGTCCTGGCTCAATCCTGGCTCACCTTCTCCTCAGCAGTGACTCAGACCTGGGCCTGACTCTTGCCCTGGAGGGAGAAGAGGGAAGGTGGAAAAACAGGATCAAATATGGCAAGAGCAGAAACCACCTCCCTCTTTTTTACAGTTTGCAATGAACCAGTAGGCTGAATATTAGACCATGAATGAGCCAGTAAAAACATCCATAATTAGATCTCTTGAAGCATCAGCATTGCTGTCATGGGAGCCATACGTTGAAGCAATATCTGCACATGCTGCAGCCTGTAGTTAAGGGAACATCTAGGCTATGGTTGTGTCCCCAGTCACTCRAAGGGTTGCAGGAGGAGTTTTATACTGCTGGTTTTTGCCAGCATCTTGCAATGAGTGGGGCTCCATGGCATTTGATATGTCTCAGGTATGACCTGATATCTGAGGAGCTGGTTTGGAGGCCTTGTACCAGGTCTCCAAACCAGCTCCTCAGTGCCTCAGTACTCAGCACCACAGCAGGCAATCCACATTTCCAGGCTTAAAAATGAAGTTCCTTCRTTTCCAGTTGACAGAAATGAATATGGGACAATTAAAACACATTTTTTTKGGGGGGGGAGAACCTGCTGTATGCATTTTAGCTAGATTTATGGAGATGTCTATATATCTTCAAACAAAGAAGATATTAACCTATAGCTATGGATCTATAGCTTGGATCTGCAATCTCTGCAGCTGCCAAGACCACTGACAGGCAATCTGCAGAGACTCTAGGCTACCATTTCAGTTTAACCCTCCTCACAATATATAATCAGTAGGGCTAGGTCTTCGGCACAGTGAGCTACTGGGACTCCACTATCTTGAACAAACAACAAAACATTGTGGGTTTCCAATAAAAGACACGGGATCTGCACAGACCAAGTGAAGCAGGCACAATAACCCGTTCTGGCATACAACCAGCTCTCTGTGCAGAAGATGATGATTCAAATAGCAGCACTGAGATTCAGTTCCACAGCAGTTCCCACACGATCAAAATTCAGTAAATGGGGATGCTTCTAGGATGAACGTTTTCTTTCAGCTGCTATAACTGGGAAAGTATATCCTAAAATGTTCCCGGCATGGGGATCCACCAAGATATCTTCCTCGTAGTCTTTACTCACTTGTTGATATTTTGAATTTTTCCCTTTTCTCTTCATCCTCCTAAAAATATTTTACTTTATTTTTTCCCACTSGCCATATATGTCATTGTAGAACTAAAGCATTTCTTGTAACTACTTGAAAAAAAGGAAGGAAAGACAGCAGAAAAATCAGCAATATTTGTAAAAAGATAAAGAATTCTYAACATAAAACCAAAGTTATTTCATATATTTTTGAAATTATTTTCCTCGTGTTATTAGATCCCAGCAGAACTGATCTGAATGCATTGTCTTACAATACACTGTAAGTGAAATTATAAGTGAAAATATTTCCAACATTTAGATTTTATCTGCAGATAATACTCGAGAATACATTTTCTATCTAGTTATAAAATAGCAAGACAGAGCCACCAAAGTAAAGTAAAAGAATATTCCTCTACTTTTCAGGCACTTGGAGGTCAAATAAAAGTCTGAAGATGTTGCTGAGCACTAACCCACATGATAGTCACAGGGGAAAGAGGAAATTCAGGACTTTTCAGAATTCTGAGGTAGAATTTYGGTGGAATTTTAAATTTCAAAACGTTTATTTTTCTCTGTTTCCTTTTTTGAGGTTTTCTTTACCCCCAATTTATGTTGCCATTTAAAATTGGTTTTGAATGAGTTTTTTTCTTTTCAAGATATGCARTGTTAGAGGAAATCCCTAATGTCAGTTTCTATTTGCTTTATTAAAAATCAAGTCACATAACAGCAACTTTAACAAAACCCACTGCTCTCAGAGGGGCTTCCTGCAAAGGCATCAACACCAGAAGTGAGTGGAAAGATGGAGGGGTCACAACAGTTTGGAGAGAGAAGACAACCAAGCAGACTCACTACAAATCCTGGAATGCCATGGAAAGGACCTATGATTAAGGACCTTGACTAASCTAATAGCCTTCTATGATGGAATGACTGGTGGATAGATGAGGGGAGAGCAGKGCATGCCATCTATCTGGACTTCAGCGAGGCTTTTGACGACATCCCTCACAACAATYACCTGGGCAAACTCCAGAGGTGTGGGATAGGTGAGTGGATGGTGAGGTGGATTGAGAGCTGGCTGCATGGCAGAGCTCAAGGGTGATGATCAATGGTGATGAGTCCAGTTGGAGGCCTGTAGCTAGTGGTGTCCCCCAGCGGTCAGCTCTCAGTCCAGTCCTGTTCAACTTATTCATCAACAACCTGAATGAACGAATGGAATAATTTTGCTGGTGATACCAAACTGGGAGGAGTAGCTGATAGCCCTGAGGACTGTGCTGCCATCCAGAGGGACCTGGACAGACTGGACAACTGGGCAGTGAGAAACCTCATGAAATTCAACAGGGGCAAGTGCAGGGTCCTGCACTTGGGGAGGAATAACCCCGGACACCAGGACAGACTGGGGACTGACCTTCTGGAGAGMAGCTCTGCAGAGATGGACCTGGACTTCATGGTGGATGACAAGTTGACCATGAGGCAGCAGTGTGCCCTGGTGGCCAAGAGGCCAATGGGATCCTGGGGTGCATTAAGAAGAGCGTCTCCAGCAGGTCGAGAGAGGTGATCGTCCCCCTATACACAGCCCTGGTGAGGCCACATCTGGAGTATTGCGTCCAGTTCTGGGCTYCCCAGTACAAGAGGGATGTGGAGCTGCTGGAGAGAGAATGAGAAGGATGGAGCCGGCCTCTTTTCAGTGGAGGCCACTGATAGAACTAGAAGAAATAGCCACAAATTGAAGCACCTAAAGCTCCAGAGGAACTTAAGGAAAAAAATCTTAACAGTGCAGAGCCCTGGAACAGGCTGCCCAGAGAGATTATGGAGTCTCCCTTTCTGGAGATCTTCAAAATCTGCTTGGATGCAATCCAAGCATGGACATCTGAGATGCAATATTGTGTGTGATGCAATGCGCTCTTGGAAGCAGGGAAAATCTGGGCAAAATCTGGTGAAAGTGTTTGGGAGGTAAAAGAGTCTCCTGAATCCTCAAGGTAGCTTTTCTATACATTTAAAAACATTGTGCATCTCCCCTTGGGTACGAGATGTAGTCACATAGAACTCCCGGACTCCAGCAAGGTTGTTGCCCTTACATCCACAGCATGACCCTCTGTCACTGCTCGTGAGACAAGTGATGAGGAGCAGCAGAACATGGTCCTCCCCTCTGTGGACCAGTTCTGCTTTGGCCATGTCTCACAGRGAGTGGAGGAGCTTAGAAGCGCTGAACCAAGGACAGAAGCATCGTGGTGATGGAGCCCTCTCTGCTGGAGGGATGGGGAAATACCAGCTCTGCTTGGGATCAGCCCTTCCACAATTCATATTATTAGGTGTAATTCCACTGAATGTGTTTAATGCTGCTTTGACTGGGTTAGACATGTTCTCTTTGCGTTCATTCCAATGCCCTGGTAAGTTATTCCCTTGTTTCAATACCATTAAYCACTGTGGGATGTGAACAAGTGTCCTGGATCATTCTCCAGGCTCCCATGTGGTGGAGTCAGGTTTCACTTAGAAGCCAAGTTCAGCAGAGGGACAGGAGATGTTTCTGATCCGAGCAAGAAGATTTCTCTCATCTCTAGGGATAAGGAAACTGCATAGAAGCCTTAATTTTCTCCAGGATTTCTGATCCARAACCATCTTCTGCTGGAAGAGAATTTCTAGTTCAGAAGGGAAAAGGAGCATTTTAAGCTTCTTCATGTACAGGGGAGTAAGCAGTTCTGCTCTGCTTACAGCAGCACAAAACATGAGATCTATGTGCCGGGAAGCTCTAAGAAGTCCTCCTTTATGGTCTGGTCCTTGAGCAACCTGCTGTAGCTGTGAAGTTGACCCTGAAGTGAGCAGAGAGTTAGGCAAGAGACCTGGAGCTGTTCAAAAGCCTTAAAGATTGGGAAAGCAAGTGTCATCTTTTGTCTTGCTGGACAGTTGAGTAACCTGACTAACTAAGCTGAGCATAGTGGTCTGTGGTCTCCACATTTCCTTCCATTTTAAGGGATCCTCAGAGGTAGGTGAGGATTCATCCTTCCGCTGGAGCAGCCAAGCCTGTCCAGGGACAGAAAGGTTAAGGAGGTGGGGCTGATGCTGGAGAAATAGTGGGGTAGGTATAGGGAGAGCTACAAGCTCATAGTTTGGGCACAGTGAGGAGTAGGTGTTTCTGAAGAGGACGTGAAAGGAATCTCTTCTGAAGGACAACAGAAGAGCAGGTGAGCTACTGCAACTCACAGGCTGAAGGTGAGCCTAGAAGCARGGACCTGCCTGAGGGATCAGTGAGTATGGGCAGCTCTGGGGGTGGGTTGTCTCTTTTCACCAGAGCTTCTCTGGTGGAAGCTCTATGCTRAATCTGGAGGGGTCTCCAGGAGGAACAGTCTCTACAGAGCTCTGCCTCAAAGGCCCATGCATCTCAGGGCACTTTTCTAAGGATTTTAAGTGACTTCTGTCTAAGCCAGTTCTGGTGATAGATAACTCTGAGGATGGTCTGCAGAGATCTGCAGCTTGAGAYATGTAAACAGGGTTGGGCTTACATGTCCCCCAAGTAGGCTTGGGGAGAAGGCTTTGGGCAGCTGCCCAAATAGGAGGTATGGCTTCAACATGTAGTTGGATTAGTGTCAGAACTCTGAGCTGTGGTGGTGGGAATCTGAGGGAGAAGTCTTTGATGTCACTCCTGCTTCATGGTGGCTGGACATGAAGCAGAAGCTAGATGTGGTGGCCAAGTCTTTCTGAAAGCTGTGATGCAGAGAAAGAGGATTTGATCTTAGGCAGAGTCCTGCAGCTAAGACTTGTACAAATATGTGCGCCTAAGGCATGTATGAATTGAACATTAAAAGCACAAAATCAGTATTTGAGCTTGTGTTTAGCAGACAAATGTGCATCCTGGAATGGACACTTCCATAGGTCAAGAGCTGTGGGACTGCTGAAGTAAGCTGGTCGTGACTGTCTACCCACATCTAGGTAAAGATGTCCAGAAGTTAACTTTAATCAGCCAGAAAGATCACACCTTGGCCATTCTTGTACTGCTTGGTGGTTTGTAGCACCTGYCCATAGCATGTCTAACCGAGCACTGGAGGCTGTTTGGTGGATCCTCAAATCAGGGCCTTAACAGGACCAGTCAGCCAGCTTAGGACCTCAGCAAGCAAGATCCGTCATGTGCCTTAGACTATGAATAGTGACCAAAATACAAAGAGATCATTTCAGACTTCTGGCATGAGATGGGCCAGGTAATTTCAGTTTTCAGTGTCTTCTGCTGTTGTTGCTGTTGGGAACACTGTCTTTTGGCTCCTGCTGATGCCCCTCAAAGGCAATCCTTCATCACACCATGGCCACAGTCCTGTGTCTTTGAGCAATCCACGGCAGCTCCGTGGCTGATCCTGCGCGCGTGGCCACGAGCAGGTTCAGAAATCTCCAACCACCACCGGTTGCTAGGAAATGTGCTCAGGGCATTTCCTCTCTTGGTGTACCACTCTCATCCTCTGCTCCAGGAAATCTCACAGGAAGTGCCATAGCATGGTGTCATGTAACCAAAATGACCCCAACAGCTCTGAGAACCTCATATTTGTGCATACCAGAGCATGCGACTAGCATACCTATGACCTAACATACCTGTGACTAGCAGTCCCCTCTTGGTAGGGGTGAGCTGATCAGCTTGCAGTGCCATTCTTTACTGCTTTCCTTACAATCTAGTGGCTGATATGAAAGAAGTCGTCAGTATTTATGAACATGTTCCTCAATAAATAGTGACTAATAAATAGGGACTAACTATCTGCTCCCTRTGGGTGGGAGTTAGCAGCTATGTCTTGCCAGCATGTCTCCTGATGGTTTAACAAATTAATCCTTCATAGGTGTCAGGTCATGGTGATCAGCTTTTCCTTGGATGCTACTTCTGGAAAGCAAGAAGGCATTGTCTTGACGTACCCTCCCTGTATCCATGGGTCACTGAAGAGCACAGGGTCCCTGCTGTGCACAGGCTCCTGGACATACCTGAGGATCAGGCTTTTGTGTGGAGCCGAAACCTTGACAAGTCAAGTTTAGCTTTGACTAGGCTAGGCTGAGCACTGCTGGCTCTAACTCTGGGAAAGATTTAATATGAATGATGTGCTGGAGGGGAGCAAGCCCCACCGGACTCATTACAACTGTTGGACCTCAGTGCTGAGATGGAGCCTTGCAAGATTTCATCCTGAGTCTGCAGAGTAGTTGGACTGTGGGTGGGAAGGAGCAAGATTCAAGGTGTTTGCTATGTCTTCCAGCCCTGCAGATGAGATGACAGCAAAAGCACTGGCATCTCAGTAGCCTGAGATCTCCATCTCTGAGTCCTCTGCTGTTTCTCAGTTTCTTCAGGGTCTTTCACAATCTCCTCAACCCCACGGCTCTGTGCTGGGTTGATGCTCCTTCAGAGTCCTGCTCAATCATGAGCCCTGTTTCATGCTTCTGTGAGYCTCAAGGACAGGATGACTGAGAAGTGAAGCCAAATACAGCTGTTCAGCAGTGGTGGGCACCTGAATGCAGCCAGCAGGCAGATGCGGCTGCCTGGCAGGTTCTTGGGAACCTGTGAGGGAAATGTGGCCACTCTTGATCCACCTAAAACACCRCTGGATGTCTACTCCTCCTTAGGACATTAGACATCATGACACAGCCACGTTATGACACACCTAGTGATACTCACGTTGCATACTTCATGGGATGAATGCCTGAAATATATTGGGTGATTTTCCTTGCTACTGGGTACTTTACACCATACAGACAYAATAGGAGGTTAGTGCCTCATCCTGCTCTTTCACCTGAACATTTCAATTTAAGAAAACAAACAAGCAAACAATAATTCTGCTGGTAAAAGCCAAAAGCCAAACCAGAAACATTTCATGTCCACAGAGGAAATGTTCTGATTACTGGCAATACTGCCTTAAGAGAATTACCAGTGGTCTATGCCTTACTTGATCTTCTGTTAAGGTGACTCYTCTCCCTTCCTGTATCCCTCTGATATTATCCCTTCCAGATGATAGTGATATTACGGTGAAATTATCCCTCCTTATGGTTATATTATTCATCCTGGAATTGCTGATTAGCTTGGTCTATGGGAGYTTGGAGCAGGAGATATCTATGGCCTACAGTCACTGCAGCAGAGTAAGAGTAAAATGTGCTACTTTTGATAGCATTCCACAAATGGCAGCAGAGCATATTGACGAGTAAAATGGAGTGCTTTCCAAATGGTGAATGGGCTGCTTGATTTCTCAGTGAATGCAGGACTTTGTGCTAGTACCCTTATTCAAGGAGAGAGAAGGTTCCAGCATCAGGACTGGAATCGAAGCCCCAGTCTTTAAAGAAGTTGCAATTTTATCTGAGATAYAGATATATCTTCCTCAATCAGGAGATGTTCTGGTATTTGAGTTGTTGGCTTTTGCTCTACTCTGCTTCAAGGTCTCTCTACATCTCAGTTACACATAGGGTGGTTAATAGCTTGGGGAACATTGCTCAACCTTAACGCAGAAACCTGCTTCTCATCCAACCCTCTCTAATAACCCTATAGTGAAGACAACCCTCCCAAGGACAGCATGGACTCAGGGTCTCTGGCCCTCTGGCTCTATTCCTCAATAACCATCTTCCACACAAAGATTTCGTAACCCTTGTTAAACCCTTGCAAAACTTGTTAAACTCCCGTATGAAAGCATRGTCTCTGCAGGGCTGTGCACCCCAGAAGATCTCAAGACAGCCCTCTGCCACCTCCTTCATGTGAAATCTCCATGCCGGGTAAAATATCCATGCTAGGGAACCTGGCTATAGGGAAAAGCAAGTGGCTCACCTGAGCATGGCTTAAACCCACTTTGGGGCAACTATCTGCAATACATTTATTTTCTTGCAACATGGATCCAAGTCCTTGAATGATTTCTTGACACAAAGTCTGCTACTAAGGCATAACACAACACGCAAACTTGAGCGGGCTTAAGGCAGGAAAGCTGAAGTGAGAGAAGAGCCAGTGAGGGGTGACCATGATAAAGAAAAACCACAGTGATCTCTGCTTCTGAGCCTTCCCTGAATCCAGACAGCTCTTTGCTGTGAAGAACATGGAAGGACTCCTCCAGTATGTCTGGTTTGGATCTGGGAATAATTCATCATGACAGTGTATCAACTGACTGCRCTGGGAAATGGGTGGGTTCAACTTCAGTTCTGATTTAGACACTTTTATAATCCAGACAACCTATTTCATCAGAGACTCTGCACTTGGAAGTGCCTACAAAGGTCCTCAAGCCCTTACCAATTGTCTGGTGAAGACCTCATGTTGGCGATACACTGTTGCTGCGTCTTCAAATCAATGCACTAAGAATCTCCGGTCAGAAATGTGGTTTTCAGGACTTGCATAATCCACYGGCAGGAGGAAACTTTGTTTAATTTCTATGCCTCTATTAAAGTTACAGCCCAAAGCAGGTTGAAATAAAAGGCATCATCAAGGTAGTTATGACTCCAGTAGTGGCTGACAATAAATGCCCAGGGATGAGTAAGCACAAGGCAGGAGCACTGTGCTCTGGCTGTAGCATCCTGATATCCTTCTGACTGGGAGAGGGTTCTCAGATATCCTATTTATGGCCAGTACTTCTGACCTTATTTAGCTTTAGGCTGATATGAAACAGAAATCCAAATCTGCCTATCTACTTATATTCTTCTATGACTGTTTAGCTTGGGGAAGGCTGAGGGGAAAATTTATCAAGGTGTATAAATATCTGAAGGGAGGGTGTAGAGAGAATGGCTCCAGACTGTTTTCAGTGCTTCCTAGAAATAGGATTACAAACTGAACATGAGGAAAAACTTCTTTACCATGAGGGCAGCAGAGCACTGGTTGTCTAGAGAGGTTGTAGAGTGCCCTTTCTTGGAGATATTCCAAAGCCACCTGGAAACAATACCATGCAACTTGCTGTAGGTGAGCCTGCCTGAGGAGAGGCGTTGGGCAAGATGATCTGCAGAGGTCCCTTCCAACCTCAAGCATTCTGTGAAATACTAGTGACTAAACTGAAACGGGCAAGTCATGTACTAGCTTTGACCAAAGCAGTTGCCACCTGAAGAAGTGCTGGCTCATTTCTCAGAGTTCTCTCTGTTTTGTTTAAAAGCAAAGCCATAAAGGTTGACCAAGCAAACAGAATGCAGCCCCATGTCCATCTTGGAGTGCAGAAACTTTACTGCTGGGMAGGTTTTTCCACAATGTGTTTCAAGGAGGATGTTTCCACACTGCTTTTCAAAGGAATTGTTTCAAGGAGTAGGAGTCCAGAGTGAAAGCTGTGCTAATTGTCCATCTATGAAGAAGTTGCACAAGGCACCRAACTCCCAGTAGGTCTGAGCCCTTGAACAGAGTAGTGAAGCCTGATTCAGACATCTGMGGACTTAGGTGGGGAGAACCTTCTGACTGCAGCTACTCTGGTGTAGGGATAGGATGCCAGGGGAGCTGACCATGCTTGGATGCCCAGAACTGCTCAAGGTCAAAGACATTATCCTAGGGCCTATGAACTTTGGCCATACTGACCCAGAGCTCCCTGTGGACTGGTTTGTCAGCAGGTGCTTGTGCCTTTTCTGCCCAAAAGTCTGTCTCAGAGCCATGATAGCCCTGGCTTGGCACTGGTGGCAGTCTTGTTGTAAACTAGAGGCTGGACTGCAGACGCTGGAGGTCCCTTCTCAACACCATTGCTCTTCAAGGAGTGCTGGCAGGTCTGTGACTGTTTCCTGGAAGACCTGCAACAAGATGCAGAACCACTGCTGAGATCTGGTTGTCATGTCTGCCCACAAGATCTGCCATGCACTCTTTGGATTTCCATATCAATATAAGTCATATGGCCAATGTTGCATGAAACTGGTGCTTCTGTCTCCTTTCGTCTTCCCCTTTAACTCCTACATGGTTGTGTTACCCTCTCTATGCATTTGAGTTTATGAAAGTATCTGTCTCTGTGCTTGTTGACATTCATTGCCAATTTTTTAGCAGAAAAGTCAGGTGAGCAACCTAAGCATGCCTGGCTGCCTCAGAGCACCTTGCACTTTGTATTACAACAAAGGAAAGAGGCTGCAGTCACTATAATWAGGTATTTCATAAAAGCATCTCCCACACCACCTGTGCCACAAGGTCTCGGTGTTCCTCATGATAGCAACATTGCCCAATAGCACATTATCTAGCTTAAGGATAAATAGTGGTATCTTGCTCCTGTACTTCCTGAGGTTCAGGACACCAAATCTGAATTACAGGGTTGAGGAGGAGGAGCAGACAGCATGACTGGAGAGACATGAGGCTCTCAGATGTTTGATGGACAAGTCTCACTCTCTTTGTGACCTCTCTTTATAAGCCAAGAGGACTTGTTTTCTCACTCCTGCTGTCCTTTTTGACTGCATGGATGCACCTGGAACAATAGGTCTGGTTTGTAATGCGTGCTGTTCTTCTAACTCAGGCTGTTGGTGAAATAAAGGTAACCAACTCACTTTAGAGGCTTGAGTATAGATCTGATCATTCATTTTAAGCTTCTAGAGAAAAGCATGGAGAATCCAGGCATTCTTTTCTCCATCATAGTTAAAATTTTCTTGTAAAGTCTGCCTTGCAGTTCTGCGTCTGCATTTGGTGGTGATTGTGAGCTTTGATACTTCCCACTGAGATGAGGGGATGCTGCAAATTCATGACTTTGGTTTGACATCTCTGGGAGTCTGATGATCTTCCTTCTGGTTTGACCATGTGGAGGGGACAAGGGCATCCCCACACCAATAACTTTRTCCTGGTTGGATTGCCCAGAGGCTATCCCTGGAGGAAAACATCTCCAAGAGAGAGTAATGATCATCTCTGTCCTGCTTGCCTATACCCAGGGACTTGTAGCTGAGCAACAGTTTCCTGCTACATTCAGCAATTTAGGGTCTAGCTATCAAGACATGCTATCCATGGGGTAGGCACTGGCACAATCTTGGACACCTCTCAGTTCATTGATTTCGTTGATGTGCTCTGGTACATACTTTGAGCACAGATGCTGTGAGGACCCACAGCTGACTTGGAGAGTCCAGAACACACTGCATCTGAGATAAAGGCCATGGTCAAGAAATGCTGATGCTTCAGCATGCCTGAATCATGGCTTTACGTACATGTGCCTGCCAGGAGGAGGTGGGCATCCAGGTGTAGGCTCTGGTATACAGAGTGACTAACAACTTTCCTTCCTCCTTTGCCAGTAGAATCTTTATTCTATTGGGATACAGGAGGAATTCTCTTCTGAAAGTGGTCTGTGTGTGTTTGTCAGTGCTGTCATGACCTAGGAACGTATATCTCATATGGGCTTTGTGGCATAGGTTTTAAAAGGTCCTGGCTGTCATAATATATCGATGATGTTGGCATAGGCAGTAGAGTCTTCAGTTACGGTGGGAGCATCCGAGATGTATAGGAAATCTTAGCAATTTTTCCTGCGGCCACTTCTCAGGAGTTGGATGAGGGGGGACTAGGTGGAGGAATCCTCATCACAAAGTATACAAGAGTCATGAGCTAGGTATGATCCACAGAAACCACAGTGCTATATCCTATTTACCAATTTTCTGCAGCCAAGTGCTGCAGGGATGGAGCCYGTTCTGTCCTGAGCATGGAGAAAGACTGGTCTGTCCAGGTTCATCCTAGGTCAGTGGTCTGTTTGGAGGGGACCTCCGCACGGGCTTTGGTCCACCTTCTTATTCAGAGTGGTGTTGCCACCAGTCCTAAACCAACCTTGGGTTTGTCTAGCCAAACTTTGAAAACTAAGGTGTAGATCCATACCTCTGCAATGCACAGCACTGTCCTCTGGTGTCATGACATCCAAGCTGAACATCTCAAGCTACAGTTGTGCCTTTTTTGTCCCCTGTTATATCATCTGCTTTAGCACAGAGAGGTTTACCAGAGCAAACAGGTAAACCTCAGACTAGTTGGCTGAAAGTGGTACTGGGCTCATGGGCTCCACTAGATCATTTAGGAACAATTTCTGACAAAGGTGYGGAGGCAGGTTGTCTTGCCATGGCATTTTAAAGCAGATTTGATGGTCTTTTGCAATTTTTGACATCTCATATATCTATGGTTAGGATCAGAACATGATTATTTAAAGGTAAGTCAAGGGATGCCACAGAACATGAAACCCTCCAGCCAAGGAATCAATACTAACTTTAAATTACTATCAAACTCTTAGAGGTGTTTTACATTATCTTAAAAAAAAATAAAACAAAAGAAAAACAAAACAAAACTACACGAGAAATAGAATGTAAGTATAATCGTTCACTCCATCAAAGAAAAAATGTATCTTCAAAGTGATGTGCATCAGCTCTACAGAAAAATATAATCAGAATGAAAACGCAGTGTGAGTTTTGCAACCAGAAAATGGCAGAAAAAGACATCTAGTAGTAACTTCGGTAGAGTGAGTCTGTTTGACATCTACCAATCATATTGGTAATTTGGGCTGTATCTGATCCCCCCAGGTGCAGTGTGCTGTCTTGCCTGTATACATGTGCATGTGAGCTGCCTTCCTTCTTCCTTTCCATCCTTCCTCATGCTTCCAGGAAACTCAGAGTTTGTTGCCAAAGCACCCTTTGCTGGAGTAAGGCTAAAAAACCTGCATTGCTCTGCAGCATCATGTCATGGAGGCACTACCAAAAGACCTTGAACTTAATGAAGTCTGTTAGCGCATCGAGTGTATTCACCACCCTGGGCAGGAGCATGAAGATGAGAGAGAGGGTGCAGGGAGGTGACTCCAATGTCCTCCTCTCACCAGCTCTGTGCTCCACTCTCTGTGCCCACCACAGTTCACTTCTCTCCACCAAGCAGCTCATCCTGCTCACTGCTACCCCGCTATCTTCCAGGCTGTATTACAAGGACGCAAGATGTGGCTGTGCCTCGTGGCCCTGTGTTTGGTCCTGGGAGTGAGTGATGCTGTTGTGCTTAAAAGARCGAGCCATGAGAACCCGGAGCAGTTCATGAACATAGTAAGTTCCTTGGTGTAAACCCAACTCTGCATCATAGTATAGTTCAGTGAGTCATGATGATCTGTTTATCATCCTGGGCTTTCTCAGCGGTTTGTGTGAGGATGGAGATTGATAGTGTGATGTCCTCTACTGCATGCCCTTAAGGCCCATCATAAGTACATTGCCTCAGGCATCTCCATTGAGACTTCCTTGGGGAAGGCATAGCCCCCAGCTTGTCTTGATGTACAAGTCCATTATGCACCTACTTTTGCAGTACTGCAACACACTTCATGCCCTCATCCTGAAATAGGGTCAGCCTCCAGCCTTCTTCTAGTGCTACTGAGACTTCGTATACCATGTGCATGTGAAGATGCCACAAGACAGCCCAGATGGCTGTAGGTGTTGTCAGTCTTAGAGCAGATATGTATGATGGAAACCACAAAGTCATTCTCATCCATCTATCTTCTCTCCTGACAGAGCCAGAAGATCAATTTCCATGCGTATCCCAATGAGGAATATGAAGTATTGACAGAAGATAGCTATTTTCTCACTATGAACCGCATTCCTCACGGCAGAGGGGATGCGAGGAACACAGGTAGACTCAGTTTCAGTTCACAAACAACTAAAGGCTGAGTAAAGCTATGACCTTACAAGTAGCTGAAGAGTGTTACAGGGACCAGTTTCAATTTTTATGTCTTTAAAAGCTTTTCTGAAGTTGGAAGAGCCATAAGAGTTTTTTTTGAAGGGACAGCTTGTCATTCTCATCTCGCATTATAAGACAATATTTAAAGTACAACCCACAGAAAGAAAGAAAAAAGTTACTGGGGTAGAAGAGACCATTATTCTTCCAAACTGCTTTGCTGTTTTATTTGTTTGTTTGCATGACAAACTCAGTGCTTTCTCTTTCAGGACCCAGGTCCCCAGTGTTGATAGTACATGGCTTTAGTTTAGATGGTGGCGACTGGGTGGACAACCTCCCCAGTACCAGCYTGGCCTTCATCCTCGCAGACGCAGGATATGACGTTTGGTTAGGGAACAACAGGGGGAACAGCTGGTCCCGGAGACACCTGAACCTCTCCACYGACCAAGAGGAATTCTGGGATTTCAGGTAAGGAGGCTCATGAGATCAAAGGTTGGGGAATGCGGGCCTCTCACAGCTGCCCACATGTCCTCACAAGAGTCCGTGCAGCCACGGTAGGTAGATATTTCTATTCCATGGTGGTAGATGCAGGCTCCAAATGAGCACAAGGCCCTCACTCATGCGCCGTGCCAATGGACACTGGACAAAGTGCCTCCGTGGAAAACTGGAGAGCAATYCCTGCACTTGTTAACCTGAGCAATGCTCTGAGTAGGGAGAGCCCCAGGAGAGAAGGAGAGAAGTAGAAGATATGAGAGCCCATGCTAAGCAGAGTCATATCTTGGTGGTCTGACCTGCAGGCATGAGGTGTCAGCACGCATGAGGCAGCCTCTGATGGCCATGTGTGGGKAGGATGTTACTGTAGTGCACAGAGGACAGGAACGAGGCACCACATCCAGTTTCTCTCCTTGTTTTCCAGTTTCCATGAGATGGCCATATATGACCTCCCAGCAATGATAAACTTCATTCTGCAGAAGACTGGACAGCAAAAGCTGTACTACATTGGCCATGCTCAAGGCAATTCTCTTGGTGAGTGAGAAGAAAAGATCAGGACTTTCCTTGGTGGCAGGGTGCTGGGATGAAAAGGGAGAAGGGGCAGCTCTGCCTATGGTGTTCCCTGGGGACTTGATGTCCAGGAYGCAGTGGATACCGGTCAGGGCAGAGACTTCCCCAAGATTGTGCTCTGCTGTGTTGGCCCTTGGAAAGCCAAGGCCTAATGTGGGTTTGGATCTATCTCTCTGTGGACCTTTGAGCAGCAACATCTCAGGATCATGGTCAGGCTCAGGCTGGAGGATCTCCTGAACTGGAGTCTCCAGACCAACTGGAGTTCGCTACATGGGCAACATCCTAGCTACAGTAGGTTGTATCACTTGATGAAGAGAGTTTGTCATACTCAGATGGCCCATGTGACTTTAAGAGGTTCAGCTTTGGCCACACTTGGCCAAACTGACTAGGGTGAGCTTTGCCAAATCTCTCTCAGCAAAGGAGAAATGTTAATGGGAAACTACAACTAGCAGTGTTTGTGCATTTTCATGTCTTTTCCCTGCGCAGGATTTTCATGTCTTTTCCCTGCTCAGGCACCCCACTTATCCATTTTTCCCTTAAGAAGTTCATTTTACCTAGGAAGATATTTTTATTTTTCCCTCTACCTTAGCCCTGAGCTGCTCATCAAATCAAGGAGCCAGCAACTTCCAGCTCCAGKCTTCTTTTCTAACCACAAAGGAAATTCAGTCAGCACTCAGATCTGTGATTTCCTTACTTAGACCAAGTATTGGGACATAGGCCACACTGATGTCTTCACTGCTTGGCTGGTTGTTGTGATCTCTTGTTTTTCAGGTTTCATAGCATTTTCGAGCATGCCACAGCTGGCTGAGAAGATCAAGTTGTTCTTTGGTTTGGCTCCTCTGTACACTTTTCACCAAGTTAAAGGTCCTGTTTTAAAACTTGCATTTTTACCAGACACACTACTAAAGGTATGTTATTTGCTTATGTTTTATTATTATATCTATTGTTACTGATTTAGTGAAAACCAAGAGAAAAGTGAAACTGATGGAAATACCCAGATGTCTCTGTCTTTAGCATTTATGTTTTAACTCGTTGAAATCACTCATAACTCCAGGTATCCAGCCAAGCAAGTGCATGCAAGAGCCCCACAGTGCTCCAGTTTCACCTTTTGCTGACAGGAGCTGGAAACGAATTTGGAAGGGGAGCTGACGCTCTTCATGGACATATTTCACCTAAGGAACATCCATAAATGGAGATTATACCCTAGGACAGAGAAGCCTGCAAAATGCAGATCTTCCAACCACACCGAAATCCTGTCTCAACCTTAGATAAACAAAAAGGATATTTTTCTTGAAATGGAAGATGAGACTCCTGTGCTTTTACAGGTGTTATTTGGAAGAAAACAACTGACTCTGGTGGGAATGAACGAGAGAGCTGCTCTTGCCAAGCTGTGCAGCAATCTGGTAACTGGCAAAGTTTGTGAAAATGAGATTTTTCTTATTGGTGGATATAATAAGAAGAACTTAAATCTGGTAGGTATATTAGTCTTGCTGCTTTACAGCAAGTCACCCAGGCCCATTTCCAAATTCCCTTGTGCTTTTCATCTAGAAATAACTGGATAACTAAAGATGCCACCGACTTTAATCTATAGTGTTGTGCATAAAGAATATGAAAAAAAATCAGTAATTTCAAATAATAAAAAACAAACTGTCCATCTTAACCATTTTCTCATAACCTTTGATGGAGTCATGTATCTATGTCAGAGTAAGATCTCTCAGAGCCTTTTGGTGGCAAACTTGATAAAATCTTTCAACAGGTGCTGTCTTATCCACATGCTCATGAGACCTGACTTAATTTGCAAAGTCACATGAATCTTTTCCTTGGTTTATACACCTCTTCTATAACTATAATCTCTTTGAGAGGTGATATTAATTTCCTTATCATGGATATGAGATCTACTAATGTATATACTTCATCTTTTTCTCTATGGGAGAGCTTTAAAAAGGGGGCTACATGTCATTTGCTTTCCAGTGATACCAAGACAAGGTTAATAGAACAGTTCATGGTTCATACCATGATGATGAAATCATCACCAAATGCTTTTAGATGCCAGAGTGAGCAACTTCAGGGAGGGATTTTATTGTAGTTCCCTGGTCTGAATATCTTTCTTGCCATAAGATGATTTTATATTTGAGTGTAGGATTTGCATAGCTAGTAAGGCGTGGATAAGAAATAATACACAAGAATAAAAATAAATAAATAAATTAGTCATAAAAACATTGTTCAAGGCTGTGGTGTTGTTCACTATATTGAGGTTTGAACTATTCCCAAGTGCTATTGCTAAAATTTTTACTTTAGTTTTAGAATAGCTAAATCTAATATAGCTAAAGAAACAGTTTTCATTGTGTCTGCAAAAGGATGTGAGCTCCTGCCTCATTTTCTGGGACAAATTTAAAGAGAATAATAGTTTAAAAAAAAAAAAAAAAAGACTGGACTGGACGTATTTCTATTTTAATTGACTAGTTAGCTGGTTTAAGTTCACAATCTATCCAACTCCGAACAGAAAAATGTTGGTAGAGCATCTGAAAAAAATATCAATTGCAATTATAAGATGGAATTTTCACAGATTTTCTTCATTCTCAAATCACTTAGAAATATATTTATATATATATTTTTTTAACTGCAGAACCGACTGGATGTATACTTAGCACACTTTCCAGACTACACTTCAGTAAAAACTCTTCTCCACTGGGGACAGGTACAGAGTCTGATTTTATAATGACCTGGAAACCATTTTTAATTCATGCATATGATATTTTATCATGCTGCTTCACTCACCCGGGAGTCAGATGAGAAGGTAAAAGGCCAATAAAATTAAGGCCAATAAAAGCAATTCTTTTAAGTGCTAGTCAAAATGTCTCAAAAGCCACAGATGTCTCTGGCTGATCAAGGTAAAGCCACCCAAATACCTGCTTCTGTCCCAGGTAATGGACAACTTGCAGGACAGCAAGCAGCAAACAACCACCCCAGCAATGGGGCAGAGTCTTGCACTTGGTCCTTTCCTCATGGTGGGGCTAATCCCAGGCCATCACCCTCACACTGTTAATTCTTTGCCTCTGCCTTGCAGACTGCCAAGACTGGGGAGTTCAAGCAGTTTGACTACGGGGAGAAGAACCAGGAGAAATACAACCAGGTGGGCTGAGGACTTGTGAGGATAAACTGGGGAGAACTGAGAGTGTGATGGAGCCCTTCCATGGTCCAGTTATTCCCTTGTTATTCCCTCCGTGGCTGGGTCCTCCATCAGAGGACAGCCATTCTGATCATCCCGACTCACTGCTATGGGCACAGGGAAGCCTCCTCCATGAGGGTCTGGAGCAACTGGGAGTCCATTGTGGCTGGTCTTTCCTCCTGGATGCTGATAGACAGTATCTTCCTTTCACTGGAACCAATAGTATTCTAACCCCTGACATTTTCTTCTCCCCAGTCCACCCCTCCTTTTTACATGATAGAAAACATGACTGTGCCGACGGCCCTGTGGAGCGGCGGGCAGGACTGGGTGAATCCCCCTGCAGAGACCGAGCGCCTGCTGCCCCGCATCACTAACCTCATTCGTCACGAGCACTTCCCTGACTGGAACCACTTTGACCACCACTGGGGCCAGGATGCCCCTCAGCGCATGTACAGAAAGATTGTTGATCTGATGAAGAAGAATCCATGAATACTCCATGTGATACCATATGSAGGGGCCACTGATGCCCATACCCGTGGGAGACCAGCTTTCTGTGAGGACCATCATTCTGCTTTTCCTTTTCTTGTAATATCTCCTATMAGTCTATTCCATGCTCATTTGATGGGTTGAATGTAACCATGTAACTTCTGGATGCCCTCTGTGACTATAGTTTGCAATAAACACGCGCATCACAGCCTAACTCTGACTCTTCACTTGGGGAACACTATGGTRGTGCTTGTACCTCACTGCCAGAGGCGAGGTACGTCCAAGTCCTAGGCTGTGTGTGGTAACTCGGGGCATTACAACCTCCTTTCCAAGCACCCTCTCATGTCTGAATCTCTCTGCCAGTGGAAACCAAGAGCCTTCCTGCACAGCTCCTGCTGGCACTTTGAGCATCTCCCTCCTTCAATGAAAAACTTGAAGGTGGCTTGAAGAACACATCTGCATTAACAAACACTCATTGTCACCCTCAGAAACATCTTCCTTCACAAGCACTTCTTCTAATTGGGAAGTGTCTTCAGCTCTGAAGTTGCAGTCTCTCTTCAGTTGTGACGCATTCACATTATAACGATTTGATAAGAAGCTATTTGGGACTGAAATTTTAGTCTAGAAATTTAACATCAACTCTGGGATGTGAGTTCAGTTGAAGGAGGGGTGGAAAGTGACTTATTTTTATGGTCGTGGCATGACTAGGGGATAAGTATTCACTTTGAAGGAGAACAGTTTTTCTGAGAGCAAGGAAACCAGAAAGTTAGATTCATGCCACATGTCTAAGATGTCATGGAAGAGCAGCTTTGGGGCCTCTGCATCTGGATAGGATTTTTGCAGGGACRATAAGTGACTCAGAACTGCCAGTTCACTGTCAACCATGACAGTGTTTCATGGGTTCAGAACAAGGGGTACCCAAAATTTTGGATGGTTTCAATGAGACATTCCCAAACTAAGAGGCCCAGAACCCTGGAGACTGGACAGGGAAGCATGTGGAAACACCAATCCGTGCAAGGGGACCTTCCCTTCATCCTGACCTGACTTCCAGAGACTGCTGTAGATGTGCCTGTCCATCCTCCACAAGAATGTACGCTTTGGGGTTGAGAGGAGCAGGGGGCAAGCTTTCCCTCTAGGTACACCCTGGAGCCCTTAGCCCTGTCCATCTGATCTCTGGGGCCAACAGATGTCTCTGAGTTATCACCTGGTGACTTGCCTTGATAGAACCCAGCCTACAAGAAATCTGCTCACTCATGGGCAGAAATGGGCACCACTTTATGCTCCTTCTCCTCCTTGTCAGATCTTCCATGGTAGCAGCATTTAGGTCTCTTAGAAATGTCTTTATTTCCTTGCTCCCCATTCACATTCCCATGTGGTGGCCCTGATGATGTGCTGCTTGCATTTCCTGCTCTCCTCCTTCAGCCTGGGGACAGCCASTATACTTTGAAAGTGCCCTGTCTGCCTCTTCCAGTGTCCCAGAGGGACACTGGATATGACATGAGAGTCTGGAGAGGTGCTTGTAAAATCAAGAGACGGGCTTCCAGGAAGAAGCTAGGGGCATCTAGCCTGCAGTAATAGAGTCAAAGCACGATTCTGGTGGTGCCTACCAAGGAAGGATTGAATGAGTCAGACCTYGGTGGTARTGCAGATGTTTCTTATTTAAATATGCCCCTTTTCTCCCCACCCCACCCCAAAAAAYATTTACTGCACACCAGGAAGAAGTAATGTAGATAAAACAGCAGGGACAGGCAAAAATTGAATTACCGYGTTTAACACRCTAGGTCAGCACAGWAAAGACTAGTAAGAGARGTTGAAAGGAAGAAAAAAATCAKAGTGATAGTCCTCAGACAAAACCAGTTGTCCCTAGCGGGTGGGAATGAGTGACTCTTTCATCCAGGGGAAAATAAGAAGGTTTCATTGACTTTTCTCCATCAGATCAATGATCTTCCTGTACATGCGCTGAGGGGCATCTAGACCCCAGATGTGATCCAAGTGGTTCCAATCAGGGAAGTGYTCGTGGTGAATGAGGTTAGGAATGCGAGGGAGCAAGCGTTTCGTCTCTATAGTAGGGGTAGCCCAATCTTGCCCACCACTCCACAGGGCTGTCGGCACGGTCATGTCTTCTATCCTGTAAAAAGGAGGTGAGGGCTTGGGGAAAAGAAGAGAAAGTCMGGTTATTTCAAATAAAAATAATAAGGTGTCGGTTGGTGTCATCAGAGCTGCTGAAAGTCTATCTCTTCCTCCCTCAGGATAGCTGTGGAAGCCAACAGAGTATTCATATCCTGGGGCATATTTTTAGAAACCAGAGAGAAAGGGAGACACAGCATGTGAGTTCTGCAAGATCCCCTTGGGATGCTTTCCATCAGGGGCAGACAAAATCCCASAAGGTGCGATTGGGATGAGCAAGCCTAAATGGAGAGTAGAACGACTGTCCTCTGATGGAGGACCCAGCCACTGAGAGAACAAGTATGCTAGTTGCCGAAGTGCACAATGTGTAGGGCACCTTCCTCCCAATCTCAGTCAACCCAGCCCTCTTCTCTGCTCTTCACTCCCTAGTTCACCCTCACAAGTCCTCAGCCCACCTGGTGGTATTTCTCCTGGTTCTTCTTCCCATAGTCAAACTGCTTGAACTCCCCGGTCTTGGCAGTCTGTGAAACAGAGGCAAAGAATTAACAGCATGAGGAAGCAGATGGACACTGGACAAATTCAGCTGAACTTGTTGCCTTTTTCCCTCCCTCTGCTGTGCTTTGTGTTTGGCATTGGRTTTTTGCAGTGGTAGTCACRCACTCAACCTTTTCCAAGGGCCTCTGAAATGTTCATGCCCCCTTCCTGCCCTGGGGAATTAGCATGGTTTGGACATTGCCCAAATCTTGGCTTCCAGTACTTCCTGAGTCACTTTTGAGGGAGAAAGGTTTCTGTAGCCTTGGAGGGTCACCTTGCTTGCCAAGGAGACTCTGGCCCAGAGGTATCCACCCAAAGGACCAGCATGCGCCTTGGGGAGTCCAAGGGAAAGAAGGGAGCTGGCCAGGCAAGGGAGTCTCACAGACMGTACATCTGAATAGAGTATGTCTAGAGTGGAAAGTCAAGTTGACATCAAAGATGTCTGTAGGCTTGGAAGGAACTGTYGAAAGGGAGCATTTCACCACTTTCACTACCTTACCTGTCCATATAGTGAACTGAGCTACCTAATGGACCAACTTATCCAGGAATAATCCCAAGACTATCAGGCACAACAAACAGGAGAGTTCCTACCTGGCCCCAGTGGATAAAGTTTTTGACAGATGTGTAGTCTGGGAAATGTGATATGTATACATCTGTTCGGCTCTGGAAAAAGTAAAAATGRAAAAAGAAAGCTTTACTTGGGCAGGAATTAGCACTTGTTTATTGTTGCAGTCGAAAGCGCTTGATTGTCATTCAGCGTGTTACTTGTTGGCTTCTTTGAGGCTGCCCAAATACTGGATACAGTGAATATTGGGGAAAGTACCAAAGGACAAGAGAATTATTCTCCTTATGCTTTGTGCATTGACCCTGTGGTCTATCAGTTACAGACATTAATACATTAGGGCACCTTTGAGTGACAAGAAGGAAAAACTTCCGTTTTGACCATGAGATCTTGGAATTCACCATCCTGCATGGAGAAATCTGGGCAAGAAGTAGGATAGCTACCCTGGGCTTCAAGAGAGCCAACTTCGACCTCTTCAGGGAGCTCCTTGGAGCAGTCCCCTGGGTCAGGGTCCTAGAAGGAAAGGGAGTCCAGGAAAGCTGGCTAATATTCAAGCACCACTTCCTCCAAGCTCAGGATTGATGCATTCCCACAAGAAAGAAGTCGAGTAAGTGGGGCAGGAGACCTGTATGGATGGGCAAGGAGCTGCTAGGCAAAGTTAATGAGAAAAAAAAAAAGAGCGTACAGCTTGTGGAAGAAGAGCAAGGTCACACGCGAAGAATATAGACATATCGTCAGAGAATGCAGATGTGCAACGAGGAAGACCRAGGCCTGTGTGGAACTAGAGTTGGCAAGGGATGTCAGGGACAACAGGAAGGACTTCCATAAATATGTCAGCAGCAAGAGGAAGACTAGGGAAAATGTTAATGCACTGCTGAATGGGGAGGGTGCCTTGGTGACGGAGGACGCTGAGAAGACAGAGTTACTAAATGCCTTCTKTGCCTCTGTCTTTACTGCTAAGGCGACCCCCCATGAACTGCAGGGCTCAGGTGAAAGAGATATAAATGAGCTAGAGGAAGACCTTCTGCTGGTTGAGAAGGATTGGGTTAGGGATTGCTTAGACAAACTGGCCACTCAAAAATCTATGGGTCCCAATGAGATGCACCCAAGAGTGTTGAGGGAATTGGCGGAGGTTATTGCTCAGCCTCTCTCCATCATCTTTGAGAGGTCCTGGAGAGCARGGGAGGTGCCCGAGGACTGGAAGAGAGCCAACGTCACTCCAGTCTTCAAAAAGGGCAAGAGGGAGGAACCGGGCAATTACAGGTCGGTCAGCCTCACCTCTGTCCCTGGAAAGGTGATGGAGCGGTTCATCTTAGAGAGTATCTCTAGGCATATGAAGGAGAAGAAGGTGTTGAGGAGTAGTCAGCATGGATTCACCAAGGGGAAGTCATGTCTGACGAACCTAATAGCCTTCTATGATGGGATGACTGGCCAGCTGGACGAGGGGAGAGCCATGGATGTTGTCTACCTTGACTTCAGCAAGGCTTTTGACACCATCTCCCATGATATCCTCATACGGAAGCTCCAGGAGAGTGGTCTGGATGAGTGCACGGTGAGGTGGATTGAGAATTGAGGGGATGTCAGAGCTCAGAGGGTGGTAATAAATGGGGCCGAGTCCAGTTGGAGGCCTGTGGCCAGTGGTGTCCCCCGGGGGTCAATACTGGGCCCGGTCCTGTTCAACTTGTTCATCAATGACCTGGACGAGGGCACTGAGTGCACCCTGAGCAAGTTTGTGGATGACACCAAGCTGGGTGGAGTGGCCGACACTCCGGAGGGCTGTGCTGCCATCCAGAGGGATCTGGACAGGTTGGAGAGTCGGGCAGAGGGGAACCTCATGAGGTTCAATAAGGACAAGTGCAGGGTCCTGCACCTGGGGAGGAATCACCCCAGGCATCAGTACAGATTAGGGGTCGACCTGCTGGAGAGCAGCTCCATGGAGAGGGACCTGGGAGTCCTGGTGGACACCAAGTTAACCATGAGTCAGCAGTGTGCCCTCGTGGCCAAGAAGGCCAATGGGATCCTGGCCTGCATCAGGAGGAGTGTTGYCAGCAGGGTGATGGAGGGGATCCTGCCCCTCTACTCAGCTCTGATGAGGCCACACCTGGAGTACTGTGTGCAGTTCTGGACTCCCCAGTATAAGACGGATGTGAAGCTCCTAGAGAGGGTCCAGCAGAGAGCAACAAAGATGATGAAGGGACTGYAACATCTCTTATATGAGGAGAGACTGAGTGAACTGGGCCTGTTCAGCTTGGAGAAAAGAAGGCTGAGAAGGGATCTGATCAACATGTAGACATGTTAACATGTCTACGTGTACATGAAGGGGGAATGTAGGGAGGAGGGGGCCAAGCTCTTCCCAGTAGTGGCCAGTGTTTGAGCAGGAAGGTTGGACTAGATGATCTCTAGAGGTCCCTTCCAACCTTGAACATTCTGTGATCCTGTGAAAATAGCTATAGAGATAATCAGTTTCTCTCTCACAAGTCATCAATATCTCCATGAGTTTCACAGCTGATGATTGAGCTTTGAGTTGTCAACATATGGATAGCCCCGTGAAGGTTTGCTATAAAAGACTCTCAGAGCTATATTCTTCATACATGTAGTTCTTCAGATCTAAAATGACGCAGTACAGTGAACAGCCCTGAGAACTGCTCTTTGTTTTTCAATATTATGCCCTGAGAGCAAAATAATCCTTTAAAATTATTGTGTACAACCTTTCAGGTAAGACATTTTTGCTTATGATTTGTTTTGAGCTGCCAATAAAAAAGTAACAGGGATCTGAAAGAAAACATCATCTCCTATCTCCTTCTTCACCATTTTCATCCTCAGTGCCCGTGACCCGTGACAGTATCACTGCTGAGTAACTCAGMCACCTATAACATTTGTGCCATATGATGACATTATGACATGCAGTATTTGGTCACCCCAAACCAAAGAATAATAAGCCTACTGCATTCAAGTTCTTCTTGTTAAATCCACCCACGAGGAAAAGTCCATTTGCACAGAGTTTGTTGAGCAGTTGACAGCTGCAGGCCTTTGCAAGAGAAGCTCTCTGCTTTCTTCCCAGTAAACATGCCTCTTTTGTACCGAATATCACCTGCAACAAGATAAAGACAGTGAAGGTCAGTCCCAGACTAGGGTGCTGGAGTCATTTGAGGAAGAGCAGTGTTTTTTTCCCTCTGTCTTCAGAAGGAGATCCACATGCGCTCATGAAGTCGCCACATTTTTTCCAAAGGTTCAAAGAAGGGAAAGCTCAACTCTGAGGCATGCATTTTTCCCTGCATGTGGAATATGAGCAAGTTAAGAAGCACATGCTTCCCACAGTGTTCTTGTTTCCATACTAATCTCTTTTCAGAAACCCCTCCTGATTAGGATTTCTGTGACAAGATTCTGTTTTCCTGGGATATTCTGTGACAAGACTGTTTTCCTGGGATATTCGTTGTTTCCTTCATCCCATCTGTCTTCCCACCTTTCAAAGCCTTGCCTTTTACCATGAGAGAGGCATTTGACGTTGATTACTTTTCTTCATCACATTTACTATCACTGCCATCCTTGAAAAAGGCAAGAAGCAGGACCCAGGGAACTACAGGCCGGTCAGCCTCACCTCCATCCCTGGAAAGGTAAAGGAACAACTCATCTTGAATGTTGTTTCTAAGCATATGAAGGACAAGAAAGTGATCAGGGGTAACCAGCATGCATTCTCCATGGGGAAATCATGCTTATTCAACTTGATAGCCTTCAGTGATGGAATGAGTACTTACGTAGATGCAGGGAGAGTGGGGGTGTTGGACTAGATTATCTCCAGAGATCCCTTCCAGCCTAACCATTCTGTGATTGTGAGTCCCCTTCTACAATGGGCTTAGGAGGAATTGCTGCCTTTTCCTTCTCCCCTGGGGGAGATATTGTACCTCCTCCGATAGCCAGGTTCCTTCCAGTGATCGAGCTGAGGCCCTTCATTGTCTCTGAGAAGTGGGAATGGGAAAGCAGGACMCATCTAGTGGAATTCCTAAGGGATAACCTGTTATTTTGCATATTTTCCTGTCATGAGGATTTAGTGCTGTGASGTAAGAGCTCCAAGCTAGTTTTGCTGCAGCAGCATAGGCAACTGCTTATCATTTATGTTATCAATTGYTAACTCTATAATTAAATATGATGGGAAAACCAGAACATAATACGTACCTTTAAAAGTTTATCAGGAAGATAGAAAAGACTTAATACCGGACTTTTTGCATTATGTAAAGTGTAGGCAGGAGCCAAAACAAAGAACATTTTAATTTTCTCAGCCATCCGTGGCAGAGATGAAAATGCTACGAAACCTGAAAAAAATGACAAGATATCACCCAAGTCCTACAAGCAAACACCACWTGAATCSAAACACCTCCAAACCCATTCTCCTAACCCATCAATCCAAACCTTCTGCTTAGGGGACMGCAACAGAAAATGAAACTACACAGCTTCTGAACAGCTAAGGACTACATTGGACAAGACACTTGAAATACCACCCTCTGCAGAAGAATTGGTCAGGTGGAGAAAGCTGTTCTTTGGGCCAATGCAGCTGAGCACAATCTTGGGGAAGTCTCTGCCCTGACCGGTATCCACTGCATCCTGGACATCAAGTCCCCAGGGAACACCATAGGCAGAGCTGCCCCTTCTCCCCTGGCATCCCAGCACCCTGCCACCAAGCAAAGACCTGATCTTTTCTTCTCACTCACCAATAGAGCTGCCCTGAGAATGGCCAATGTAGTACAGCTTCTGCTGTCCAGTCTTCTGCAGAATGAAGTTTATCATTGCTGGGAGGTCATATATGGCCATCTCATGGAAACTGGAAAACAAGGAGAGAAACTGGATGTGGTGCCTCGTTCCTGTCCTCTGTGCACTACAGTAACATCCTACACACACACGGTCGTCAGAGCCTGCCTCATGCGTGCTGACACCTCATGCCTGCAGGTCAGACCACCAAGATATGACTCTGCTTAGCATGGGCTCTCMTATCTTSTACTTCTCTCCTCTCCTGGGGCTCTCCCTACCCAGAGCATTGCTCAGGTTAACAAGTGCAGGAATTGCTCTCCAGTTTTCCACGGAGGCACTTTGTCCAGCGTCCATTGGCACGGCGCATGAGTGAGGGCCTTGTGCTCATTTGGAGCCTGCATCTACCACCATGGAATAGAAATATCTACCTACCGTGGCTGCACGGACTCTTGTGAGGACATGCGGGCAGCTGTGAGAGGCCCGCATTCCCCAACCTTTGATCTCATGAGCCTCCTTACCTGAAATCCCAGAATTCCTCTTGGTCAGTGGAGAGGTTCAGGTGTCTCCGGGACCAGCTGTTCCCCCTGCTGTTCCCTAACCAAACGTCATATCCTGCRTCTGCGAGGATGAAGGCCAGGCTGGTACTGGGGAAATTGGAAATCCAAGAGGTACCATCTAAGAACACGCCATGCTGGAGCAATACAGGTAACTTTAGTCCTGGAAGAATAAATAGAAGATATTCGTTCAATAAGAACTCTGGAAGGTGGAAAACGAGCTGTCTAGAGGAAGGTTGACAACACAGCATTGCCTGGAATTGTGTTGTAATTCAGACCATTAAGAGCAGTTTCCAGAACAGTAATATTCCTTGCTTTACCCTCTTCCCCTTCCYTTTCTAACTCCCTTCTCAGGCTCATCAGAGGGAGAAATGTGCCCCACCTCTGTTTCCAGCATCCTCTCTGCCATAAGGAATTCGGTTCACGCTGAGGAAATAGCCATCATCTGTCAGGACTTCGTGCTCCTCACTAGGATATCCATGAAAACGGATTATCTGACTCTGCAAGGAGAGATCAAACACTGGGAAAGAAAGCACATGTGTGACAAACTCTCAGAATGTTCAGTTTTCCCCATTGTTCCCATAATGATCTCTCCTACATGTGGAATGGTAAGAAATGTAAACTACAATCTGATGAGCCAAAGGACACCTAAAAACACCCTCATTTAAGAAAAGCCATGCTGACATGAAAAACCTTGCTCATCATCTATTAYGACAGSYAGCAATAAAACCTGTGGTGTCGTCTGATAGGTCAGGCCCCTGAGAAGGCCATGAGCTCCCCGTGTCGAGAGGGACACCTCRTGAGTCATGCAGTAGCACACAATGGTCTGTCACTGGCAAGACAAGACCAGGCTCCAAATAACATTTGTACAGAGTGTTAGTGAAGCCTCTGGAGGCCATGCCCTGCCTTTGCAAGGAAGCCTTACTGCTGGAGATGACAGAAATAATGTACCTCCAATGGGGCTTGAGGTTATGCCGGAAAGGACCTTCCACCAACATCCCTCATTCTCGCACAAACCATTGAGAAAACTCAAGATGAAGAATATGTCTCTGTAGCTCAGTTGAACTATGCAAGGTTGGGTCCCACTGAGGAACTTACAATGTTCATGAACTGCTCCGGGTTCTCATGGCTCGCTCTTTTAGGCACAACAGCATGGCTCACTCCCAGGACCAAACACAGGGCCACGAGGCACAGCCACATTTTGTGTCCCTGAAACAYAGACTGGGAGATAGGAGGGTCGCAGTGAGCAGGTTGAGTTGCCTGATGGAGAGAAGGACGTGAACTGTGGCGGTGTCCCGATCCAACATCAGGGGAGGTTCTGACACAATCCCAAGAGCGAGATAAAGACACAAACAAGGTCAAATRCCATACAACCCTGTAAGCTCTATTCTCATAATGGCAATAGGACAGAGAGAAGAAGAAGGGCAAAAAAAGAAAAAGAAAGAGAAGCAAGCAAGAGAAGCAACAAGATTAGCTACCACCACCACCAGTCCAGCTACATTKCGTTGGCTTCGCCTCAGTGCAGGTGAGGATCTCTTGAAAGAGAATTCAGAAAAAAAWATGTAGATCCTGCAAAGGAAGAATCTGTAGTCCTTTTACTGTCCCAGTTCTTGAAGAGTCCGCCCACTCTCTTGAAGGTTTTGCTCTGGTGCTCCTCTTCCCCCTGACTCGACTGCCAGCGCCACTCAGCAGGCACTGCTCAGCATTGTTGGGTTCTTGGGCTGATCTTACCAGAGACTGGATGCCAAGTCCAAGAGGTTGTAAATTGTATAGAGAAGTAGTCATAAATTGCATGGAGATAAAACCCCTGGAGCTGATATCACAGTCTTCCCAGAGATAGGATGTTGAGGCCAGGAAGTCGTAAATTGTATGGCAACAATGTGGAGACAAACACAATCCAAAACAGTCTGTTACAGGTGGGCACAGAGAGCGGAGCACAGAGCTGGTGAGAGGACGACATGCTTGCAGGCACCTCCCTGCACCCTCCCTCTCATGYTSCTGCTCCTGCCTGGGCTGYTCAATACACTCGATGCACTAACAAGTTTCATTAAGTTCAAGGTCTGTTTGTAGCACCTCCACGACATGATGCTGCAAAGGTTTGACAGCCCAGCTCCACGCGATGTGAGATGGACAGCCAGGCAAGATGTGCTGGTGGCCGAGGCTAATGCTCTCCCCTTGATGGAGATATAAAGTCTCCTGTCTCCCGGTGTTCTGCCCTCTCCTGGAAAGCACACAGCCAAGCCASTAGGAAGCCAGAGAAGAACATGGAGGACATGGAAGGAAAATGTCCGGTGCTGCTGTCCCTGCTTGCTTCAAAGAGCAGATCTTCACTTTAGCTATCCTTTTTCTGAACAGAGGAAGGRTCTGTAGAAGTTGTAGGAGGTAGCATCATTCACACTCAAGGATAACCAGGAAATGACCAGTCAAATATTTTGTGACAGTAAATCCCTCAAAGAAAATATTTGCAAGTTAGAGGTACTCACCACAGACTTCTTCTCACTCCAGGTTAAGTCTATGGATGAATTTTACTAATAAGATATTTTAAAGGAACTAAAAGGGGTTGAGCCCTTCATAACCTCATGCATACACCTACCTATCCCTCTCCAATTAAATTGTTTCTTGTCAAGCTTTTCTTGCCAATCCTGTTCAGCTTCCCAGCGGCTTAAGTATAAAACATAAAGGCAGGATAAGAACATTTCATTACCTCTGCTTGCCCTAGGTTATTTAACTAGTTAATGACTCTTACTCCAGCATGAAGTTCCAACCAACATCATCTTCTGAGCAAATACTTATGTAACATTAAATAGGGCAGGTATTCCCAGGACACTGAATTGGTGGCAATCTTCAAAGGGATGGCAGAAAGAAAGATTCTAGCTATGGCTGAGACAGAGCTTGGAGCAAGAGTGCACCAGAGGGAGGGGATGTTGATGAACAGACTCTTCAGACAGAGCAGACGACATCCCCCAGTCAGTCCCAAGCCCTTTCTGTGTTCTGGAGACCTGTCCCTCATGCTCATCTCTAYGTACACTCTAGCTATTCTTAAGGAATCCAGTCCTAACTCAAATTAATTGAAACCTGTCAATATTTTAATGGCTATGTGAAATTCGTTATGATGAATATGGAACAGAGCTGCATGCCCTGGTGTTAACAAGTACACAGAAAGGTTTCCTACCATCTCTCTATTTGAGCTTTGCCAAAACACCCGAGGCCTCTGCTTTCCCACTTGTTTAGCTCTGGGTTTCYTTTGTCCTAGGCAGCATGCAACAGCACCAGGTTGCTCAGAAGCTTTCTGGAGACCAAGAGGATATTTGTAGAATCATCAGTGATGGCAGCACAAGGTGKGAGGTGCCTCAATGCCTCCCCAGCTTGCAGAGGGGAAAGAGCAGCTCTGTCTTTCCACTCTCAGACAGACAGGACCATGGTGGGTCTTGGAGCGTGCTCTGAGGCATGGCCTTCCCCAGTGACTTTCCTCCTTATGGTCATCTGTGCATAGTCCCATTGCATCCTTGGAAAAATCTGAGGTTATTCACACAGAAAAAAAAATAATAATAATTTTGAGTTTCAAATGAAAAGTCTAGAAGCATCTTCCATTCATTGTGGACCTTTACTTGGAGCAGAACTGTCTTGGTGCTGAACATCACAATAATTACCAGAGAGATCTCTGCACCTAGGGAAGGTACTAACCCCTCCTGGGATTCCCCAGCCCATGAAAACGGATTCTCATAGTTGTCTCCATACTTTCAGTAATGATTCTGTGAAGGAAAAAAAAAGAGATATTAGTTCTCATTTATTTCTGAGATCAGTATAGTAAAGACAAACGAGAAGAACAGGTCTAGTATGTCTAGTATGTATGTATGTTTGATTTGGATCTGCAAGAGAACATGAGCACATTGGATTAGCACATCTGACACTTTGGAAAGTCAAGTGCAATACCATTAGGAATGAGGGATGAAAAACTACCCATGTTGAAATTATGAGAGATAGGATCTAACAGAAAGCATTTTGAAATTAAGAGAAGATTTAGCTTAAAATCTGCTTAAAGCTTAAAATTTAACTTAGATTAAAAAGTGCTCCTAAGATCTCTACTGTAAAACTTGCAGGAAGATTTTCAGGTTTCTTCTGTTTATGGGACGTAATGGGGTGCACCACAAGTTTTGTGGAGGTGAATGACTTCATTGGGAAGTCATTGTCACTTATCACGGCTATCAGGAGAGGTTCCTGAAGACCACAGGAAAGCAAATGTCACTCTGGTCTTCCAAAAAGGCAAGAAGGAACATCCAGGGAAGTAGAGGTCAGTTAGCCTCACCTCCATTCCTGGAAAGGTAATGGAACAGCTCATCTGATATTCTATTTTCTGACATGTGAAGGACAGAGAGGTGATCAGGAGCAATCAGTACGGATTCATGAAGGGGAAGTCATCCTTAACCTACTTGTTATCTCCCTGTGATGACATGACTGGTTAGGGGGGAAGGGTAAGGCAATGGATATTGCTTATGTTGACTTCAGCAAGGCTTTGAAGACTGTGTCCTATGACTGTCTCCTCATGATAAAGGATAGGGAAGCGGACTAGGAGGAACTGGGAGAAGTGAYTGGATCTGTGCTRCCATCCAGAAAGACCTCAACACGTCAGACCAGCTTCTTGTTAGCAACTTAAATACCAGCATGAAAACACAATGAAATACCTCAGCATGAAAAGACAATGAAAAAGATGGAGAGTCTAAAAACAATGACTCAGGAAGAGCAGGGGTCAGCCTGTTCCCTGGAACAACATAGACCATAGTGTTTTCACACCTAACTGAAAATTGCATGGGCAAGAGAGAGAATCAYCAGTGCCTGCACTGGGTGTGGCAAATATATTCATACTTAAGCTAATAGCATGTTCGTCCCATCTATTTATTACTTGTGCTAGCCAGTAAGTAAAATAATGCTTTGCATGCAAAATTGTCCATGATTCTGCTTGAAAGTCTCTGTCCGTAGAAAAAGATGCCTACAGTGATGCAAAGCGTGGAAGGTTTCAGAAGTTATAAACTAAAATTAGCTTTTTYTTTTAATAGAAAAGGGTTTTAATTGTGCCAACAGTAGCAAAGAAATACTGTGAAAAAATGGTAGCATTTTTTTTCTGTGTTAGATGTTCATTTTTAGACATACAGGTTTAAAGAATCCCAACCTGCAGAAATTATAAGCACTTGCAGTCCTAAGAAAATAGAGCTTCTGATCCTATGCATAGAATTAAGGACCAATGAGATAAATTCACAACTTCTGAATCTCTTATATTTAACAAAGAGAAAACTTCTTAGCAATAGAAAAAAAAAATGCAAAGTTTCATATACTTAAAGAATGACCAAAATTTAAATCAGCCAAACAGTCTGTGAGACTGGAAAGATGATTTAAAAGCATCATTTGCCACCACCGCCAACAGCCACATTGTGGATTCCTGTTAAACATTATTCTTACTGCTAATTTCCAATCTGGAGAGCTCAGCTCAGTATTTATAAAGGTGCACCAAGCCAAAAACTCTATCTGAATTGTTTAATGAGGAAAAAAAAAGTTCAGGGAACATCAATGAAAGTTAATCTGTCAATAGATTGCCAAACAGAAGTTCAGTAACAGTAAATTATAGATGGGTTTTCAGACTTGGAAACGGTTGCTACCAATGTGCAAAATAATACCAAGGTTAATGTGGACTAATTGCAAGTATAATTAATAGTGCACCTTCAAATAATACCCTTCAGGTTCCTCTTTCAAGTGAAATGAAGTCTTACTCATCTTATCTCCTTGATAAGATGATAAGAACTCTAAGAAAATTCTAAACAGAACTTTATATTRCTTTTGAAATGGGGATTTTTCACACAGAATGACTTGTAAATTGCTGTGTCCTCTCCCATCCCACTGAAGATCAGTGTGGTCCTGTAACAGGGAATCAGTTAGGCATGGAATCATCTACATGATTGCAAACATTTACCCTATTATTGCATCTAGTTCTGAAACAAAAGGATTACAGGACAAAATGGGTTGAAAGGGTCCTCTGGAGTTTATCTTGTCCAACTTGCTTAATGCAGTACTCCTACATCATATATGCAGGTTCGAAGGCTTCATAATTGAAGACTTCTGGCCTCCATTAGGAAGCAGGAACAAAAAACACCAAGATCTTTGCTGCCCACCTTTCATGCAGCTGTCTCCATTAAAGCCATGTTTGAARCTCCTGTCTTTGACACCTTTCCAAAAGTGTGTGCAGTCTTGGAAGTAGCATCCTGAGTCACAGATGGCAGCTGACACTTCCCTCCAGCTTTAGAGGATTCAGCATTTCGTGCTCCAATTCAGACCTTTCTGGATTGTTATCTAGCTGTTGGAAGGAATACCCCAATTCATAATCTCATCCTCTCAAAGGTCATGTTGCATTTGATGCAGGCTTGGCTCCACTGCAGCAAATTATGGAAACACAGGAGCCAAGGACCAGCCAACACAGCTCCTGCTACAGCAGGTGCCACATCAAATAGTTACTTGGGTATAAAACACATAGAGCTCCACCCAAAAACTCTCATGGAATCTTTTTTCACCCTTTATTCCAACAGAGCCCATAATAAGACTTGCCAGTTTAGGTGGGAGCTGGAATTTCCAGCCCAAATGTGCCAATATCTAACTTTTATCCATGTTCTCATGAGCTCCATTCACCTTCAGCCCACATAGTGTTTTGATCTCTTTAATTATTCAGAACTAAAAAAAAAAATAGGGCGAGGGTGTATTTCTTCCTACATGGGTCCCAATTATCATGAATCTATGGCTAGTCCTCGAAATTGTGGGCAGCATCTTGCTCCTGATTCAGAGGAGGAGGTAAAAATACCCTAGAATATCTTGGCCTTCCAACAGTATCCTGCAGATTTATGCAGTGAGTTACTAGTTTGGAGAGGAGAAAACTGGGAGATAGAGAAGTTCTTAAGTCACACATCAGCAGAACTACTCAACAGACCTTCCAGGATGTTTGAATGAGCAAAATCCCAATGTGTTTGCTTTAAGAAAAGCAAAATACTTTGAAGAAAAGCAAGAAAAGTAAGTGCTAAATCATGAATTGGCTACTACAATTCATGGGCCTTATGATATCCATCCATGATCCATGGAGAGGGACCTGGGAGTCCTGGTTGACACCAAGTTATCCATGAGTCAGCAGTGTGCCTTTATGGCCAAGAAGGCCAATGGGATCCTGGCTGCATCAGGAGGATGTTGCCAGCAGGGCAAGGGAGGGGATCCTGCCCCTCTACTCAGCTGTGGTAAGTCTGCACCTGGAGCATTGTGAGCAGTTCTGGGATCCCCAGTATGAGGGATGTGGAGCTCCGAGAGAGGGTCCAGCAGAGAGCAACAAAGATGATGAAGGGACTGGAGCATCTCTCATACGAGGAGAGACTGAATGAGTTAGGCCGGTTCAGCTCTGATTTCAGTTCAGATCTGATTAACATGTATCAGTTCATGAAGGGAGAATGCAGGGAAGAAGGGGCCAAGCTCTTCTCAKTGGTGGCCAGTGAAAGGACAAGGGAAAATGGGTATAAGTTGAAACACAGGCAGTTCCATYTCCATGTGAGGAGAAACTTCTTTCCTGTGAGGGTGACAGAGCCCTGTCACAGGCTGCCCAGGGAGGTTGTGGAGTCTCCTTCTCTGGAGGTCTTGAAAACCCGCTTGGATGCCACCCTGTGCCACATGCTCTAGGTGTGCCTGCTTGAGCAGGAAGGTTGGACTASATGATCTCTCAAGGTCCCTTCCAACCTTGAAGATTCTGTGATTCTGTGATATGCAAGGGAAGCATATCAGTAACAAGAGAGCTGTGCTGGCAACATATTTGGTGTTGGCCACAAAATGGGTCCTAGGGCCAGTATGGCCCTGAAAATCTGTTTCACATCTAGGGTTAGGGCTAGGGTTGAGAGAAGGAGACATCATAGAGGTAACATTGCATGGGGAGAGGAAGGGTGCAGACCAAGATGGAAATTTCATCTGTTGCAAGAGTAGTTTCATATAATCCTATTGTGCCCAGCAGGACCAGTGCAAGGACATCCTGCATCAGAAGGGAATTGCTATCATTCACTCATATCAAGCAAATACTATTAGAAAAGAAGAAAATCCCCCATGACAGCATTTAGAAAGACTATTCTTTACCTGCATTTTTTTCTGTACTTTTAAAAATATTTCTCAGCACCCTTGGCATTCTGACAAACACATTGTTGACATACTTACCATGTTTTCTTGGTGAATCTCAGAAGTTTGACTGGTAGAAACAAGGATGTTATAAAATAATTGCTTTTCTTCAGGCTAAGGAGAAAATGACCAAGAAATTGTGACACAACCTCTCTGGAATTACATTTTGCAGTAATTTTTTTACAATTATAGGTGCGGTAGGTGCAAAGTGGAGCTTCCCACTTTGAACAGCAGCAGCAATTCAGTTGGTCCCATCCAGGCTGCCTGTTGCAGTTGACAAGTCCCGTCCACACCGTGATGGACCCTCTTCTCTCTCTTTCTTGAGAGGGGGTCTCATCAATGTGTACAAAAACCTAAGGGGAGAATGTAAAGAGGAAAGGGGCAAACTCTTCTCGGTGGTGACCAGTGACAGGACAAGGGGTAATGGGTGTAATTTGCAACACAGGCAGTTCCATCTCCATGCGAGGAGGAACTTCTGCACTGTGAGGGTGACAGAGCCCTGGAACAGGCTGCCCAGAGAGGTTGTGGAGTCTCCTCTGGAGGTCTTCAAAACCCTCCTGGATGCCACCCTGTGCCATGTGT
Source organism: Nothoprocta perdicaria (assembly GCF_003342845.1). NCBI lineage: Eukaryota > Metazoa > Chordata > Aves > Tinamiformes > Tinamidae > Nothoprocta > Nothoprocta perdicaria. The sequence goes on along the minus strand of NW_020455489.1, from coordinate 766,424 downwards.
TCTAGGTGTCCCTGCTGGTGCAGGAGGTTAGGCTAGATGATCTCTAGGGGTCCCTACCAACCTTAATGATTCTGTGATCTGTGGTCTTTTCAGGGGAACACATGCACCGACCAGTCATAGCAGATCCTGTATGTTGGAGAGTCAACCAGGTTGAAAGACGTCTCTCTGCACTGAAAGATTAAAAATATTTCACGCAGAGAAGAAAATGTGTCTACTTTTAAACAACAGCTAGTCCACATGTTTACAGGCAGCTAGTGTGCATCCCAGTATTATAAGGAATAAGAACGTTTCCTTCACATAGTAAAAAGTAGATAGACCTGTTTAAGAACTGGAATAACCTGATGTATCTCCTGGTCTGTTTGCTTTTGCTCATCATTTCTCGCTTGTTTCTAAAACATTGATAACTGCTAGGTTTTAGAGGAGGAAAAAATGTCATCTCTATACTTCATACAGAAATTAAACCCACCTCTTCTGAATGTTCCTAACTGTATGCATGTGTGATATTTGTGGCATTGCTTGGTGCTGCACATACTGAATTTGATCAGAGTGCTTTAGTCAGCAAATACATTGCTCACAATGAATGACTCACCTCAGGGAAAGCTTGAGACTTAGGCACTTTGTACATTCTCTAGCTTTTGTACCTTGCTTTATACTACTGTTGGACTGTAATTCTTATAACTGCATTTGGTTATTTGCTTCTCTGCAGCTTCTTCATTTTTGCTTCTCAACACTTGCAGAAAAGAAAGACAATATTCAGAATAGGATTAGCAATTATTTTTATTGAGTTTTGGAGACAGTAGCATTGCAGATATGGGTATTTTTCACGTATGTATTATTGCTGAGTTTTGTTTGTTTGTTTGTTTATTCATTTGTTTTATCTGTTCGATCTCTTTGTGACCCATCCTGGTAGTTTGACAAGTCCAGGAATAGCAGTGTGAGCCATGAGAGAGCAATAGTGAATTTCCTAGGCCTGGTAAACTTTGCTAAGTATCCAGACATAGGAGTAGTTTTAGGTCGCTAAGTCTGTGTGGTCTCAGTGGATCTGCAAGTATTTTAAAGGTAACTACTTAAAAGCTTTTTATTCAAGTACTTTCAGTTGGTCAAAAGAGTCACAAATTTTTAAATCCTGAAAATAATATTAATCTAACAAGACACATCAGCAAAAATGTATCGAATCCTTACAAACAGTATGTTTATGGATTCTTCTTCATCACATCAATGATTTCTTTATATAAAACCTCTGTCACATTGAGATTCAGTAAGAAATCCAAATGGTTCCACCCAGGAATTAATTTGTGGTAAACAAGGTTAGGTATTTGTGGAAGGAGAAGGGTAACAGCCCTAGGATCAGACAGACAGTCAGTTTCTCCATTCCAGATGGCAGTTGGCACGTTCATGTTTTTCACATCATAGAGCGGTGGAGCCACCTAAAACAAAGGGGGGGAAAATGATTTTACAAAAGAGAACAAGTACGTGTTGCAGTGCAAAGAGAAAAAAGGCTCTAAAAGGAATAATTGTTATTGATTTGGAATTAAACAAGATTTACCACAGAGTTTTTCTTCTAGAAAGGAGAGAAATTTGCATTAAAAGATGCAGAATGATTAAATGTGTTACAATTTTGCCCAGAGAACTGGTGTAAATTGCTTTTTCCRTGTTAGAAATTCTGGTTCTGGCTCTAATGGCATCTAGTTGAGCATGTAGTAGCAGACAAGTGCCTTCAAAAGTCACGATGAACTTCAAAGTGGTGGCTTCCATTACAGGCAGGCCACAGCAGTGGCAGGGGACATCCTAAGGCACAGCTGGACATTGTCTTCAGGAAGACCAACCCACATGCATCTCTCTTCTCTATCTTCTTTTTTTTACAGTCTCAGGAATGCATCTAGGTTGTACCCCTTATTCTGAAATCCAGTTGATACACAGGCAAAATTGCATTTACCGCAATCTGATGTTAGCAACAGCCCTTCTTCAAGCAGAAGGTTGGRCTGGAGATCTCTCAAGGTCCCTTGCAACCTGCTCTGCTGCGATTACACCTCATATAAGCATTTCTTTCAGCTTTTTAATAGGGAGCAATCTTAATACTATTAATACTATTAAGTAATAGGAGCCAAATCTCTTCATTTGCACCGTTACATTTGCTACATACCCCTGATACTCTTCTTGCCATTGAACCAGGATTACCTAGGCTTCCAAAGGATGCAAATTCAACTGTTCRTCTTTCATCTTGCAATGTCAGGGCTGGGTGCCAAAAGGGCTCAGTGCCTCATTTCCATCAAAAGCAGATAGAATTTATAGTCAGGACAAAATCTTCTGTTTTACATGTTTCAGCTAGAAACTGGCCACGGCAATTACACTTTTGTATGTCAGATTATGGTCTCCAATGAAAACTCTGGAGAAGTGGAAAACATCTAATACTTTATTCCATCTGGAAGATACTTATAAAAGAAAGTTTAGAATAGGAAGCACTGTTGTTTCAAGTGGAGGTTCTACTGATTTACTGCTTGCATATCCACATTGCGTGCTTTGCTAAGAGAGGACAATAAATTCAGGGGAATAAGAACAGGTTTAGGCAAGCATGRATGGATGGAGGAACAGAAAAGATGAAAGAAAAGAAAGGTCACAGCTCTTGAAACTGAAGCAGTTTACCTGGCTGTAGCGAAGATTGTTATATATGCTTCCCCCATSAAAAGCTTTCAGTGTACCACTCTGAATTCCCTGCAGCAAAGATCAGAGGGAAATGTTTAAGTGACCTTGTCAGAACAAGCATGCAAAAGTTAGCTCCTGACTTGTTAATTTTCTGAAATTGAAAAATGAAAAAAAAAAAGGAAAACGACTACAGCATTTTCTTCAGATTTGGAAGGAAACCCTTTTATCTTTTTTTAAATGAAAGGGGAGATAGACATGAAGGCAGACTTCAGGATATATGTGCAAGGATWAAGTGGATTTCTTAGAGTAAAAGTTTGTGGTTCTTCCAGGAAAGAAATGGTGGTCACAGTCCACTGAAGTCCATTTTGATTAGGACACATCTAGTCCTTTCTCATTTCCTTCTGGTGGCATAGAGAGAAAGTCTTTGGCTTGCTAAATTTAGACAGACTTCTGCATGTGATGCTCTCAGGGCAAATATGTCATTTTGGACTAGATTAAATAATAAATCTTTGGGGACACGGTCAGTTTCTTTGTGARATTGGTGATCATCGCTGAAGATTTTTCAGATGCATCTCACATGTCTGTCCTAGGCCATATACAGAWCGAGGTCTAAAATATCTAAGCAACAATGCTTCCTAAGGACATCCCGAGAAGCTACCCTGCGTTTTATGAAGGGAAAAGCACATAACCAACAAAGATACCACTAATATGTTGCAGCAGACCCATAAATAGATCAACCATAAAGGACTACCAAAATGCTCTGTACTCTGTTTTGGACAGGAGACTAGCTGGGGAAGTTTACCTGTACCCAGTGGATGAGATTTTGCACTGATGTTCCTGCTGGGGCGTGTGCTGCATACACATCAATTCGGCTCTGAAACAAAACAAGTGCCTTTCACAACAGGTTTCGTTCAGCTCTGCAAAGCAGGGCGGCTAGTCCCAAGACTTTGTATTTTCGGGAGATACCGAGGGCCCGCTGTAAATTAGTCCTACGTACCGTATTTACATTGCTCCAGTTAAAGCCGAAGAGCGTAAACAAAAAGTTCCTACAGGTCTTTGAATAAGGGCATAATTTTCCCATGAGCAGTTCAAGAAAGGAAGTGTGTGGCATGAATTCCTTGGTGCCAAACATTGCCTGTAATATTACAAACAGAGGTACCAATAAAATACGTAGATTGGTCATGCTTCTCCTCAAAGGACTAACACTTCATAGCTTTTACCTTCTTTCCATGCTGAGATACGTGTGTTGCTCATGAGTAGCTCTTCATGGTATTCCGTAAAATTTTTTTCATTCCATACATTTATATGCATGACAATCCACATTCATTGTGCTTTTACATTAAATAATAGAGTTCACCATATCATTTTTATTTACCAACATTTTACTACCCCGCTGTGTGAACATCTGTCCATACCACTAGCTCTCTAGATCCTAATTCTTCTGTAAATCCAAGCATTTTGGATATTAAAGTCAGGATAGCACAGAATAAAAATCTGGATTGCAATATGGGATTCTCTTCATTATGAAARCGGAGCATTAATGATCTGTGGTGAAAAAAATATCTGCTCTGCTGTGCAGGTCATTTCAGAATACCTATGAAAAAACTCATTAATCTTGGCTAAAAATATATAATCCRTTTAAACGGCCAACCTACCTTAAGCCCATAGTCAGAAAATAGTGCGAGCTTTTTTAATGGACTTCGAACAAATTTAACAGCGGCCACAGGGGCTAAAGCAACGTACAATTTGATTTTCTGAGCCAGTTCAGGTAGAGTGGAAAAGGCAACAAATGCTAAAATAAAATAAAATAAAATAAAATAAAATAAAATAAAATAAAATAAAATAAAATAAAATAAAATAAAAATATTTTAAACAGAAGAGAAAAATATCTTACTTTTTTAAGGCACTCAATTATACAGTTAACTTTCGTAAGAACTCTCTTGAAAATCTCAGAGAATCTGGAGAGCACCTATGTTGTCATAAGGTAAATCAAAAAGACTAAATCTGCTAAACTTTTGCCTTGACATGCAAGGATGAGCACTTATCCAGCCAGTGTGCAAGTGCTCCTCCTGCTTTGGATAGGTTGAGATTTAATTTTCAGATTGAACTTCGCTCTTAAATCTGATTATCATCTCAAAAATTAGTTATGAAATGACATCTATTTACCTTGAAAATTGTCTTTTATTCTGTCTACCCTGGCCAAAACTAAGGCTTGATAAATAATATAAATTGTTCTTCTACTTCTGTAAACAGTTCAGTGAATGTGCTACTAATCAACATAAGTATGGGTAGGATGAAGTAATTGTATTTTCTTTGGTTAATTGGCCAAGGCGAAGACAGAAGGTTGAGATGTGTTGAGGTTTCCAGAAAGAAGACAATATGGCATTAAGATTATGTTTAAGATTAGAAAGAATATGTTGCAGAAAGCTGTTCCTCACTCCACTTACCGATAGTGGTGCCTTGTGAATGACCAATGTAATACAGCTGCTTTTGTCTGGTTTTCTGTTCAATAAAACTTAGCATTGCTGGGAGATCGTACTTAGCCATTTCATCAAAGCTGCAAAATGAATGTTAGCTGTCTTACTGAGAGATGCAATATCTACATCTCAGTTTCAATCATCAAAAAAATAGCAGAAAACCACCAGTGTTGCAGATATGACAACCCCATAAATCTCTCCGTGCTACTTAGTGTGTCCCTTGGTAAGCGCATGGTTAGGAAAGCTAATATGTTTGAGACAGTTTATGTGCATTCCTAGAGAGTTCGTGTGTAAGCTGCCTGCCTTCCTCTTGCATAGTTTTTTGAAAGAATAAGGTCCATCAAGACAGTATTTCCAGGTATGAAGAGGGGAATTGCAGGCAGAGACAACAACAGTCCGACTTGCATCTGTCAAAGACGACTGTAGCCATGTTTTTTCACCACATCTAGAAAAATTTATTCATTGTGCACTTGAAATAAGTGGATATGCTTTAATTCAGTCTAGCTTGCTTCTCACCTGGTTAAGACAGCATCGATTCTTGAGCATGAAAGGGGTTAGGAGTTGGGTCCTCAGTCTACCACTGCTTACCTGAAAGCCCAGAATTCCTCCCGCATGGGGGACAGAGTCAGATGGCGTTTGCACCAAGTGTTCCCTCTGCTGTTTCCTATCCAAACGTCATAGCCGGCGTCTGCCAGGATGAAGCCCAGGCTGTTGTTAGCCAAATTAGTAACCCATATGCTTCCTTCTCCAAGTAAACCGTGCTGCAGAAATGCCACGGGCTTTGGGCCTGAAAGAGAGGCATCAGGATGGTTTCTTATTAATGCAGTCTGACAGCGCTTGAAATGGTTTGGAGGATCTTTTCTTTTTTGATTACAATTGCCAGAGCGCACTGAAATGTGTGCCAGAATTAAGTAGGCCTGTTTCCCTTGATTTTGGTAAAATAGATTTGCTGTGTAGTAGATGCACCAGATACGCGGTAAATTAGAGTTCTCCATAAGTTCTCCATCTTAGTGTGCTTCTGGCAAAGTTGCTCTGTTAGGAGCATTAGCAGAAATCAGGCAGCTGGGAAGCTTTGCAGACAAACTTGGAGGTGTCTGGAGAGGTGAGGTGATAAGATGGAGCTTCTCAGTTCAATTTTTGGATCTAGAGCCTCCCAATTTTGCTCAAATCTCTGCCTCAYTCATTTTCCCAATATTTCACCTTTCCCCTCCCTTCCCTTTGCTTTTGTGAACACAAGGAGGCCTGAGATCCAGGGCCTCCCTCAAGTGCTGGGACCTCTGTGCTTCCCTTGAGTGCCATTTTTCACAGGACAACATGGCCCTGGTGGAAGCTGCTCAAGGTTTTAGCTGCTCRAGGTTTTCACTGATGAAACTGCTTTGTTGATCTTCTGTGCAGGTGCAAGATTGGGCAATAGAAGCCAAGCTCCTGGAGAAAACGATTGGTGCCAAGAGTGCGCAGAGCATCGGTGGGTGGGGTGGATGGGCTATTACTCACTGGCAGGAYTGCAGCCTGCTGGGTGCACAGGACATCACCCACACCCAGGGGGAAGAAAACTCTGCCATGTCACTGCAGGGAATTCTCACATAGAAGCCAGTATTTTAAGATGTGGTTTTCTGTATAATACAGACATTAATTTTACCTTGGTTTTCAGCATTTCCTCTCCCGTGAGGAATTCTGTTAATCTGAAGGATATAACCATCTTCTGTTATGACATCATACTCCTCACTGGGAWAACCCCAGAAGGAAATCATTTCACTCTGCAAGAAGGAAAAACAAAGAATAAAAGTAATCATCAAGGCAATCCATAAAATCAGTATTTAACTTTCAGTGATTTATATTGGCTGTTTCCCAGAGACATATCGCCTCTGCCCTGATACTTACAATGTTCATATGTGCTTCTGGATTCTCAGCAAGTGGAAGACGAAAGAGCTGGTGTTCAGATACCATCCCATGGACCAAGGACATCAGAACTCCAGCCAGCCACCACATCCTGGGATTGCCTAGAACAGCACATCCGTTGCAGCAAAGCTTCCAGAATCAACAGAACTTCAAACTGTGTCTGTACTTACCAAATGTTGAGTTCATACTGCTTAGATGCCTGCTTGGTATTCAGAAAGAAATACTGCTTGGTGATCGAAACTAAGGAGGTCCGGAAGCTCCTGGAAAGGGAAAAGAAAACTGTGCTTTCTTTATATAAATTGGGGATTTACAGCAGATAAAGGAGAGACTTGAGCAGGAAACCAATTCAGATAAGACCGAGACTTAGCCTGGTGGCTTCTGTAACTCTTTCAAGCATTAACATTAACATGTACGGGCTCAGGGAATATATCCCAGGCAGAATATTTCCAGTGGGGTGGAACAGAGTTTCAGAAATTGGAATAATAGGCAAGGCAATCACCACAACGTTCTTTACAGATCATTGAGAATTGCAATGTGTATTGAAAATAGCATCACATGCATTTTCTGTTAGTCCTGCTTTAAAGATACCTGCTCCTGGGCAATGACAAAACCCAAAAAACACTCTAGTGCCTTAGCCTGTCACGTGAAGAACAACCCCCCAATCAACAGAATCATAGAATCACAGAATCATTACAGTTAGAAAAGACCTTTAAGATCATTGAGTCCAACTGTAAACCCTTCAACACCATAACTGCTAAACCACGTCCCTAAGTGCCTCATCTACATGTTTCTTGAACACTGGAGAAGAGGCACTTAGGGACGTGGTTAGCTGCTGGAACCCAAGGGAGATGGTGAGGCTGAAGGCCAGGGCATACAAGAAGAGGCTGTGGGAGCAGGGCTCATTCAGCCAGGAGATGGGAAGGTGAAGGGGAATCCAAATACATTTTCCACTGCCTGAAGGGGTTACAGAAACGATGGGGAAGGACTCTGCTCAGAGAGACACGGCAGAAAGCACCAGAGACACTATTAGAAGCTGCAGTCTGGGAAAATCAAGTTGAACCTAAGAAAATGTTCCTTTTCCATGTGGATGGTGCAACCCTGGGACACGTCCGTGAGCACTAGGGAACCTCCATCCTTAGGGATTGGTCAGCGCTGCCTGGACACAGCCCTGATGTTGGCTCTGCTGCAAGGTGGTGTTGGACTAGAGAGCCCCAGGGTGCCCCCAGCACCGAATTCTTCTATTATTCTGTGCCCGAACTTCTAATTTTGACCCTTGTCCAGCAGTGTGTCCAGCTCGGCCTGGGTCAAGTTCAATCTAGTACTACCATCTACACAACCACCGCAATATCTGATAAGCCACTCTCTCCTTTACATAGCTGAAATATTTTTAGCTCGGTATCCTGTTCTATTCAGATTCTCATCTAGACTTTCTCCTACCGATACACAAAGCATGTATTTGTCCTAGAAATGATGGCCTAGTGCCGGCCACTTCTACTCTCTCTCTTGCCAGCTGCACTAGAGGAGAATGTATGATTGAGTTGTGAGGGCTTCATAACATCTCAAGGCTGTTTGCATCACCTATTCAGAGGRCTCTCCTAGTTTATCCAGCAGACAGAGTGAGAAGAGCAGGTGGATTCTGATCAATCTGTTATGAGCCAACAATGCTTCATGCGTTCTCTAAATAGAAGTAAGAAAATGAAAAGAAAATCTCTAAGCATCTATTCTTCTCCTTGATCCTAGGGAAAGCAACAGAATTAATGATGTACCATTTATTGAAGGAGATACCTCAGTGTAAAWGTATGTGTTACTCGTGTTACCTTATATAGGAGCAATGTATCTCCTAGCAGCTCTATGAGTCACTTAATACTGATAGGAGACTGGTTTAAAACAAGTCAAAAGAAATTTTTCACAGTGGAAAGTAAGTCTTCTACAAGAGGTGGAGAAAACAAATGGGAACAGCAAGGTCAAAAAGGTTTTAGACAAATTTATGGACAACAGGTTTGTAAATAGATGCTAAAGGCATGTCCCACTAACAAGAGATGCAGATGCTGGGGGACTACTAATGGGCAGATATAGAAAGTGGCCAGGCCCACATGCTCCTCGTGAATAACCTCTTCTTTTACCATCATCCAGCAGATCAAATTTCATTCCTGTCTTCTCCAACCAAGGCAGCTAGGAGTTGTTTTTGTTGCTCAAAACCATAAMTATCATTCACATACATGGGCACAAACAGGGAGAGAACCAGCTCTACAAGWAGTTTTCCCAGACTTACCTTTAAAAGGCAGGCTACCAGGGTAGCCGAGAGGCAGAGCAGCTCCTCCAGAAGAAGAGAGTGAAATGTCAGTCCTTCTGATGGATGAACACTGTACCAAAGCAATGCCTAGCACGCAGAGGCAGGAGGAGAGGAAGTTTGGGAAGGCAGCAGCAAGGGACTGTTTGTCACCTCTAGCTGGAGTGCTGCGTGCTACTCTTCACCTCTCTTAAGACAACCCTATATGAACTGCCTCGAGGGTGGAGTAGCAAGAATGGAGAAGACTAAACGTAAACACAGAGATATTAAACAAAGAAATTGTTAGGCAATAACATACTTTAGAAAGGTCTTCTGCTGCCCAGAATTTGTTTATCAGGTCTATCAAATTCAGTTTAAGCAGTGTCAAATGAATGCTTATAGGTGATGGCGGATGTTTATAGAGGATCTCCACATGTTCTTAACTGATAACCTTGAAGAAAGATTCAAACATCACCTTTCAATGGCCCTCTTTTTTTAATTGCTACAAGAGAATTTGTTAATTTATTAAAAAGCAAGTTTAATGGCAGATCTTATGCTACGCAATATTAGGGAGAACTGCTAAATGTCAATTTGACATTAAATTCCAGGCAACAGTGTGAAAATACCCTTGTTTCTTCACACTCTCACAAGAAAGCATTAAGAGATCCTAAATACCATAGTCCACATAGATACTGCTGGCTTATCCTTTCCCTTCATCCACGGTAGGGCTGTGTCTGTCTTCTGTCTTGTGCTCCCGATTATTCTGCCCTGAAAATCCCAGTGCACAGATGATGGTGAAAGATACGTTCCAGCTGTCATCCTTGAAGGGACCTGAGATACGTCCAAGGTCCACATCTAGATTTGGCAATTGTAGAGCACTTCTGGCTCCATGTTTCCGTAGTTGAACTTTGAYGCTTCGTTTAGAGATTTGAGGGTAAAAAGCACCTTGCTTTTAAGGGATGGAAGCCAGACTTCCGTGTGTAAAACATGCCTTTCAACACCTCTCACTAACGCATCATGGTTGTGGTGACTGACCAGGATCAAGGTGAGACCCCTTGAGCTTTATTATATATTCTGGGGATCAAACGAGACCAGCATTTCCCACATGTTGGTGGGAAATGACCTCAGTGTCGCACTAGAAGCAAGATTTTTCCCAGGACTGGATCAGATTGTCCCTGCCCTGTCCCTGCCTCAGTCAGCCACGGAGGATAGAGAACATGCATCTCTCCACATGCCTCTCAGTGCCACGGAGGCCAACCTGGACCCACTATCCAGGTGTGGCCACTCTCACACAGCATAAAGGGGGTGACAGCTCATTAAGAACAGCTGGCCACACTCCTACTCGTGTAGCCCAGAATCTGGTTCTCCTAATCGGAGCACGTTGTTGGCTCAAATTCAGCTTGGCATCCACTCTCATTCCCAGGTCATTTTCAGCAAGGCTGCTACTGCACATTCCCTAATTAGTGAGTTATCATGTCCCTCCCTCATACACGGCTTCCTGTCACTGTCACATATTTCAGCTAGGTGTTCAGCCCTGCAGTAGAATACGCTATATGTCCAAGAGTTTTGACCCAGCTCATGCAACTCTTTTTTTGCAGTGCTCTTGCAGTCTACATGGCAAGTTCACCACAGGTACACAGAGCATTTCCCACACTGGAGTGCTCCTCTTCAGGGGATCTTGCTATCCATCATATTTATGTTTTATATACATACCTTTTGTAAAGTGACTGATGAGGATTCTATCCAAATTCTTGATCTTTATCTTTTTTGCCTTGACTCCTGGACTGTCTTCATCTTCTCCTAGAAATACCTTCTTACTTGCTTTTGCTGAGCAGCAGTTTTACTAAAGGAAATGCATAATTAACAGAAACTACTGAACTTTTGCATAAATCCAAACTGACATTGAGAACCCAGCCAACTCTTCAGTAAAATATGCCTTTCTCAAGTAAATGTAAGGCATAGATTATTTGATTATTAAATATATATTCAAGAATTTTGAAAAATCTAATTTTCATGAATAAATTATACACACAAATTCTAGTAAGATTACATTGCCTAGCCTGCTGGCAAAGGTACAGCTGGGCAATTCAGCAGGTTTTCTAAGAGATACCAGTTTACAACAGAACTCCATTCAGGATCTCTGGTGGTCCTGAACTGTTTGGCCATGTTCTGGGAACAGAGAGGACTTCAGCTTAACCACATCTATGTGCTAAGCACCTTATTCCTCCAAAGGATACACAGCCCTAAATAAGTAGCTGGCTATCAGAGTGCGTGAAGAAAAAGTGTGTCAGGGGAGAAGCACAGCTGTCAGGATGTTGAGCAAGATGCCAACTGGGCTTTCACAGCACATGTTGGGGAGAAAGATATACGTCCCCAGCTACTTCTCCCCAGGGTATGGATGTAGTTAGCTGTGCCAAAAAGAGAAAAATACCCACAAATCTGAATTCACTAAGATCCCACAGGTTGGATAGTCAGTGATACGTCCAGTCTTTTACAAAACCTGAGGATACTCCAGACTGAGCACGAAACCTCTATCACTGCTCCACAACTCACATGGGAAGGGTAAACAGGGCCTCCAACCTCTCCCCAAGGAATGTCTATTAAACAGCATCTGCTTTGAGGCCAGCTCAGAGCTGCCCCTTCAAGCCGTGTACCATCAACACCCTCAACAGATAAGTGCTGTCCCTTAGTTGCCATAAGCTGCCAAGGAGCTTTAGATCAGTCTGTTGTCAAATGTGTGCCAAAGCATTGGGTTGTTTTTTGTCCCAGAACTTCTCTGAAACTGCCTCCTTCACCTAAACAGACAGATAACAATAATAATCGAAGCATTTCCCATCAGTCACCCACCCTCCAAGCTGGCAGAGGGAAAGGAACATGTTTTCCTCACTTGTGTCTAGTTTAGGAACCACTAGCAAAGGGAGAAAGTTGAAGGGGGCAGCCCTGCAATGACAACAGGCAAGGTGAAAACCCTTCAGCTCCTGATTGTGGAGTGCAAGAAAGAGAAGCATTAGGCTCAAAAAGGTGTCCTTAGAAACTGTAATTCAGCATCTCCCAGCAGATGTTGTTGCCATCATCATCCAGAAATTTTCATTTTTGCCCAGGCAGAGGCCTTGTACATGTGTCACCACCCCTTGGCCTGCTCCGGTCTCAGCATCTTGGGCTCCCACTTTCTTAACATCAAGTCATTCCTTCTTGCAAAATACAAAAGAAAAAAGTTCCCTGCATGCTTATGGAAAAACTTGGGGTGCTAGAGTTAGGCCATCATCACTTTCTGGAAGCGGATCTGTAGATCTGTCACACCCTCGAGTAATTCTTGCTGGGGAGCACATTTAGGTGGGCAGAAACGGATTGTGCTGGAAGCTGATCATCAATAGGGCGGGCAGGCTCAGTTCCAGAACACTCCTAGATGACTAGTTCTGGAACTCGGTCAATCAAATAGCAGAGATAACTTATCATGTATCTCACACTTTGTGCTCTCCCGGTCTTCTTCGCCATCACGATCCTTTTTTTTTGTGTGTGTGTGTTGAATGTTCAGAGGGTGTCCTCAAGGCGTAGCAGGTCAAGGTCTAAGGATGAATCCTAACAATCAAATCCCATACATACTCCTAATCACAGTGTGCTACCTTTCCTCCCTCAAACACCACACTTGATAAAATGCCACAAAGAACCACCCCCCCCAAAAGATAGGGACGTAAGTTTACTGAGGCACATAATTAGTTGGAGGGTAACAGTTCAAGCGTTACAGCATCTAAATTACAGCCACAGCTGTAATTTATGGCAAAATAAATGAGCAGTCAGTCCCCACAGAAATTAGGGGAAGGGCTGGAGGATTCCAGCAGGCAAATAACTAGATGTTGGGAGTCTAGTATATCTCTTGATCTTTGTTATCACTATGTACGCTTCTCTTAGTTAAAGCTGATACAGAACAGGCAGATACAAAACAACCGAGACATATTGGGGACAGAGGTCTTTTGGCAAGACATTTAGTCTTCAAGTATCTTCATTTCACAGCTTTAATTACATAGTTGATTTCCTGATTAGCAGTGCYTGAACTGTCATCTCAACAGCTCCATTAACTCCCAGCAATTCCATGTTTGACCTTTTTTTTTCTCAGCATCATGGAGCTTTACAGTTTTTTTTTTCTCTCTGCTGCCTTTAGTTTTGGAATCTAAACAACCTTAAAAAGAAGAGCTCAATAGGTATTGGTACCTCCATCTAGCAGGCCATCTCATCACAAAGTCAGAAGCAGCAGCTGGATGTACTTGAAGGGGTATCTTAGGTCTGTTTATACAGATTCACAGAATGGTTGCAGTTGGAAAGGAACTTTAGAGATCCTCTGGTCCAACCCACCTCCTCAAGCAGGCTGTCCAGGGCCGTATCTGATGAGCTTTCAGTAGCTCCAAGAAAGGAGACCCGCAGTCTCTCTGGGCAACTTGTTACAGTTCTCAGTCACCCTCASAGGAAGAAAGAAGCTTTTCTCTACGTACTTAGACAGGACAGAACCTCCTATGCTTCAGCTGGTGCCCATTGCCTCATGACCTGTCAGTGGCCACCACTGAGAAGAGCCTGGCTCCGTCTCCTTTACACTCACTCTCCCTGTATTTATTTACAACAATAAGATCCCTCTGAGACTTCTCTTCTTCAGGCTAAACAATTCCAGCCCTCTCAGACTTCTCTCATATGAGATATCCTCCAGTCCCTTAATCATTTTAGTAGCCCTTTTCTGGACTTGCTCCTGGAGCCCTGTGTCTGTCAGCTCCAGGTGGCCCTTGGCCTCCACAGCCCCATTCTTGCGTGCTTGGGCAATGTCCCCTGTATTTCTTCCASGCTACTTGTCCCTCTTTCCACTTTCTGCATACTTCCTTCCTATATTTAAGTTTTGCCAGGAGCTTCCTGCTCATCCRTACAGGTCTGCTGCCACCTTTGCTCAACTTTCTTCTCATTGGGATGGACTGTTTTTGAGCTTGGAGGATTGATCCTAGAATATCAAGCAGATTTCTTGGAGCTTCCTTACCTCGAGGACCATATTCTGTGCGATTCTTCCAAGCAGATTCCTGAAGCCTGCTCTCCTGAAGCCCGGGCTTGTGAGACTGCTTTTTGCCCTGCTCCCTTCTCTATGGATCCAGAACTTCACTGTGGTCATTGCAGTCAAGTGTCTCCCAACCTACACATCCCCAGGCAGTCCCTCCTTGTTTGTAAGTACTTCAGGTCTGGACTAGCTTCTTAGGAAGCTGTCATCGACGTTCTCCAGGGACCTCCTAGCTTGCTTGTGTCCTGCTGTGTTGTCTCTCCAACAGATATTAGGGTGGTTAAACACTTGTAGCTAGAAAAAGGCCTCCCTCATCTACTTCTTCCTGATCAGATGGCCTATAACAAGCATCCACAACAATGTCACCCATATTTTTTCGGCTCCTTCATCCTTACCCATAAACTCTCAGTCAGCCMATTGTCCTCCCCTAGGCAGAGCTCCAAACATTYCTCCCAAATAGAGGGCATATATAATACCCATCACTTCCTTGGCCTTATCCCTAAAACCTCATGGTATCATGGTATATATTCCACACTGAGTTTGTGATGTCCTTCTGTGCACTGCGCTCTTCCAYGTCTCTGAGGCCCACTTTCGACTTGTTCATCAGCCCTCTAGCACTTACATTCCTCATCTGGATTATGATACCTTGTGCCCCTTGTTTTGTTTTTAAGTATTCATCTTTGCAGTCAGATTACAGTTTCCAGGATCCTTTCTAAAGAATGTGTCATTAGTCCTGAGTGAACTGTTCATTATGTTTCCAAATGGTATCCAGAAAAAGCATGCATCTTGCAGCAGTATTTCTGTCCAGGTTGGATGATGAGACTCAGAAAGGGATCCAGTTAATGGATCATACTCTTCCTGGAAGCCAGGAAGTCAGTAGTATTCCAGGAAGTGGAATACCTCCTCTCTGGTCGAGGAGGGTTGGGTTAGGGATTATTTACGCRAAGTGGACACCCATAAATCTGCGGGCCCGAATGGGATGCAGCCAAGAGTGTTGAGGGAAGTGGTGGGGGTTATTGCTGAATCATTTTTAAGAGGTTATGGAGAGCAGGGGAGGTGCCAGAGGTCTGGAAGAAACAAAYGTCACTCCAGTCGTTGGACTCCTTGCCCAAAAAGGGCAAGAGGGAGGAGCTGGGAAACTATAGGTCAGTCAGCTTCACCTCTGTCCTTCAAAAGGTGATGGAGCAGCTCATCTTAGAGAGCATCTCTAGCCATGTGAAGGAAAAGAAGGTGATTGGGAGTAGTCAGCATGGATTCACCAAGGGGAAGTCATGTCTGATGAACCTAATAGCCTTTAATGATGAGATGACTGGCTGGATGGATGATGGGAGAGCCATGGATGTTGTCTACCTTGACTTCAGCAAGGCTTTCAACACCGTCTCCCATAATATGGTCATAGGAAAGCTCCAGAAATGCGGACTGGATGGGTGGACAGTTAAGTGGATTGAGAACTGGGGGGATGTCAGAGCTCAGAGGGTGGTGATAAATGGGGCCAAGTCCAGTTGGAGGCCTGTGGCCAGTGGTGTCCCACAGAGGTCAGTACTGGGCCTAGTGCTGTTCAACTTGTTCATCAATGACTTGGACGAAGGTCTGAGCAAGTTTGKGGAYRATACCAARCTGGGTGGAGTGGCTGACACTCCGGAGGGCTGTGCTGCCATTCAGAGGGACCTGGACAGGCTGGAGAGTTGGGCAGAGAGGAACCTTATGAGGTTTCACAAGGACAAGTGCWGGGTCCTGCACCTGGAGAGGAATCACCCCAGGCACCAGGACAGATTAGGGGTTGACCTGCTAGAAAGCAGCTCCATGGAGATGGACCTGGGAGTCCCGGTTGACACCAAGCTAACCATGAGTCAGCAGTGTGCCCTCGTGGCCAAGAAGGCCAATGGGATCCTGGCCTGCATCAGGAGGAGTGTTGTCAGCAGGGTGATGGAGGGGATCCTGCCCCTCTGCTCAGCTCTGGTGAGGCCGCACCTGRAATATTGTGTGCAGTTCYGGGCTCCGCAGTATAAGAGGGAGGTGGAGCTTCTAGAGAGGGTCCAGAGCAGAATGATAAAGATGATGAAGGGAACGGAGCATCTCTCATATGAGGAAAGACTAAGCAAGATGGGCCTGTTTAGACTGGAGAAGAGAAGGTTGATGCGGGGGGTCTGCTCAATRTGTATAAATACCTGAAGGGTGAATATAGGTAGGAAGGGGCCAAACTCTTCTCAGTGGTAGCCAGTGATAGGACAAGGGGTAATGGGTGCAAGTTGCAACACAGCCAGTTCCATCTCCATATGAGCAAGAGCAACTTTACAGTCAGGGTGAGTCCTGGAACAGGCTGCCCAGGGAGGTTGTGGAGTCTCCTTCTCCGAAGATCTTCAAAACCCCCCTAGATGCTACATGAGACTCTCCTGGGACATGTCCTATTTAACATCTTTATGAATGACCTAGAAGAGGTCAGCACTCTTGTCAAGTTTGCAGAAGATACCAAATTGATGGCAGGGAGGAGGGTTACGAGTAGATACACTGGAAGGGAGGGTTGCCATCCAGAGGGACCTGGTCAGACTGGAGGAATGGGCAGACAGGAATCSTGTGCAACTGTGCAAGGAGAACTGACAAGACTTGTCACTGGGAAGGGAGAGTAGGAGGTTGGACTAGAGACCTTCTGAGGTCCCTTCCTACCTGAATTCCTACATTCCTATAATCCAGCCTCACAGTTCTATACAGATATCACGACTGCCTGAAGGAAGACCAGCAAAAGGTCTATAGGACTGCCAGGGGGCTGAACTAATGAGTCTAAGAGAAAGAATTAGGCCTGTTTAGTCTGGAGAAGGTGAAGTGCAGGAGGGATGTATCTGCAGCTTTCACTGACCGAAGAGGGTGAAGCCAGACTTTGCTCAGTGAAAGCACCAGAGGCATCAGCACAACTTGCAGCAAGGAAAATCCCACCTGGCTCTAAGGGTAGGTGCCACACAAGCATTTCTGCTGTGAGTGATCTCCATCCTCGGAGACTGTCCAGACTCATCGGGACGTGGCAACCTGATGGCTGCCACAAACTTGGTCTTGCTGCAAGTCGGGGTCAGACTCAAGACTCCCAGCTGCCTGGGTGCTGTCAAACCCAAGCTTGGCTGCGACCTTCTGATTCTGCTTCAGAGCATCCTCTACCCCAGGTCCTTCTCTAGCCATCACAGCATCAGCGAGTCCAACAGTTAGGTACGACGTCCCTTATCGTCTTTGAGCCTTTTATACTTTTACAGCCATAACCCAACTTTTCTTATTTTAAAAATTTGGTCTAGGAACCATACCTATTTAGGAACCATACCTAGACCATCTAGGTCTAACCATACCTAGACCTATTATAGATCTATTTTTTATGTATCTATATTATTATAGATCTACGTATTATCTATATTATTATATTATCTATATTACTATAGATCTATATTTTAGGTCTATCCTATGTACTTTTAAATACTTTAAGGAGTTAAAAACCTATGGAGACTCTGCATAAATTACGTTGGTCAAATGATCTTTTTTTAAAAAAAAAAAAAAAAAATTAAACACAGAAGCACCCAAATAGAATATACAATACGTTTATTTGGAACGAAGCAGCCGTGTGGCCAAAGTGACCCTGGGGGATGCACAGAGCGGACACGCCGGCTCTGTCCCCACACCGTCCCCACAGCGTCCCGCTCCCTCGSGACGCCGCTTGCCGCCCGCCCCGCGGAGGGCGGCCCGAGGCCGCGCCGAGGCGGAGCGCGGCCCGAGGCGGAGCGCCGTCATGGCGCGGGTGCTGGTGGTGGGCGCGGGGCTGACGGGCAGCGCCTGCGCCGCGCTGCTCCCGCGGGGCCGCACGCGCGTGTGGGACAAGGCGCGCGGCGCCGGTGAGCGCGGCGCGGGGAGCCGGGAGCCGGGGCGGGAGGCGGGCTGGCGGCGCGGGGAGCCGCGGCCTCACGGCGCCGCCGCCCGCGGGGCTGTCGCGCAGGGGGCCGCCTCAGCACGAGCCGCCGCGCGGGCTGCACCGCCGACCTGGGCGCGCAGTACTTCACGCTGGAGACGGGGC
>NW_020455489.1:659469-747437 GCF_003342845.1 Nothoprocta perdicaria | reverse complement strand
GCCTCAGGTGAGCACTGCCATCCCCATGCCTCCCCAGGTGAGCGCCACCATCCCCATCCTTCCTTCCCGCTTCCCCAGCGGCCATTCGGAGCACGCCTCGGCTCCGGGGCGTGCTGGCACCGTGGGGTGATTTTTGTCCCCCCGCCCTGCACGGACGGGTTGTTTTTTGGCCTGGCCCGGCTGTGAAACGGCCTTTGCCTYGGTTAGCATCCCTTGAAATCCCATCGGATTCGTTTCACGGCTGTTGGGAAAACATCCTCTTGGCAAATCCGCCCTCCCCAGGAGGGGAGTGCGGAGCCAAGCACCCCGTGTTTCCCTTTCCATCCGCGAAGCTCCTGGCATTCCAGAGCTTTGAAATGCCTGCAACACTGTAGTAATGACTGTGGATACCGAGGAAAGCCTAGGTAGGAAATTAGAAAGATGCAAGAACTCTTTTTAATTGAGTCCCTTGCTTTGTGTGGCTGCGGCGTCACCCGCAGAAGAGGGGTCACTGGGCAGCAGAAGTGGGGGAAAATCACATTTCTGCTGCTCAGGGACCTGCTCCGGACACCCGCATCCAGCTCCTGCAACCGTCCTGCACGTCCCCCATGGAGGAGAGTCAGTTTGTACGAAACTTCAAACACCTCCTCTTCACGCTGCTTCCACCTTTAGCCCTTCCAAATTCCCAGACGAAGAGAAGCTTTTCAGACAAACTGCTTTCTAACACGGCTCTGTTGCAGGAGACATAGGCAGGTCAGTTGCTTACACACAGACAGCCCTGGTAAGACAGCTATAAACTGAGGAGCTACCCCTGTTTGGACTTCAGCTATCAAAAATGACCACCACCGTGCATCTGCATGCAGCAAACTTTACTCATCTGTGTTGTTTTTGCTCTGTTTCAGCCTCTATGAGGAGCTTCTGTCTCATGGCATCCTGGAACCGCTGAGGGCACCCGTCGAAGGGATGGTGGTGAAAGAAGGCACTCGCAATTACGTGGCACCCCAGGGCAGCTCCTCGGTTGTCAAGTATTTCTTAAAAAAGTCAGGTAATTTTGAGATGCCGTTGCCTGGAGTGCAAGTCGTCAGTTGTGTTTTTGATGGTGTTCTGGAGCTGCTTTTCGTATTTAAAATTTCCAATTAGGATATTTGCTTTCTTCATTTATGTATACCTTGAGGTTACCTAAATGGATGAACGTGCCTGTATTCTAAGTCCTGCAAGCTCTTGGCTGACTTCAGCTGCGCTGCTGACGTATAAAAATGTAAGCACAAGCCTAAGGYCTAAGATCAAGGATCAAACGTATGTTTGTGCTGTTGTGTTAGTGTGTGAAAGCCAGATCTGACACAACTAGGATGGTCATAATTCAGTAGGAGTGGGACTGTACTGTGCACAGACAATTAAGAAGAAATTTGAGTTGCAAAACTTGTGAACCATTACAGTCTTCTAATTACTGAGGGAAAGTCCTCTGGTTTTCTTTTTTTTTTCTTTTTTTTATCTGTCAGATTTACTATCGCTTGTGTTTAACTTGCCCTTTTTGTGAAGCAGATGCAAATGTCTTCTTTGAACATCACGTAACTCAAATCTGTCTTCGGGACGGGAAATGGGAAGTCTCCAGGAAAACAGGATCACCAGAACAGTTTGATATAGTTATTCTCACAATGCCCGTTCCTCAAATTCTTCAGCTGCAAGGAGACATTGCAAACAGTAAGTTCATCCCTCAAAACTGCAGATATTTAACCTAAAATGACAATTTAGCACCTGATATGGTAAAGTATCACTCAACATTTTATTTTTTAAGATGAAAGCTGCTCGGACCCTGGAGCTCTGCAGCGAGCAGTGCCTTAGTTGGCAGTTTCTGGCTGCCCCCTGGGCGTTGTTTTCCCCAGATACAATTAGATCTCGGTTGTCGTTTGGAGATTTATCTGGCTCAATGTGTGGATGGTGTCGTGGAGTCTTTAGGAGGAGCAGTTGCAAGCTGAGAAGTGCACGTTCGAGCCTGGGCAAGTTTGCTGGCTTAGGGGCAGCGTCTTGGGCGTTGCAGTTGCTGCAAGTTTCRCCTATTTGAGTCGGTTCTGGTCTGGTCTCTGGCTTAAGGGCAGGTCTAGTAGTGCTCTAAAGAAGAACAGCTAATACCTGACTTGTTCTGTTCTGTAACTTGGATGTGAAATGTGTTCCAATATGTGGGTCTGCTGTGGATACTGTCTGTTAGAGCAGTAGGAGAGGGGGGTTAGAGCCCCCCGAGACCTACATGAAGGTGTTTCATGGTAAACAGAAGCTGTTTGAGAGAAAAGTAGGTGGGGGGAGAAGAGAAATAGGGTTGCTCAGCAGAGTATTGACCTCAAAGACCATGCAAAAGGAAAGCAAAAGGAAAAGGAATGTCTGATCGTGATAAGAAAAAGGAGTGTTTTTATTGCAGTCTCTTATTTTAAGCTTGATTCTCTAAAGAGGTACTTAGCCCAGAAGAACAGGGCTTCTCAGCTATTTATTATTTTGTGTGCTCATCTAGGCTTTCTTTAAGTAAGTATAATATGTCRGTGTGGTTAAGCCTTTTTAAAAGTGTAAAATTCTTTAAAGTGGCTACCTTTAAAGGTGGCTGGTGTTTACTGGCCCACAGATGTGCTGGGGCCGAGCATCCCTCTGATGTGCTCTCAAATAGATGCTCCAGTTTTGTGCTGCACCGGGGACTGAGCAAAGGACCCGCGCCAGATCCCCTTTTAGCCACTTAGGTATAATTGAATCTATGGGTTCAAAGCCAAATGGAGCTTTAAATGGATTTTGATGGAGGATTGTTAGTGTTAATGTGGAGATAAAGACTGCAAAATAAGCGATGCCGYGTAAGCGCAGCTGTGTGGAGTAGAGGAGGCTTTGAGCCTTTAGCAAGTGCCAGATTTAGGCTTAGATTTAAGTGTATGAAATGGCCTGGGTTGGAGTTGAGAGTTCGAATGACAGAGCAGAAGCCTTGAACAGTTCACCCTGCAAAGAACGGGCCCTTTTGTTGGCTTAGGCTGGAGGTTATTCTGTCACATCTGTATTTCTGCCATGCTTGAGAATATTTAATTGTCCAAATGGTTGATTTTTAACCATCATTGGTTCCGTAAGTGATCACCCTAAGTTGCTGCATATTTATTTATAAACATCATGTTTATATTTATAGATTAGATTTGTAGGTACTTGGTTAGATTGGACACCAGTGCTGATGTTTTCAGAGATGCATCCTGAAAAATAGGCTGCTAAATTTAATTTAGTTTAATTTTTAAGAGCACCCTACACGAGTGCATGTCGTGAGTTTCTCGTCACTGGGGTGGGACTGGGTGGCACTAYGTGCTAGGACTTGGCCAACATGTTGCCATAATTCAGGTGCCTTTTCATCCAGTGGCAAATCYGTTCCTAGACTTGTAAATATTTCCCTGTATCTGTACTTACAGTATTTAAAAATTTAATGTTGCAGAAAGTCAACGAATTTGGGGTTATAAATTTGAAACAGTCCAAAATTTTACCTCCAGACTTAGCTCTTGGGTTTATGTTTTGGCTTTAAGAGTGAAGACTAGCARAAGGGGAGTCGCAGGCTACTTGAGGGAGGTCTCCTGTCACCTCCCCAAATCGTTACATGCTGCTCAGAGAGTTAAAGTGACAAAATGGTGAGGGAGCTATAAATATATATATGTCTGTATTTAATATATAAAACTGTTCCATTTGGTTGTGTTCTTTTGCTCAGATTATTTGTATTCTTCAGCATGGGCCAAAGYTTATCACCTTTTAGCTGAAAGGGCRTAGGGAAGACAGTGAGTTACCATGGCCAGCCTTTTCASAGACTGYTGTATTCATTTCTTCTGTAACTCTTATACCCAGATGTACTTACCAATTGCTTATTTAGCCGTGGCAGACATGAAATAGGAATGCTGAGGGATGTTATAAGGTTTGAAATCGGCTAAACCCATATTTTTTTGTTGAATTGGTGGTCTATGAAATAGTCTTATGCTTCTTTGATCCTGGTATCTGATGAACTTAACTTTTTCCTGACTTTGTTTTGCTTGGTTTCCATTATTAAGTGTATACTATGTTTGTTGAAGTTACAGTAGAAGTACTGAACAAAATTTATCCAGAGAAATCTTTTTGCAATATCTTCATTTTTTTTCCCTCGCGTTCTATCCTTCTTTATATAAAAATATGGTGTATGAAGAGTTTGTACCTCTTCAAGCATTTTAAATCATTGCAGTTCAGTACTAGTATTGCGTGGCAGTAGAAGGGGAAAATGCCCAGCTACTTGCAACGTGTTGAGAACAACAATAGGTGGCAGCAATCAAATAACCTTTAAGACATCTCTTTTTGAAGGGGCTGTATTTAAATTTAGTGCACTAGTTTGTGTTGGGCTGGGTATTGTTTGGTGGTGATTACTGTGGTTATGCAGAAGGTAAGAAGAAAGCAAATAAATGTGTGTGCCTGAGTTTTGTARTGGAAGTTTATTGTCTAAAAAGGGATAAATGCAGAATCTTCGCAAACTAAAGGACTGCATTTTCCAAATATTCATAATCTAATGACTGTTTTGGATGTGACGGGCAAACATATTGTCTGCCCTTGTTAGAATAACGCTAGGAGTATGYAGCGGTGTGGATATGATCACTAAGTAATCCTTTCTTCGAGGAGATTCAAAGGAGATTTTCAAGGAGCATTTTCAAAGGAGATGGGCAAACGTATTTATCAGGTCAGTTTTTATCCAGACATTTAGTACCGTAGCAATTAAAGGTAAAAAATTTGCAGCTATGTGTGTTGTTCCGAGTGTTTTCATGAAGTTGCTTTACTTGGAATTAAAATTTACGGTTTTGCGTAATAATCTACCACCAAAAATGAATGCCTTGGCTTTTGTTTCAGGCTTGACCTATTTCTTTTTCCATCTGTGTTAATGTCCCACATGCTTTATAAATAATACAAGCTGCTGATGATGAGAGGATGCAAGCAGAAGAGGAATATATTTCCTTAAGGAGGCTTTAAAATGTGAATAAGGAAAGTGAAACTTGGAGTTTTCACGAGGCCCAGGTTCTTGCTGAGCACTTCCTGCATATGTATTTAGGTTTGGGTAGAATGATGATAAATTCTGAATTTTCCAGGTCCTTTTCCAAACAAACTTAGTCGGTCTTATCCGGACTTCGAATTTGCTCTCATTACCTAACATATCTAAAATGTCTACTGTAAACACGTACACCAAATTGTTAATGACTTATCAGGCCCTAGGAGCTGAGGTCAGAGTACAAATATTTGTGCTTTCTGGTAATACAGGCAGTTACTAGTTCTGAGCGAGTGTAGCTGTTGATATTAATGTGGTGTTTTAAAAAAACACGTCACATTTAAAATAGAGGCATCTCACTAGGGCCTGAGGGTTTTGAAAGCGGTAGGATCCGCCTTGTTAAAACTGTGTGAGTTGTTTTAATTCARCCCTCCCTCTGCTATATATTTGACAGGTACCAGAAAAACAAAAACCAGAAGAAGCCAAGAGATGGTGCTGGAAGGGAGACCACATCATAGGTTAAAAATACCCTCCCGCCGAACCCRGGCGAAGAAGGGGGAATTATTTTTAGCAGGATCAGTTGTGTGCGTTTCAGTCACCACGTGGCCCACAGACAGTTGCCCTGGCCCGGTTTGCYGACTCGCAGAGGGGAGGAGAGAAGCCCCAGGAGGGAAGAAACGCTGGGCAATCTCAGGTTTGAGCCAGCTTAGGTTTCCTGCACAGCCCCAGGAGAGCACCTGCACCTTTCAGAGCAAATTGCCCCCATTTCACTGGAGTGCTTTAAACACAAATGACTCCTGATGTGTAAAGCRTGGCGTGCTCACACGGGTGTTGTTGGCTGGTCTGGCCCTTGGCGATCGCTGCAGCCTGGCTCTGCTTCTCAAGCTTCTTGCAAACTGGCTCAAGCTTCTTGCAGACAAGCAGCTTGAAACTCCCTTTTAATGCTCCTTTGGCCTCCTTGTGCCATTCCAGCACCACGTTACAGAGCAGAGGTTGAACCCTCAAAATATCAGATCAGCTAAACTTCAGTGAGGGGCACATACGTTAGGTTTTTTCCTTCTAAATAACAAAGGTGACAGGGTGGGAATATGGGTCMTACTTGGAACAGAGCAAATCAATGCTCTAAAACTGGTTTATCTGAACAATAAACACCAATACCTTTCGGTTTTTSCTAGCAGCACGCGGTGTTTGGTACTGTTCAGGAATTAAATGTGTAGACAGAGAAGTCTTTTCTGAGGCTGCTCTTTGCCATTAGCCTAAAATAAGAGGAGGGGGAAAAAAAAAAGTTCCCTGTCAAAAACCATGAACAAACCGAGCAATTCTGAAACTTCTTAATTTCTCTCTCTTGGGACATGCCTTTAATGGGCTGGTGTTTTCTGTGTTTCTGGACATGCTAAGGACATGAATTAAAACAACTCTGGACTAAGACCTTAATACCCAGTAAGCCTAGTTAAGGTATTTATAGTAAACTTGATTTTTTTTTTTTTTTAGACCCTGAAGGTAACATTTATTAATGGTTGATTTGGGGAAACAGCAGTRATCTACATCTCATCTCTCCCTTTGATTAAAATCTCTCAATCTCTCTCCTTTGCTCAAAGTTTTCATTTTTACATGAGAGGGAAGCAGGAAAGGAGAGATAAAGTGGAGTGGAAATATGCTTTTTTGTTGTTGTTGTTTGTTTGTTTTWAAAATGAATATTRTCAGTAATATTCATTCTAAACCCAGTGATACTCTGGCTCCATTGAGTCAGATGTAAAATTTGCTTTGAGATTGTGGTTGGCTGTTCACGTTTGGCATCATAATTTCCAAGAATGTGTGGTATGCTTTTTTGATTAAACTTCAGGAATACCTTTGCCCTCGCCGGTGTCCACTTTTTTCCTGTGCCAACAGATTATAGATGGTAGGGATATTTTGTATTTTACAGACGTATTGCGTTGTGCATTGCTAATTTTAGATGCATGAGCTGGGTCAGCTCACTGCAAGCTCACAGTAGGGGAAGAAACCCACAACAAAAAAGCTCTGCGTTTGTGTGGATCAGCAAACGGGTCTGACTCACTCGGCCGTGGGTAGAGTCCAGAGCTGAGCAGACTTGAAAGAGGAGGTGGGAACCCCCCTCTATATTTAGAAACCTGCCATCAGATCTGTTTAAAATGACTCCTTGATAACGTTGCACTCTGCAGGTTTATTGCTATTTCCAGGACTTTGCAGCATCTTGAAGAAATGGGTTGTGCCTGTGGTCCCTTGGAAGGAGCTCTCGTCYGGGACGTTTAATCATGAGATGGTCTCTCCTGTTCTCATCCAAAGCCAGCAGGTGACTGTCCGCAGTCCCCTCACTTCTTCCCAACTCAGATGACAGGGAGCAGGGACTGAGATTCGTCCAAGGGAGCAGATTTGACACAATAGTTTGTCGGAAGGTGAAGTCCTATATTTGCCTTTTCTTTTTCTTTTTTTTTTTTTTTTAATGCATTTCATTTGCAATGACTGGCACTGGCCAAACAATAGTCTAGCAGTTGCATTCAGTGAATTTCAAACATCTCTGAAGGTTTGGGGGGTTTGCACCTGGTTTAATCACAGCCCGGTGGGTGACTGCTCGTTTGGAGCCTGCAGATCGCAATTAATAGAGGTGCTAAGTTGATGTTGGCTCTTGGGGGCCTGGCTGGGAGGGAATGGCTGTGGATGGTGCTGGAGACCCAACAGGAACAAGAAAACACCCAAACAAGGAAAGTTGCAGACAGGTGGAGTTCTGAGTGATTGATTTTYAGTTTAACTACAAGGGATCATCACAGGCCTAAAATGCTGACTCAGCCGAAACTCTCAGGACCTTTGTGTCCCTTCCCATATTTACATTGGAGCTAGCATAATTTATGGAGTTAAATGCTTGCTCGAATTTAAAAACAAAACAAAAGACCCCAAATCTTGTAGCTTACAGTATTCTTTTTACTATCCCTTTGCCTATACAGGAGATGATCGTCTCTTTATGATATGACATGAAATCTTAAAATAAATCCTTGAAGAGCATCTCAAGGCTAAGAGACTAATGGAATTAATGTTTAAAAAAAAAAAAACTCAACCTTTTTTCATCTACTGTGTTGTTAGTGTTTTATAGGTGTGTAGTGCTTCCCAAGTACTCCTCAAGGCATCCTGCATTGGTAGCTTTTAGAGTAAGTCTGCTTTCTGTCTTTCTTTCTTACTTAACTTACTTTCAGAGTAAGTCKGCCTCATGTTTGTGCACCCCTTGGTGATGCTGCCATCTGTACGATGGAGAAAAGGTAAAGTAATGAATTCTGCACCTCTGGGTCTGCCCAGGTGCTTCCTGGAAGGCATCCTGCTCTCCACCACCAGATACCAGACTTCGAAATCTGCTTTCTGTGACAGAATCTCAGAATCATTAAGGTTCAAAGGGACCTCTAGGGATCATCTGGTCCAAACTTCCTGCTCCAGCAGGGACACCCAGAGCACGGGGCACAGGGTGGCATCCAGGTGGGTTTTGAAGATCTCCAGAGCAGGAGCCTCCACAGCCTCCCTGTGCCAGGGCTCTGTCACCCTCACAGCAAAGTTCTTCCCCATATGGAGATGGAACTGCCTGGGTTCTGACTCGTATCCATTGCCCCATGTCCTCTCATATTTGAGATATATCTGAATTGCAAGAAAACAAAATGTTTGCTTTGAAATATATATGTGATTAGTAGAAAAGTAATCTAAGAAGCACCGTTGCCCCAGGGTGGACCCATTTGCTCCTTGGCGTGAWTGTGGCCTGTCTGCTGACACCATTTTCAGCTCTGAGGAAAGCTTAGCATCTTGCTAAGTATATTTGTATTAAAACTCCAGGAGCACTTCCTCCTTTATAATGCTGTGGCTTTATCAGGGCAATATTTCCTAATAATATAGAAAATTTCCTAATAATATTTCCTAATAATAATAYAATTTCTTTTTTTCTGTCATTGCAGAACTGCGTGATTTAGAACRTGTTGCTTTCTCGAAACAAAAAGCATCCTTTTAGCAGAGGCAATGGTAATAGCAGGTGAAGCACAAAAAGGTAGGGGAAAAATTCTTGATGGTAGCACACAGTCAACTTAGTGTCTGTGCACACTCCCTGACACCCATCAAGGAAAGAAAACTGTTCACAGGGGAGATCATTGCATAACTCAGAAGCAGAAATCGTGTAGAGTTCTATAACACTGAGAGGAATTACAGCACTTCCCCTTTGGTATGCTTTAGGTCACTAAAAAAAGCCATGATACGAGAGAAAAATGAGGTATCTTTCCTCACCATGCTTTGCTTTAATCTTCCTTTGTCACCAAGGCACATATCTCTCAAGAAAATAAGGAAGAGAAAAGAAGAACGTGGTTTCAGTAAAAGCAAGCACTGTTGTTGCGTGCTGGAGGCAAATTTAGCAAAATATTACAAGGTATTACCAAAACTGTTCTGTTTCACAGCTTTTTGAAGAAGGGCTACACTTATCTGTTATATTTTACTTCAGAGGTAAAACTGCAGGTGTCTCTATCCAATTTAAATTTGTTATTAATTTAGTTATTTTTTTGAGCACATTGGATTGATGGGTCCCCCACATCATCATGATGTAGGTGCCATGAAAACCGTAGAGGCTCAGGTAGGTCTCTCACAGGGAACCAACTAACACCAATTCAACAGTATTTTAGCAAGAAAATGGGAGAGAAGATCAGCCCATCCGTTTCTTGTTAGCTTGAGGTGTCCTGTGCCCTCAGCCTGCGCGACTGGAGGAATCTAAAATAACCAAATAGTCTCTGCCATTTATCAGTTTCTCAGCAAAAACGTCATGCACTCGTGCATGCCGGCTCACTCCTGCATTGGAGTCTGCCCCAACACTTCCTTCAGCACCCAGCAAAAGAGGAGAGATGAGGATTTCATCCAACAGCATATGGTTTTATTTATAACATATTTCACAACTGTGACATTCGTAGACAGGGCTCGCTTATGTAAGACGCTCCCGCTTCTTTCCTCTGCCAGCAAGCAAAAACTTCCGTATGTGCACTCACATTTTTTAAGGTAAAAAGGCATGGAGTTGGTTCATTTTAGGTGGTGAAACTGAGGATCATCATTTATTTCACTGCAGTGATGGAAACTAATTTTGAGATAGTAAAACATACACACACGCTTCTTAACTGGAAGTATCCTTCTTTACACAACAGCAGGGAAGTCCTGAGAGATTTCTGTACGTAGAAAATTGCCGTATTTCCATCAGAAAAATTAACAGACAATGTGGAATACTTTGAGACCAAGATGAGGGAGAATGAAAGAAATCRGTCCAGAAACAGATATTGCAGGATGTGAATGATAAACAGTCTCTGTCCTTAAATKATCGTAGTAGCTTGTTTGCTTCCTCCACTTTGTGGTATTTAGCTTAAAAACATTAATARACTACAGTCTCTTGGCCTAATCATATCCAGGTGATTAATATCATCTCTTGCAACTGCTGAAACATGTTCTTTTTCCTTTTTTTTTTGTTTTTTTTTTAAATCAGTTATTTAAAAAAAAATTATTTGATGTTAGTGTTCCTCTTTCAGCTTTCTGTAACACTTACATCTGTGGTAGATAAGAAGTAAAAAGGGAAGTACAAACATTTCCAGTGCTGATGTTGGTGCTAAACTTGCTGGCCAGTTTTATGGTGCCTGTTACACAGCAGTAGGTCAGGAAGGGCTGCATAGATGTATAATGTACCTATATAATTCTCAGTGTGTTCTTTATGTTTTAATTTATAAATACAGGGAGTTATACATTCATTAAACACAAGCGAAAACTCAAAATGCTCTCTGCTGTGACCCACTCTTGGCTTTCTTTTTTGCTTCTATTTTTTTTCCTCGCATCATTTTCCCTTTTTCCAATGCCTGTAGCTCCCTGCTTACAGGAAAACTAGAATCTCATCCCGGGCTCATCAGCTTGCGTGGAACAAGGTTTGTGATTTGGAGTCCAGACAAAGCCAGGGACTTGCTGCATCCCTAGGAGAACCCGTGCGACGGCGGTCACATTCCAGACAGCAGCTCTTGCTGTTTCCTGTGCAATAAGAACTCCATTTCCAAACGGAGACAAAAGCCTTTGCTCCGCTGAGTCACGCTCCAGAGCCATAGACAGCTACAGCAGAGTTCGTGTGCGTGGTTCCCAGTTCCAGTTTTGACTTTGAAGTCAAAATTCCCTTTTTTCTGTCAAGCTGCAGTGGCGGTGGGACTGCACACGCATGCCCCTGCACGTGTTTTCTCCACGCCGTGTTATCCTGGTTCTCCCTTGTGGCTGCATCGGTGCTCCCAGCAGGCTGCAGGTTTGCTCTGCTTCACCTAAAGCGGTGCTTTTTGAGAAAGGGAAGTGGAAAARAGCACTAGCTTGCACGAGTCCAAAGCATGTTACCTCCCAAGGTGATGAGTAATCAGAAATTGCTCTTTTTGAGGGGCTTAATTCTCTTTTTGATTGCCTAGAACTACATCTGACTACCCATTAAAACCTACTTGAGGGGTGCTGGCTTGCAGCCAGTAGACTGTTACTGTAATAGCAGGTTTGATCCATGACCTGGCTGTATATCACGTATGGTGTGATATGCCTGGAGCCTTCATGGGCAAATACCGCCTGAATTTTTTTGCAAGAAAAATAAATTGTGAATTTATATCAACATTATATATTTTTATTATTATAATTTTTATTATTATAATAAATATTGTATATTTATTATTATATAAAATATTTATATTTTATATAAATAAAAATAAAAATAAATTGTGATATTGCCAACCAGTGAAGCCAAAGAAAATTGCAGTAGATTTAGAAAAGTGTTTAATTATGGTGTTACGGAAAGGGAGGGAAGCCGACGAAAGGGCAAAGAAACGACGCTGCGAGGACCATCTTGCTCTTGCACCAARTAACAGTGAGGTAGGAGGACCTGCAACTGCTCAGCTTTTTAAAAGCCCAATCTTGAGCCCAGTCTTGCTTTATAAAGAGCACTGTGCTGTCTGCTGCCAGCAGCAGCGTTGCAGGCTCTTGTTAAAATTGTGTGATTGCCTGCAGCTTTATAATATTGTGTGTTTAGCCCAAGAGACATCTACACTTCTTGGAGGGTTTTTTCCTCCCCCCGCCATTACCATTATTAGCAAAATACCAAATTYGGGAACTATCTAGAAAAAAAAAAAAAAAAGAGGAAATAAGTGTGGAATCTCTGAACTCGGGAGTGGGGAGAAGAAATGAGTAGTTAGCATGAGGAATTGTGGTTATTAAAGCTAACAGAATGGACTGAGCATCTGGAAAACACAGAGGGGATGACAAGTTAACGCTAGATATTTACACAAATATATAGTGCTAGGTGCCTTCTCAGCACCACTTCAAAGAAGATACAAGAAGATCCTCAAAGAGATTTATCAAGAAAACCTGAATTTACTGCAAAAACCRTCACATGCATCACAGGCAAAGAAAGGGGACGTGGGGTCCCAAGCTCGTTCAGCGCTTTCTGATCGGAGCTGAATTCCCGTTGCTTCCTAGATTTTGCCTCCATTGCATCCTTGAAATATATTTAATGTTGAAGGATACAATTGCCTCTTGTTTTTGTAAGACAACTGGAAAGGCAAAACTTGAAGACCGGTGCTTTCTGAAGAAGGAAATGAGCTTTGCAGAGCTGCTGAGAGCAAGACGGGATAAATAAATCGAGCTGAAGATGGGGAAGGAAAAAAATAGAAATTTTCCGAGGGAAATAAAAGATTAGATTAGTAGCAAGTACCTCCTCGCGTTCCTCTCTGCAGTGTTTGTTAAGGGTGTCCTTTCCCATCTTCTGCTCCTTGCATCACGTATGGAAGGGCATCCACTGCCATTTCAGCTCGTTCCAACCAACTTGTTGGTTCTGGATGTTCTGCTATTTGGGTTTTTTTTGCTGCATAGCCCCTTTTCCGTGCTTAATTGACATTCCAGTGCCTCCTCCAAAAGCTTCCGCTAGATATGGAGGATTTATCACATGTGTTGAGCTCTGCTGCAGGTGTTTGGCCCCTCTTGGCCATAGCCACATGTTGGGCAGCCTCCACAGTCCTGCTTCTTTGTGCTTTTGATGAGCACTCGCTCCAACCTGGGGGTTTCCTGAAGTGTTTGAAGGTTCCTCTGGCCTTGGAGCCAGCAGTCCCTGCGATACTCAGCCCGTTCAGGTCCTCATTGGCCATCATTCCCAAGATCTCCAGCACATCCTTGCRTCAGACAAGACCAAGTAAAGCTTGTCCTGCAAGGCATGGACCTTCTCTCTCTTCTTCAGGGTGGTGCTGGGTTATGAGGCTTTCAGGCTCTGCGTTTTAAGCCCTAGTATCTTTGGCTGGYTCCCTGGCAATGAGTAGTTCTCATTGCTTTTCCTTGGATTACAGTATATTCTTCTGGGTAAGAGAAGACCGGACTTAAATTACCTAGAGAACCAGGGATTTTCTTCGTGTCTTTCAGCAAAGCACATAAACAGATGCTGATAGATACTCAAGGGCTTYGGACAATGAGAGAAATATCTGTATACATTGCTTTCTGTTTCTGGTTGTTATGTAGTCTCCAGCACCAGTGTTTTAACTTTACCTTCGCAGTCTGTGCTATGACTCCTGCTATTAAAATTATCTGCTGTTGAATGAAACGCCTCGGTGTCCCTAACACTTATCTACCCTCAACAGAGGGTAGAAAGGAGAGACAGAAGACTGAAAAAATGAAAAAAAGCAATGTGCAGTTAAGATAGATTAATAGTATTACACCCAAACCACAGTTCCCTGTGGTTTTTATCAGTTCTTTGTATTTTTTGTGTGATCTAAAAATACTATTCCTTGGGTTTTTTTTTTTCTTTTTTTTTTTCCTAGGGTAAATCAGAGTGAGTGTTGCTTTTAGGTCGGAATGATAATGATTTTGTGCAATCCCCTTATTTTTGATGTGCAAAAACATGATGCCATTGCTGCTTTCTGTGGCTCCACTGAGTAATGCCACTTACTGTTAAGTATCCAAAGGTATTGCACATGACAGAAAATAGTGATCTTTAGAGGGGAAGTAAATCAAATTTATTTACTCTCAGTGAGGACTGGTTAGTGTGTGAAAAGCACCAATTTTGCAGTAGCTCCTGCAACACGTACTTTTAGGAAATGTAAAGTTTTGCTCTTCCCTTATGGTGACTCCGTATGGTGACTTCATATGGTCTGCATATGAAGTGAATCTTGGCATACAGGTGTCTGCAGGATGAGTCCTGGATGCTTTCACAGATGTTCCTGCCTCCTGTTCTGGTGGAGATACCTCATCTAGAGGACAAAGTTACACCTTCATGATATATCTTACTCATCCTCTTGTGATGCCACTCCTCCACGGTGGTTTTTATGGATGCACACCAATTACTCACTAATTACCTGTTGAGGTTTGCGCCATCTTCTTTTTCAGAAGTGATTAACATAATTTATAGCATTTATTTCTCTTTATAGAGGTGTGACGGTCATGGTTATTTTGTGAGCTGTGTTTTCATTGCGTGGCAGCTCGTCATGTCTTCTCATGCAAAGAATCAGCTGTGAATCTTCAGCTCTGGTCGGAGAACAAAACTGTTGCAGCTAGTAAATCTTAATATAGAAGGCCAGTTATTAGACTGAAGTTTCAATACACTCAAAATGACAGAATTACTTATATTGCCAGAAGTGTTTGCGGTGGAATGGAAACCTTCTGTTGAGTTCTCATCAATAACTTCTAAGTATAGGAACCCTGGTAATATAGACATTTCTAATGAGAACTTGCATCGCCATCTCTACTTTTGGGAGCCAGTTGGCTGGTTAACAGTAAATGGACGTAATTATCGTGCCAGCTCACCGTTGGCACCGACTTTGATGGCAGCAGTTTCACTTACTGAGGCTACAAATYGTGAGTCATCAGTTTTATTAGGCTGACAGGTTCTTTTGCAAGACTTGAAGTCGTTTCCATGATGACTTTCAGCTTCCTCTAAGTATCTGTAGAAAGATGAGGAACACATTGCGTGTTCTTCATATGTGCAACCCTARTAGAAGATTGCATATTTTTGGAGACCAGATCAAAAAAAACACATTTCAGGTTCATTTTTTTCCTGACCTCTTCTTGATTTATAAATCACTTATGTACAAGTGCTTATGGCCAGGCAGTGGTAGACTGGGGATTAATGTCAAGAGGAGATGGCTGATGTGAGAGTTCATTTATAGTGCTGGAACAGGGTAATGCTCTAGCAGGCTTTATTTGTGAGCATGGATGCAGACCCCTTTGGCGTCTCCCAACCTCTTCAGATGTTCCTCGAGCCTTGGCAAGAGTTTTGTGCCTCCCCAGTGGAGATGGAAAGCTGCCCACAGAGGGTTGCTGTTTAGGCTGATGGAAAACCACATTAACAAAACACTGGGAATGACTCTTGAAAAACTGGAGCACACTGGCTGCAATGTGCAGACACCTTCTGCAAACTGTTTCCATGTTGGTGCCTTGGATGACTGTGAAAGACCTGGAGAATTAGTTAACCCTAAGGATTTGCACTAGGATGCTTTAGTTTAGTTTAGTTTTTTAATCTGTAGAGTGCTATTTTTCTCGGTTAAGGGGGAATGGCAAGAGGAAAACATCCAAAATTTCTGATAAATTAGGTTCTATCTATTGCCAGAAATGGAGCATGCTAAACGTGCCTTCTGCTTCCTTAATATGGAATCTGATAATACTTATTTTCTTTTCAACTATGGCCTTGGCTCTCTTTTGCCTTTAAATAAGACGATCTCWTTTGGTTACAGTGCTTGAGGTTTTGTGCTAAGCGGGATAGATAGCTGCTTACCAACTCCTGCTTATCACCTGCGGAGCMTTTAGGTGACGTCCTGCAGTAAGATCCACCTTTGTAAGAGCGAGTGTCATGGAGTGACTTTAGCAGGACAGCCGCAGCACGATGTGTGGGGGAGTGCAGCTCACTGYTTTGAAGGTGAGATCCACCAGGGACTTGAGTGTGAGCTGGAGCTGTGGTTTCAGCCTTTTAAACAAGGCGGTGAGGCACAGCTGCAGGGTAAAACCCAGTGTGATTACAGCAAGCTTCAACTTGGGTAATCTGGAGCAGGCAACCTGAAATTTGGAGTGAGTCCAGGATGACTGGATAAACAACACGGCRATCGGATCGCATCAAGATGCAGATTTCGTTTTAGAAGGAGCAGACCGCCGTGCACACATCAGATTTATTCATTCCGCCTTGAAATCTGGGGCTGTTTCGGCACGTAATGAGACATTTGGATTGCCTCGTTGTTCCCCCTGTCACCCACACGACTCTACGCTAACTTGAAACATCTCTATGATATGCATGATCTTCCAGAAGAGATGTTGCCAGCTGCCTCTCTTGGTGTGCTGGTGCCAGAGCTGAGGTGCAGCGATGGTATCTGCAAACGGGGGCCTTAAACTTAATTTTCAGTTGATGATAGCATGCAAAGGGCTGTTTGGGGAAACCYGTGCGCTTGCAGGTAGCCTGAGTTACATGCCAAGTTGTGGTCAGGCTTTGTGCTTCTTGCAGTCTTGCTCCCAGCCGGTTTGAAATCTCTATCTTAAATTCACCCTTGTTAAAATGAAGGGATTTTCCCAAGGATTTATCTTTGTGTCGTTGACTAAAACGAATCTTTGAAATATTTGCAGTTTTCCCCCAGAGATCCACCATGTGAAAGGGTAATTTAAAATTCAGGGTGCAGACTCACTGTTTTCTCAAATCTAAGTCTTGTGCAGGTTGTTTTTATATTTTAAAAGACTTAAAAACAGATTTTCGCTCTCCTTTGCAGCTCTCTAAATGTGCTTGAGTACTTCTGTATCTCACAGCACCAGGAGAAAAAAGATCTTGCCGAATTAAAGAAAACACCTAGGTGGGTATTCTATGTAGCGTGAAAATAAGGGGGCAAGTATTTGATGGGCAGGAACATTAAAACCAATCGAACAGAAAAGCGTGTACGTCCACGATACCTGAAGCGGGCCCTGAAGCTGTTGCCTCAGGATGACGACTTGACTTGATGGACGTTTCAAGYGTTGCCAAAGGCCGAGACTTGCTTGGTCAGACCTTTGCAGGCCCGACCGCCTAAGGCACAATATGTAAGGGAGCTTTAGAGCTGGTTCCATGCTGCTCCTCGGGGAAGCACCGAAACAAAGAGCGGGAAGAGAGTCAGCATTCAGATTTGCTGACAAATAAGTAAGTAAGTGGGGACTGTCACTTGGGAAAGAAGATGATCCATGTCACGTTCAACCGTGAGGGTTGGAACGAAGGATGCAGCAGAGTTTTTTTAGTGTTTCCTCTGCTGCCCCAAGTAATCCTAGGCCTTGTGAAGAACTAATACCAGATTTGTCTCTGAATAGTTCTACTGAGCTGAAGGAGGAACTGGTTGAGCTGAAAAGGTGCCYGAATCATAGAGCTCTTGGGCCGTTCCCAGAGACGGCATGAAGGCATGCGCTGGAGACACAACTGGCTTCCCCGTCCCTTCCACGTCGCCTTGCTTCAGGCCCACATCACATGTCACCCCTCAGTCCTGTGCTTCGATAGTCCTTTCCGTGCGCAGATATGAGGGAAAGGACCCTGCTAAGCTGAAGGCAGTAAATGAGCTCTCCCCCTGCACCCAGTCGCGTTTCCCCTTGGAAGGCGGCCAACATCTGATCATCTCTCGGCCTTGCTGCGGAGTTCCCATTGCAGGGCCTTTCCCAAACGCCAGAGCCAAAATTCCCTTCCAAGCCAGGGCTCCAGGGAGCTGGGGGCAGCAGGACCACGTCTGCAGCAGCGCACAGGGARAGATTAGCTGTGGCTGAGCTGAAAGTTGAGCTTCTGGGGTGCCGACACCAGCGTTTCTCCCCGTGGGTTGATAGCTGCGTTTTCCCATCGGCACGCTCCTGCCACGCGATATTCCGCAGGAAATGTGGCAGGGGGGATGCTGACATTTTGACTTCCTTCCCTGACTTTGCGGGCGGGATTTATTTTCGACGGGGTTTTTGAGGTGGTTAAACAACGGCGCTTGCGCRTCTTGCGTTGGAGGAGTTATTAATTCCTTCAAAATGGGGGAATTTGTGGCTTAATGTGAGGAAGGCTCGTGAGCTGTAGCACTGGTGGAAGAACCATGGAAAACTGCAAAATGCAAGTTTTTCATTTCTCGTAGCCATTGTGCAGGACATTTACAATTTACGGGAATCCCAGAAGGAATAATGAAAGGGTGGGAATTGTTGCCTGGGCTTCAGAGCTGTACGGGGCTTAAACCCTTCCTACAGAAAAGGGCGTGAGATATCGTAAGCCTCCCCTTGGATTATTATTCCAATGTGCTAAGCCTTTGCTCTAAAAAACTCAACAGCCATAAAGACATCGTGTGTGTTTGGGGGTTTGTTAAAAATATACGTGACTTTTTGAACTTTTAAATAACGTGCACGCAGGCTAGACAAGTCCTTGCAGCAGCACTGCAGTCTGACCTCACTGAGCTATTTATTGTTTGCCTGGCTGTGAATATGCTCTTTATGCGCGTACCGCTCTTTCATGTGAATTTTAAAGGAGCTCCCACTCGCAAGCTCATAAAGTTCAGACATCAACGGATTAAAAGAATGACGGTCTGTCCAGAGCGCTGCAGCGCTGCCTTCCAGAAAATCTTYAAGTAATTATACAGACAGCTCTCGTGGAATGAAAATTGGCTCCTTGATATTTAATAAACAGAGATCTGCTTATCGTGGAAAGTGTAGGCCGCTTTTGCAGTGGGACGGGGCGCTTTCGTTCAGGCCCGGAGCATGAAAAGTGAGAACTTCTATAGACATGAGGTGTCAAAGATTTGGAATTAGAAATGTCCRTACTGATTTTACTGAGACTGTTAAGTATTCTATAAAAATATTTTTCTACTGTTTTTTTTTTCCCGTGAAAAAACATGGCAAATACTCATTTTTTTAAAATCTGTTTTTTCAAATGAAGTTGATCATTTCATCTTATCCACAGTTTTCACCAAGCTGATCATTTCATCTTATCCACAGTTTTCACCAAGCTCACTTTTCTGTCATTGGTTACATTTCTTTCTTATTGCAGGCAGCCTTTTGAAAGAAATCTGCAAGGTGAAAGAGTCTCTTGTCTATTAATCTTATAGAGGATCTGGGAAAGCCCGTGTTGCCTCGTCAGACATTGCAGAACAAAATGCGTTCTTCCATTAGGTAGATTTATTATTGTTGTGTTTTATAAAAATCTACCAGTCTTTTSGAAGGTAGGGCCAGTTCTACCAGGTGGGAAGGTTATTGAAATTGCAGCCAGCAGACAGAAGAACCACTTGGCTATTTCCACATGGGCATGRTGAATTAAAGGCGATGGGAAGCAAGCCGGGTTCAGTTTGATGCTGAACATGGAGACGTGCTTAGACATCTCCGTCATTCCCTTCTGTCCCCATTTTACTCGCCAGAATTAGTCAGTGGGCGAGCGAGACCTGCATTCAATTATGTACGTTCTTAAGGAAGGTATCACCAAGGCCAACGCAGTGGGTAAATGTTTAGCTCCCAGCCCTTGGGAAGAAACTGAGCAACGGAAAAAAGAAAAATCTAGAGTCTGGATGAGGGGAAAAGCCRTCATTTTACTTCTGAGCAAGCAGAATTGCTGCGTTTCTTCAGTAAAYCTTAATTGTTTGATCCTTATTGTGTGCCTCACACTGTGTCATCAGATTGAATGCTCTGATTCAAATATATAAATACATTCATTTAAACTGCCCCCAACTACTCTTTCCTCCCTGTGTCATCCCAGACAGCCTTAAAAATAAGTGCTGTGTGTTTTTATTGACCACATCCTGCACCGCATGATACTTCCAAGGGTAGAACGAAGAAGGCTTCATCATGGTACAGTTAAGTGACTGAAATTTAGATTGCAGATTATAAAACCCAAAAGGACCATGATGACCAGATAAAACTGTCGCCTCAGGCCAGAAGACTGTTCTAATTGGGACAGATCTAGGAAGAAATATCCCATCTTGGCATAAACATCTTCAGTGATGACTGAGCCAAACAACACTTGGTTTGGTAGTCGATTTTGTTCTGATTTTTTATTTTCAGCTTTGGGGAAGAGCAAGAAGTCTTCCTTTGAATGACTTATTTCTGTCAATATTGTAATTATCATGCTTATCATGAGTCCAGATGAAGCAAGCCATGAGATCTACTTTGCACTATCAACTTCACTTTGTCTCTGCCAACGTGAAAACTTCTCTATGAAACGTTTATGGAATTGCAGTGCCATCAACTTATCCCTTGGCTTTCTTTGGGRTGGTCTCCTCACAGATTCCTAAATAGGGACCAACATATTTCCCGATTCTGCATGTGGTGCCCTGAATAAACCGGAATATCAAGGGTCRCTCTGCAGGACTGTTTTCTTCCTCACAAAAATGTTGCTTCCTCACAAATGCTGCTGATGTGCAGCACCCTCTTCACATGTGTTCTGAGAAGACCAAGCACATCAGGGAGCAGCAGGATGCTTGCTGATGCCCAGGTGTCAAATCCCAAGAACCGAGGGGAGTTCCTGCCCATACCGTAGCCTTGAAAAAAGAAAGAAAGAAAAAAAAAATCCCACGTCATCCTCTTCCCACAGTTTCCCTAGGGACAGGCAAGTCCTTTTGCAATTAGCCTAATTGACTGGGAAAGAATCCTCTTTGCCTGGGGCTGAGGAACTGTGGGATTAAACCTAGACACATGGTGCACACACTGAAATGAAGGCAGCAGGAGCAGGAGGGGAGGCGCTCAGGGAACATTCCTGCTCGGGCTAGGCAAGCTGAAGCACTCAGCCCACGGCCCCACTCGCAATAACTTCATTTTACACGAACACCCCAGGTTGCTGSGATAGAAAGACACGATTTTCCTATTTATCAGCCTCCATCTATCTCGTTCCATCAGCAGATCCTAAGTCCCTGCCATAATGCATYGCTCTGCCAGCTGGGTATTTCAGTCGACCAGGTGATTCTCCGATTCACTTTGGATAAAATTTGGGCTCTGCCGAAGCCGTTGGCAAAATTCCCCACGACGTCAGCGAGGCCAAGATTTCACCCTTCATTAAAGCTTAATAAGACATAAATCCTGCTGGCGTGGGAGCGCAATTCTTTGTCGTCGACGTGGCGCGCTCCAGCCCAACGCAAATTAAACCCCAGACCTGAAAGTCTGGTTTAAAGGTCCCTTCTCATTCCGGGAGACAGCACCGATGCCTCGCTCCCTCGTGGGCCRTACGGGCTCGGTGGTGGCTTCAAAGCCCGTGAGCTACTGGTCCAACCTCTCGCCTTTCTCTCCACCAAAGTGTGGAAGAAGTTTCCTCCCGTGCAGCGGGATGTGCACAAGCGAGCTCATCCGGATGGCTTGGTTTGGAGAGTTTGGAGAGGGCGGGTTGGGAATCAGATCGCTGCACGCGGGGCCCGTTGGTTGTGCAAGCAGCTCTGCTGCGGCGGCGCCTGCTTTAATTAAGGCTCGGACAGTGTTTCCATCATAAACCGCGTTTTGAGAGGGTTTATTGCCCAACTGCAGAACTTGCTGCAGGCTGACGCTCGGACAAAGAGAGCTTCAACCTGGAAGTTTTTTTCTTAACTGAAAAGTCTTGTTTATTTTATCTTTATTTTTATTGTGGCGTATGGCTGCAAAACAATAAAAAAGAAACAACCTTTCTCCATTCACGTAGCTAAAAGTTCTCTTTATAAAAATGCAACATTTCCGGCTTGTAAACAATGCAGATTTAAGCAGCCAGCCTTGACTGCGTTAGGCTATTTTTTAACTGTGGAAGGCCCATTTTGCTCATGATATGGTTTGAATCCTGAAGTCTCTTTATTAGTATTTGTGTGATGATTGAGACCTTACGTGCTGGACAGATTTCAGAGGAGAAATCTGTGCCGTTCTCTCTAATTCCCATCCCGTAAATGACAGCAGCACGAGGAAGGGATGTGCACATGTTCTGCCAAACAAGTGAATACAGTGGCAAGCTGCAGCRCGGTTACAAGTGGTTGCAGGGCATGTGCTCTCCTCTGGTTTYAGCCACGGGCACGAGTAGGAAATTGAGAATAACCTATTTTAACGAGGCAGGTGCATTATGTATGAACTAACAGGGCAGACCATCTGCTAAGGTCCAGCGCGTCCTTTTTTCAAGAGAGTTGCTTGCAGATAGTTGGCTTGCTTTGCGTTGAGGTGCTGTGCTTTGCTTTGGAGTTTTCCTTCAGACTTCAGGTGTGCCCAGTGAGAAAATGCGCTGCTGGCAGGGGGTCAAGATGCCTGTTTCAAGACACCTTCGTGCAGGGAGGTCTTCCTTCCAGGCAGAAGTGCTTTTGCTGAAAACCAGCCTGATGTCTTCTTTTATGTCTGGCAACATTGGGCAGGTAGAAGTTGAAAGTTACCTGGGACTTCTGTATTTTCCCCAAACCCAAATTATCTGGTTTTTTTTCTTTTTTTTTTTTATGTGTGTCTTTTTATGGTAGAAAGCTTAGTTTCTTGTAGAAGGGCCTGAATTGCCATTGAGTTTCCTTTCAAAAATTGCTTTCAACGAAGGTGTCGGTAGGTTTTGTTGAGATACACGGATTTTGCTCGGGATTTTATTCTCACAAAGGAAGCTTGCTCTTTTGAGTTACCTTTTGGAAAGTGGAAATTGGAAAGTGTTGCTGCTGTTTGCTGTTAATGGGATAGCATTTAGCTGCTTATTCTGGATGGTMTTTGAACACACAGGAGCTGATTTGGAGCCTGGGAGTAATGCTCTGGAAAGCCTGGACTACTCAAAAAGTCAGACAGTCATTCAAAATTGCATGTTTGTGCATTACATGGTCATGCAATGTGTTTGCATGCCCATGGTAGCATTTTTCATGTGGTTATGGTGGTCTCTGTTTTATTCGACAGCATATGGTAGAGAATTTTTTACTTGGTTTGATTTTTACAATCAGAGTTATAGATTCACCTGAAATCCTTAGCTTCTTTGATAGTGCCTGGAAGAATGAATTTTGTACCATGTATAACTAGTGAGGGAAAGTGTGAACTCTGGGGCTCAAAAAATTCAGAAAGCCAACAGATAAYACACTAGTTTTTCAAAGCCTGGCCCAGGCGATTGGGATGGTCAAGTTTAGTGATGCTGTTGCCAACATAAAGCAACTCTACACCGCAGAGGTTTTAGTGTCCTTCCGTCTGCTCATTCATGCTTCACAATGTTAAGGATCATTCCTCCCGCTTTGTGTTTCAGCGATGTTTTTTGCTGACATTCAGCTCTCTTGCAGCAGATGGCAGTGCTACCAGTAATTTGTGCGTGGCTCTGCCCTCATGTGAGACCAGAGGAGGACATCCACTCTCTTGAGTGCAAACACCCGATGGCTCTGGGGTTCCCATATTCCCCTTGGAACGTCGTTCAAGCTGAAAGGGGGTCAGCAAGAGGTTTGGGTGAATTCGCTTCTCGGGAGCAGGGAAACCCCCAGCTTGTGGGACACAGTTGCAGTAATTCCCAACAGTCGCGTTGAAGTCAGCGAGAGGGTCACAGCAGGTTGAGGCCAGTTGCTGTTCACCAACTCCCCTCGTCCCGATTCTTGTGACTGACACCTTTTTCCTGTCATAGGCTTGAATGCTTTTTGTTCTGAAATTAAAGAGATTCTCTCCMCCCTTTTTCCCCACCTTCTCACAAATTTTTACAAAAGATTTCTCTTTAACTAAGAGAAACTTCCGGGCCAAAATGGGAAGTTTCCTTGGCTTGCCCRTTCCTTCAGAAGAATTATTCGCCGAAACCAAGCAGTTACTCCTGCTAAGTGGGAGACTGTTWCATAGCTGTTACTAGCAGCTATTTTGTTAAATAATAACATATTTTATTTGTATGGCCTTCCCTCTAATCAGTGATTCAATACTGTGTTTCATCGGCCACATTGGATGCTRCTTGAACAACCAGAATCCCTGGAATACAGTAGAGTGTCACTCTCCTAGCTCTGTCCACTTGCTCCTTTTAGGTACCAAATAACTTTTTGTACATGGAGAAGACATGTTTTCATCTTGAGTTGTGTAACTCACAGGAACTAATCCAGTAAGATGAGGATGAGAGGGGATATCATCCATTTCCTCAAGGTCTTGTCTAAACGTGTGGTTTTTAAGGCCAATGCAGCAAACTCTACTGAMTCTGCTGGCCATGAACGTCCTTTGCTTACAAGAACATGGTCTGTGTGCTACCAGTGCAKGGATCAACCAAGCCTTTGGAAGGAAGGCCTCCGTTTGAATGCTTGCCCTTCCATAATTCGTTCCTTTCTCAGATGAGCAGCAGGGCATAGCTAAGGGCGTAGGCCTAAAACGGTTTCAAACTCATTGCCATTTGTGGGTTTGGAGTTTGCCGAGCTCCAGTGAATTGCTTAAAGTTTCAAACGATCAAACAGTTCATCAGATCAAATGATCAAACGATCAAATCAGATCATCCTTGCCGTGTCGCAGGTAATCACCATCCTCTATCAAGACCTGTAACCTGGACAACACCAAAACATACTTAGGCTTCCCTGAAACCCTCTGGGAGAGAAAATCACTCGTAAGTTTGAAGAAACCATTATTTTTTTTCAGGAATCAAGTTGTTTAGAGACTTTTTGAGGCATCTTGCTGGTCTCTGCAGGCAGTCCCCATAGACACACACTCCTGGCTGCTCTCCACGACCCACCAGCCAGACAGTTCCTGCCCTGTTCAATATATGCTCGATCAGTATTGCGTGATACTCCCTCTTAAGTGTTTCACCTAAGCAGTATTCTGTATGAATATCTGTGGATTGCCCATATGGACGTACTTTTATTAACCRAATTGGCCCTCTCTCTGAAGGAAGGTGAGATTTGCTCAAGAAGACCACCTCTTCTGGGCTCCATGTTGTCCTTGTTCACTAAGTAGGCTACACGTCACATTTTGCGTCCATATTGGGGGAACCAGTGCCAGACCAATCTTCCTTTCTTCCCCTACCTGATTCACATTTCTTGGTCCTGTTGACACAATATTCAAACCCTTCCACATGTCTCTGATTTGCCTGGTATACCAAGGTATGTTAAAAGTCTGCATGAAACAGGTGCCTGTGGAAATTGCTTGAGACAGATGCTACAACACTTTGAGTGGAAACTATCCTGAATCTTGGTAGGCAAGCCTCACAAATAGTACTTCCTCAGTAATGTAAATGAAGAGTAAATCACAACTCATGTATATTTTAATTAAGAGAAGAAATATAGTCCCCTCGATTAGTCTTGTCATTGGTTCCAGTGGAAATCATTAAGGAGCTTTCTTAAATTCTGCCGATAATTCCTAGAATCTGAGGATCGTCTGGTTTGGAGAAAGGAGAGTGTTTCTTTACCAGATTTATTCAGAAATGTTAGGTTATAGAGAGCGATGCRTAATGCTGCGTATCTCTCCTCACCAATATAAACTTTCTAGGGATTCAGAAATTGCTGGATATCGACACTTCACCAAAAGTTACAACCATCAGCAGTTGTAAACCTGAACCAGAAGATGACAGCTCGTCTATTAACCCTACGGTTGACATGATAGAGGTGCTCTGTAAACTCCATAAACCTCTTTCCCATTTGAGATTTGAGTTGATAGCTACTGTAGAGTTTAGGAAGCAGAGCAGTGTTTGCCAGATATGCCAGCACTCACAGTAGCAGCAGGGTCCAGAGATGGAGATCTAGTTTTCTGCCACTATGGGCCACCGTGCATTAAATGTTGAGTCTGGCATGGCCCGCAGAACTTCT
Source organism: Nothoprocta perdicaria (assembly GCF_003342845.1). Classification (NCBI taxonomy): domain Eukaryota; kingdom Metazoa; phylum Chordata; class Aves; order Tinamiformes; family Tinamidae; genus Nothoprocta; species Nothoprocta perdicaria. The sequence goes on along the minus strand of NW_020455489.1, from coordinate 721,808 downwards.
CTGAGTTATATGAGTCATTTTAAAGGCAAAGGTTATGTTTTTGAAGCCAAGTTTGTTGTAGAAACACAATAAATGACAATCTTCACCCCCCCYTTTTTTTTTCTTTTGTGTCCCTTGTTGCAACATCAAATATCTGTTAATCTTTTTGTGTGAAAATGTAAGGAACTAAAGAGACATCCTATTCATGTGKCTAAAGTTGGCGTCTGAAGAAAGTGAGCAGCCCCTCAAATTGGCATCTGAAGCAAAGCACTGGAGGGAAGAAGGAGAAAGTAAAAAAGAAATGYTTTTACCATAAGCAGTATCGACCAAAACCACAGTACCCACAGTATAGATACCAGAACATGGCTGAGGCTTTCAGACATGAAGCATTAACAGCTTCATATCATAAACCACATCATTGAAAATAGTGTCCTGCCACCCCGTAAAGGAATCCATCCTGTTGTCCCTTCTCAATGGAGAGGGAGACAGATCCCCTGCCCAAAAAGCATCTGTTCATCTTCTCTGTGAGCCTTCATTCTCACTCCAGTTCTGCATTTCCCTTATTTAGGTCAACTTTCTGTTGGTTCATCCTTCTCTCGCTCTTTGAAAATTCCTTTTTCCTCAAGCTTTTTTTCCCCTGCTTTGCAAAACTACTCTGTTTTCTGTTGTCCTTTGCTCCCGTGCTGTTGCCTTGTGTTGCCGCTTGTCCTCCTCCCCTACCCTCTGCCTTGTGCTTCGAGTCTCATTAGTCTTTTTACTTCCCTCCCTTGCATTGCTTTGTTGGTCCTCTATCGGTCCCTTCTCTCTCCTTGCCGCCCCTTCCATCCCTTAAACTAATGTCCACAACGCTTGGGGTACATCAGAAAGGGATATTTTCTCCTCTCCCTTACCCTTCTGGTTACTGAGATACGTCCATAACAATTCCAACATGTAAATGCAGTGTGGTTGCAAAAACTATCACCCCTGTGGCACTCCACTATTATGTAGCCTTATGTTAGAAGAGGGGCTGTTTTTCCCACTAGCTATTATGTCATAAAATAATAAAACTGGCACCTTGGAAAATTTTCATTTTCTTCTTGAAAGGATAAACTTTATAGTTTTGTTTCCTTCTCGCCAGCCCGTTAAAATACCCATAAACCAGACAGGTGAATTGGCACCTTTACAGACTGTTTATAAAAACGTATTTCGAGCGAATGAAGAGCCGGGGAATGTTTAGACATAATTAGGCAAAATGCTGATAACCATAAAACACTGCAAATTGTGCTAAGTAGTACAGGCTCTGTTTTTACACATGCCGATTTATATTGGATTATGTTTATCATCTTTTTCCTTCCTTTTTTTTTTTTTTTTTTTTATTTTTCCTCTAGAAAGTAAGTGAGAAATTAGCATCTTTGCATCGTGCCTGAATGTTATTCACACTTTGCGCCTCAGCTCCTGGAGCCTTTTGCATCTTCCCACCCCTGGCTTTGCGTGTGATGGCATTGCAAGCACCGTTCCCTTCGTCTGTTCTTAGTGGCAAACGAGCACAATCCCCTCTGATCACTTGTACGCCCCTGAAAACACCGCCTTGAAAGCCTCATTGGGAGTTTAAATTACATTTAAATATATGCAGTGTTTAGGCTCATGATGAGGAGATTTCTCCCAACAGTAGAAAATCACAGGCTTCCTCTGAATATCATTTAGGCCTTTTTTTTTTTTTTTCCTCCCTGCAAATATTTGTGTGTGATTTGCCATGGGTTTTCTAACACCTTAGTATCAGAGCATCTGTGCCAGTGCCTTTGTGGGTCCAATAAAGCTCAACACTCTTTTCCAGGAGATGTATCAGCCTGCCCTGTGATCCTCGTAAGCAGATCCAGGTTTATCGAAGCAGYAGAGACTGGTAACTAGCAGAGCTGTTAGGTGACCGAGCTAAGGGTGATCAAACGTGTGCACGACTTCAAGCCACATGAAGAAGCTGAGGAGAAATGCCTCAGAAACATTTAAGTTAAATTACGTGGCAAATAGAAATTTGTGATGGTAAGTAATAGAGGAAGGAGGTGATTTATGATGAGTTAAGAAAACAGAACTTTATGTTGAGAGCTGACTGTAGAGCAGATGTCCAGAAATTCCCTATAGAAGTGTTAAGGTCATTTAATTACCCATTTGCYGTTTTCTCTTAAATTATTAAAGCAGCAGACAGATCCTGCAGCATTTAATGCAGTCTTTCCTTACCAGTAAAATACATATGGAAAATATAGCTATATAACTAACTATAGCTTTACAGCTGTATTATCACAGGAGAGGGGGAGAGTAGTTAACCATGTCTTGACCATGCTTCTTACCTTGATGTTTGAGAGCTGTTTGCCAAAATAGAACAACATTAACAAAACTTAATGTTTTGGAAGGAATTTGATCTTCAGATACAACTGATGGACTAACTCCCACAATATTAAGAGAAAGATCATTTTAATTACCTTTGGTTTAAGACCAGCATAACTGAGTATAGTATAAAGTGAGGAAAGAAATCAATGATCATGACCAGGCCTGAGTGAGGGCTGGGGCAACCTATGAAAGTGTACATTCATTTCTCCCTAGAATTGTGAAAGCAAGCCAAATATTAAACACAAATTAAGAAATTAGTGGAGAGCAGAAGAGGGAGGATATCACGGTGCCACCCTCCACAAAGAGGGGAAGTGCAAGTAGAGGTAGTACTGGAAGTTGCTAACAAGTCTGGTCTCCAGGGGGGAAAAATCCCCTAAAACCTCCCTCTTAGAGGGGAATTCCTGCAAAGGTCGAACACAGTTCTTGCATCTTTTTGATGTTCACATCTCTACCATAAACACTTTTCCGTTATTTCCTTCTGGTAGGAAACTACACGTGCATGCCAACGTCAAAAAGAGTGAAAAACTATGTTAACTTTTCTTGTCTCACGTGGCCGTTTCCAGTGGCCAGCTAACTCCATCCTCAATACTTAATGCCAGAAAGTGTTTCCTCTCGTACTTACTCAAACCGAAATATCTACATTGTCCATTATTGTAAAGCTGCTTTTTTCATTCTGTGAGCTTGCGTTGCCACTGTTTGATGTTGCCTTCGGGTTGGCAATAGGAGAGCTCTGAGAGGACTYCCTTTGAACTGAGGCCTTGGGGATGAACCTCCAATTGCCCTTTCGGTCTTGCATCATATTCAGTGGGGAGCTACAACCCAGAAAGCAAAAAACATCAGGCAGATCTAATTCAATTTATTTCTGTTTGTTCTGTTTGAGTCCAAGCAGAGCAGTGAGCCAGCATCTTTCTCTGTTGCCTTGAAAAGCTGTTAATGCCATTTCAACAACTRGTGTCATATACTTTGAGAAGATAAATTCTCCCAGTTTATTATTCAGATCAACAAGTGTACGCTGGGAGCATAAATTATTTGCTAAATGTTTTATGATTAAAATTATTTAAGTAATGAGTTTTTAGGTTTTGGCACCTAAYGATGAATGGACTTTGTGTAGCACTCTGAAACAATGAAGGAAGAGAGCTCTTCCAAGTCCTCTGCAATGATATGGAAACTTAGTGAAGATGAATCTGGATTCAGACTTTTCTGGATTTCTTTGCCCAGTAATGAGATCTTAAATCTGTACATATCTAAATATGTAGGTCTCAGGAAAATCAGATTTTCTCAAGGATGTCTTTAGCTTCTGATCATTTTGCTATCAACCAAAAAAACTTGGCTGCTTTAACCACTTCTAAGTGGTTACAAAGGGGAAATTGGAGTGCCTATGTGTAATATAAGTGTAAATAATATTTATTACATACCCATATCTCATTTTATTTGTCCTTTTTTTGGTTAATGGCTTGAAACTACTGGTAAATGCTCTCTAGCATATAACTATGTCCAAAATTTCCTGGAAAACATGAAGGATCTTGGTTCATTAGTGGAAGGAATGAGTCTCCCTTGGTGGCTCCATGGAGGTGTTTTCCTGCTATCCCTCCCAAGAAAATCTGGAAGAAATTCCTCATCCAAAATGCAGGCATTTTGAACCATTACAAGTCTGTTTTCCACCCCCTTCCCCAAGGTGGATGGTGATGTAAACGTAAGAGGTTTGAAGCGTGAGAAATCAGTTACTGTCTCCTCCTGTCATTTTACTGCCTCCTCCTTTCGTTTTCCGTGTTTGTAAATGTCATATCCTGTTCTTCCCGGGGTGGTGGCTTAGCTGGACRTCCACATTTTTAAAGTCAAGCTGTCATTAATTTTGWAAAAGATTATACTTCGCTCATCRGGWTGCAAAAAAAGGGTGACTCTAATGACAAGGTGCACGTTCAATCCACCCACAAATGAGATACCGTGCCTACGGGCCAAGGACAACAGCGTGGAGCTCCTCAAGTGTGTATAATGCAGGATATGGGTTAAGAACCGGCTACTGAATAGGGAAGGGAGGATAGGAGAAGGTAGATAATTCTAAAAATCAAGTTATGAATTGAAAAATTGCAAAAAAAAAAAAAGAACATTTAGTGCACTGGGATTTTTTGAAAGTGGCATAGTTAGAGTATAACATGTAAGTATCATAGGGATTCATTTAAAGGGAGAGGGAACAAAGATAATTTTGAAGTATGCTTCTGTACCCGGTCTCCTACAGCAAAAATGCAAGTTCTGGGATCTGTTCCAGCTTGGTCCGGAGGAGATGGGCCCTGGCCTTGGCCTTTGGAGCAGCGTCAAGGGGCAGGGMGGGACCCGCTCAGTGAGACACAGCCCCTTTGTTACCGCTCAGCGAGCGCTAGGGGAGGGCTGGAAGCTCAATCCAGTGCCTGGCCAGCGTCCCACGGAGTCCCAGGGGGATGTCCCATGTCCCAGCCCCACCAGCCCGCTCCCCATCCCTCCTCTGCTGACACTTGCGTGTCTTCTAGGAGGTGGTGGTGTGGGGGATTCGGCCGCGCTAAAAACAGTGGTTTCGTTTCCCTCTTTATAGCAAAAGTTGATTCTGCTACAAGACTTAGTGGTGGAAGAAATCAGTGTAACATTTCTTACAAAAATCACTGGGGGCTTTAGTTTAGAAGTGAGTGGATTACTCCTCATCTTGTCAATAGGAATTGATGGACCTGTTCCAGCTTAGTCCAAATCACTAGAAACTTGATTTAAAACTCACCATTTTTTTTTCGGCATTTTTTATTCCCTGTTTAAATGTTTGAGTTTCTAAGCCTGTCCTCTGTGTTTCTTTCATGTGCCACAAACTCGAGATAAAAAAGGCTCCCTAGCAAGTGAGCCGGGACCGCGGCGATTTGAAATCATAGGAAATTGCTCTCCCGAGTCTTGACGCTGCACGCGCGCGGGAATAAGCTTGGTGCCATAACCTGAACGAGATGATCCAAACAAGAGCTGCACGTATTAAGAAAATGAAAACTCCGTGATTATTTCAGCGGTTATTTCAGTGCAAGTAGAGGCCTGGTTGCCTTTAACTCTCTCTGAGCTTTTTTTTTTTGGGCTATATATATATTTATACACAAAGCGGTTTGCTGCAGAAGCTGAGCCTYGGAAATGAAGCCTTTCTCATAACCTCTGCTCCCTCCTACGCGAGCGCCGGGGCAGGAGCAGCCTGCGTCTCAAAATGGCCAGCACCATGGCAGCCGGCCAGCGGCGGCGCCACCGAAATGGAGGCCTCGGAGCGGCAGCTTCTCCTCRTGAAGGACAGAGGAGAAGGCTCCTGCAGGCCCCTTGGGGAGGAGGCATTTCCATCCGTGGGGATTTACGCTACTGCGCTGTCCGCAATATTCCCGTCGCTCGCAGCTCCCGCAGCGCTTTGCCAGCCGTGACAACAGGCCGGAGCTCCAGGTACTTCTCTGGGCCGCCTATTCCACCGGCTGAGCATCTCATTGGAGTCTGTTAACGCCGTGCCCGGGCTAAAAATGCCTTTGTCACCGTTTAACCGCAGCTTCCTCTTCAGCTTGTGGAGCGGTGCCCATCACTTGGCCTCGGCGCCGCGCTTAAGTTTGCCCCTGGCAAATCTAGAAAGCGAGGTGCTGTGAATGAAACCTCGAGCGAAGCAGGCGGAGGCAACAGTTTTCAGAGGAGACCATTAGTTGTGTGGTGGTTGAGAGCATCGCTGTGAGAACAGTGCGGGGTCGCAGAAATGAAAGTAGGAAGGGAGTGGAAGGAGCCCTATTGAAAGGCCACACTGAGTGTTTCGAGATTGCATGGGGCCTTGTGTAACGTCTTGTTTCCATTCCCAACCAACCTCTTTGCTGCWAAATTTGGGATACCTCTCAAAAACCTAAGGTCCCCAGAATCTGGGGACAGCTAGTCCATGACAAGAGATAACCGGGTTCCTCCCAGTGCCTCTTTCTGACCATTCCTGCTCCGCTTCCCACCAAGCCACCAAGAGGCAAAGGCGACATTTCCTTCGCAAATATTTCGAAGTGGAAATTAGCACTAAGACATCTCATAAGTTGCTGSGAAGAGAGTATCTGTAGAAACACTGTTTCCCTTCTACCAGTCTTGTTGGGAGCTGTTTCAGCCCTTCATAGAAATCACAGTGTCCTTCACGATATTTTCATTTTTACTGATTTGCCACCCCTGGAAGGACTGCTCTGCTGAGCTGAAAGTATTAATTCCCTCAACTACATGTGTGTTAGAGGTGCTTGGTAGGAATATCCTTAGAAAGCATGAAGAACAGGTCCACGTGGATCAGGAATCCCACCCAGTTGGGATACAATATCCTCTGTGTCCCCAAATAAACCTGCACCGTTCAAAAAATGGTATTTTTCCATTCATCCCTGGAAGTCGTTCAAAGCAGGATCTTCTTTTGCCTACCCAGGTTTGCCCACGTATCCCTATGTACGTATGAGAAGTGAATACAGGCATTCCAGGTGAGCTCTGAAATCACGGGATGACTTGATTGGGAGGTAACAGCTTTTAAAAATATCAAATTAAGAATTGCAAAACTTTCCAAAAACATACATTTTTTAGCATATCTCACATTTTGGGATCCTTTTATTCCCTACAGTTCTGACCATGGTTGTTCCTTTTCCCCAGCAATTGTGACCTACAGCCGTACACATGTGAACCTCCCTGTAGTATGAGTATGAGGTTATGAGTAATCTCTGCTTCAGTTATTAGACTGACCCGCATGGTTGGTTTGGTTGTTACCTAGTTTCTTCCACTCAGAACTTCTTCAGCTCGACCCTTCTGCAGGTGAGGGTGCATATGGCAACCCCCTCATCTGTGGCCCAAGTGACTAAATGTCCAGGATTATACCTCGCTCTTCTTCGTCAGCTCTTGGCCATCAGAGCAGCTAGATTTCTTTTTTTTTTTTTTGCTTCCCTGGCTTAGAAGCTGGTAGGCTGGGCTCTGTCCTGGCCTTCTACATGGCCTGGTGCCCGTGCTCCCAGCCTGCCAATGGCCACCTTGGCTCTCCTCTTTCCTGTTGGCCCTGATGGGATCTCTAGGTCCTCTCCTTCCCACAACACACGACCGAGGCAGAGAGGTGACATTAAATCACTGGAACAGCAGATAAAAGGCCCGTGCTGTATTTATTGAGTGTTACAGCTAAGTAATCCACTCTGCTGTCAGTGTCTAGAGAAAGAGCAAATAAAATATACATACCCCATGCTTTGATGTGATGAAATCTCCAGAGGACACTTGCATTAGTGGCGCTCACAGGACAGCTGCAGCTGAGTTGTTCAATGGAAAATATATAAGACTTTCATGATTTTAGGCAAATGCTATGACTGGTTCTTTCTTGTACACTGGACAATTCCATGATCTGTAAGCTGTTTTTATTTATTTTTTTCCCCCCMAAAAAGTTATTAAAATCATCTTGACCATTTTTACTGGAATGGGAAAAATTAATAGTTATTTTGTGGTTTCATACACATTAAAACAACAGTCTGGTTTTCATTCAAACCAATAAAGTATGGAAATTCAAAATGAAGGCACTCTTCATGTCCTTAGATCAACTTGTTCTCCCTGCTGAAAATGTATAATGGCTGGAACAAAAGGGAAAAAATCACTCTTAACTCATAATGCTGTTGTTGCATATAGTTCATGTTTTTCATAGCTGGCTTTCCAAACCTGACATCACATTTAGCCTGTCTTCTCAAGCCTAAGAACTTCCTCTGTCTTGTAAATATACAGCAATTTAGAGTCCAGTGAGCCACCTACGTTAYTTTTAAAATCCAAAGCAACAGTTAAGCAAATTGCTTTGCAAATGCACATCGCATACCTGAATTAATATGATGTTTATTTTTGAGTTGACATAGTGAAGGCACCAGAGACACCATCCTAAGTGTGAGAGAGGAAAGAGAACTCATGGGTTTGAGGAGCTYCAGCATCTTCTTAGGTGTGGCACAGAGGCAGAATGGTCATTGTCACAGCACTGCCCCTTGGAGTCCATCTCCTGTCTTGGGATAGACTCCCTTCAAGCTATGGCTCCTCTTCAGGGGTGAACAGGCTATTGCACCACTGTTCAGCAYCCCTAATAAGCCCAACCCCTCTTGAAACTTTATAGCTTGTGAAGACAAGTCTATAAAGTGAGGTCAAGTCTTAAACRGGGTGCTCGGAGCCAACTGGCCAGCTCAGCTTTGGCAATACTTCTATCATGAAGGCTGAATATACTGATTACTTCAGTAGATTCAACGTCCTGGTGAAAAGCCACCCCTAGGCAAGTTTATGGTCATCTGCAGTAGCCAACATGTGCTGCAGACCAGAGGCAGAGGCGGAACAGGGTTTAGCTTCCATTGGGCCGTGCAGTCCCCCRGACAGGGGGAGCTGATTTTGATCTCCAACGTATTTCCGCTGTGTACAGACTTCGGACGTGCTGAACTTTGCCAGGGGAATTTGCTTGTCGGGAGAAAAGCAGCTTTGTTTATTTGCTTTTCTCCCAAAGGGAAAGAAGTTGCCAAACCAACCCGGACAGAGAATAGTGCTTTAAGATGGGACATTGCAGCGTTATTGTTATTAGCTTGTTTATAGTACTTTTATATTCTGTAAGTGCACAGCAGGAATACATATATCATAGCKTTGAGAAAGGGACCTGGCGGCCGCAGACCTTTTGAAACCCGTTATAGAGCTTTTACCTGAAAGAAGTGACATCTAAGTATGTCCTGGACAGATGGAAAGGTTGAATGCTAAGCTGTCAGGGGCACAAGATTTGCATGAGTTTGCATTTGTATTACCCCTCTGAGAGCATATTAAATAATGAGAAGGATGAAGGCTAGAAAAGGGAAAAGGAAGAGAAGAAAGATGTGGAGAAGAGGGTGAGATGGAGTGGAAGTGTGTGGGGACAGACAGAGAGAGACACTGGAAAGAAAGCATACAATCAAAACCATGGGAATGTTTGATGAAATCACTACTGGCCCTTGTCTTGTTTAAATTGCTTTTTGTAGCTTGCTCTGTGCCTAAAAACAAGGGCTTTACAGGGCCATCAAGTTCAGTCCTGCCCTTGCAGCCACTGTATCATATGATCCTTGTCTAAATTTGTGGTGCTCCAGGCAGCTTGTTTTCCCAAGGTCATGCAGTATCAGTGGGGGAGAGGGACGTGTGAGATCAGTGGGGTTTCTGGACTCGATCCATCCCCTCTGTTGTGTGTATCTTTTGCAACTGCTCTGTTCCCTGCGTGATCCGCCAGGAGGAACTGGGACGCTGGCACTGCTAATATCACCGCTCGGACTTGACACCCAGCAGCGCCGCCCGGACAGGTCCYAGGTGCGGGCACATGAGTGGCCGCACTGCTAAATTCACAGCTCGATCAGGGAGTTAGCGCAGGCCAGGGAGCATCCCTGGTAGAGCAGGATGTCCACAGTATCCTTAGCTCTAGGACCATCCTGCATTCAGTGCCCTGCGCTGCAAAAATTCCATGCATGGGTGTTGCAGAAGCTGGAAAGAGCAACGTGAAAGCGGGRAGCATGGAGGACAAAGGGGATGACAGCCTGCAAGGGACTGTCACAGTGCTGGGGGGTTCTTGTAGGGAACCACAAAGGATGGCAGGCTCATTCGGGAGCTCAATGCTGTCTTGGAGACGCTGGGCAGCTCGTACAGATGGGAGGTCCGTGACACATCTGATGTTCTGAGGTGAGGTGGGTGTGCTTGGTTCCTCAGCTAGGACATGTTCAAAGTTAGGTGGAAAGAGGTGAGCAGCTCTTGCAACAAGGTGTTTTTCTCTGGAGCATGTTGTCCATGGTCATCTTTCCACAGACAGGATGATTCCTAGCGGAGCAGCTCTTCTAGGCAGTAGCAGGCCAAGAGCAACCTCCGTATCAGACTGTTCCTGCATCTTAATCACAGACCAGCAGGATGACAAACAGGAACCATACTTTACTATAACTTCCTYGGAGGCATCTTTATCTCTTGAGGCAAAGGCCCACGAGTAGCCTCGTGGYTTTTTAAGTGTTGTAAATGACACCAAATAGGGACATAAATTGTGTCCATGTAGAACTCTTGCCAACTTGGACCAGTCATGATGAGGAGTTTGACCTCAGCAACTGTTGRCTTGCTCACCTGAAATGGTCAAATGCAGGGTGGTGGGGATTGCAACTTATACCAGTGCTTCTCTCTATCAGGGTGGGCTCAGTTAGGCTCTGTCATCTGCCTGTTGTCTCCTCTGTGTAGAACTTTTTTGCATTTTGATGTTTTCATGGTCCTACCTATGCTTTTCTGTGCACAGGGCAGTTCACAGAGAGTAAGGACCCCACTTCCCTTGCACCACCCYGTCCCAAAACAAGGTATCCCGTCCCAGACCTCTGGAGCCCCTCAAGTATGACAGTTCTGCTGGATTAAATATGAGATATTCTGTGTTGGTCAAGTTGGTGAGCAGGACTTCTCACTAGCATCTAGACCAGCAAACTTGCAGCTGGGATGTGGCCATCCTTGGGTATAAATGTGTCCAACTCCTGGTTACAGCAGGGCCAACATCACAGCTGCAGCAGGGTGCTCAGGGCCATGGCCAGATGAGCCTGGGCAATCCCTGAGGATGGAGATCTGCTTTGGTGGAGCCTCTTAGAGGCTCTTCAGTGGCCTGTCTCCACTGTGTCCATGTCTCCTTGTACCAGTATGGGTTTGGTGGGCCAAATACTGCCTTCCTGCATCTCCTGAGTGCTGGGCCCTGTGCGTGGTGGGGCTGGTATGACGCAGGGCAGAGTTCTGTGTTTCTCTCTTGCTGAGTACTGTGAGATACAGATGATGATCTTACTCATGTAGATGTAGTACCTAACTCCGTGAATTGTCGGACTGATTTATTGGGTTAGGTTAGGGTTAGGTTAGGACTTGTTGGACTTACTTTGCATAAGATAAAGTGGCATTTAGGTGCACAGCGGGACTAAAACACTTTTTTTTGTATAGAGATCATAATATCAAGACAAAAAAAAAATCTTACAGTAATTGGAAGATAGCAGAGTTAATCACAGAAAAAAATGGAAAAAGACCTTTCAGCTTCTCTGAAAGTTTACGACCTACCTTAAAAATATCTACAGCTAAAGGAACTGAGCCTCGCTGTAAAACTTTGGTGTGGTCTTCCTCTTTCTGAGCGTTTCTCAGTTTGTCCCCATTACTATTGTGTTTTTTTTTAAATCTATTAGCATAAATTCTCCTCTTCTTCTTGATCACAAGCATGCTAATAGTCTGGATATTGCAGTATCAAAGTAGCAAAAGTAGCAAAAAAAAAATCCCATGGGGTTTTTCATCTTCTCATCCAGTTGAACTGCAAGACAAAAAAAAATGACCTTTATGAGTATTTTCTCCAGAGATTCAAGAGGTCTTATATCCGCTCGTTTGATGTGTTAAGTCATTTGTTTCTTTACAAGGGCATAAAATCATTCACCCTGTATGCTAGAGGCAAACCCAAACCTTGATTCCCCGAGAAAATSTGTGCCGATTGAGCACAGTATGGGAAAGACGTTGAGAAAAAGTCACCTGTCATGGAAGTTTGGAATCACTTGCAGCTAGCAGAGCCTTGATGAGGGGGGAGTGTGTTGGAAGGACGTGCTTTTCACAAACCTACTATAAAACTTCATTAAGAAGTATCTCAGAAAAGAAAAAGGAAACAAACAAAAGGAAAGTACTTCCTTTGTCTTCCAATAAAGATTTTTAAAATCTTTACAAAATTAAACATTACAAAATGTYTATATTTTGCACAAAGCTTTACAAAATTAAAATCTTTAAAATCTTACGATTTTCAGGTCCTTTTTAGGAAAGATTAGTCAGCTTAACCACAGGGATGCACGCGTTTTATGTTTGGCGAGAAAGAAAAAAGAAAAGCATTGTCTGATTTCTCCTTTTCTTTTAATTCCACAGTAATTACTGCAAGTCAGAAGCAGCAGCTGGAAGCTGTGCGCTATTCCTCTCGCTACGCTCTGGGGCTGTTTTACGAAGCCGGTACCCGGATTGATGTCCCCTGGTCTGCGCAGTACGTCACCGGTAATCCCTGCGTGCGCTTCATCTCCATCGATAACAAGAAACGCAATATAGGTCAGTGCACCCATTATTGCCCTTAAACGCAGCGACAATGGAGGGTGTAGATCATGAAAAATGCTGTTTAATTGAGTGTCGCTGTTCTGAACAGAGCAAGTATTTAACTCCAAGCCGCAGCGGATAGCATTTAATGTCACATTTGGCTTGTAATAAAATACACAATGAAAGCGGGAAGGTCCTCGGAAAATCACCACCCAGCACATGGTTTACGTTATTGCCTTTATGAAACCAGTGTCGGGGGATTTGAGACATCAAAATGTTGCTATTCTGAGAAGGAGCTTGAGTTCCTTTGTTTAAACTTTAATTCATACACATGCCAATTTATCTCCCGTCATCCATTATTTTACAACTCCTGTTCTAAGTATGCTTGGAAGTAGTAATGAGTTATATAACTGAGGCTGTTCACTCTAATTCAGAGTTAGCTCGTGTGCTTTTAAAATCATGGAAAATCCTTGAAATGGCTGCACATAGTACGGCTGCTTTGCAAAGTTTGGAGAGCATCCCGTAAGGCAGACACTTCTCATCTGTTTCTGGACGATGGCAGTAAAACAAATGTATGTTTTGTTTATTAAATGCATTGCATATGCCAAGAGGTCTGGGAAGTATGCTGGCATAGAATATCTCAAGGATAACCACTAGCACTTGGGTTTAATCGAGTCAGTCAGACACTAAACATGCTTCCTAATTCTATTACTAGCATTGCGATCATGATCTCGTTAAACACGTCTGTGCAGGGGGCTAATAACCTACTCACCTTTGCAGCAACCTAAGAAGYGCAGTGACTCACTGTTGCTGCATAAGGAAGTGTTTTCATAACTGGATGCCTCCTTGTACAAGAAATAGCTATTATGTATTACCAAATCCACACATTTGCTGAAGCATGTTCAGATGTTTAGGATACTTCTCTTTCTAATCTCAGTCAGGATTGATTGTTTCCTTGTCTGTTGTTAATAAAAGCAAGTTGTGCCAGTACCTGTTGGGCAATGTGTTCCAAACTGTGTCYGTCACCCTTAACATCTACACACCAYGATCATGCTAGAAAGCAGCCGTAAGGTTAGATATACCTTTCTTCTCTTACACCATAAACATGAAATTTAATATTATAAGCGACTGTGAAGGAAGGTCATGGAATCACAGTACTGTTTGTGGATGGGACCTCTAGAGGTGTCTACAGCAGGACTGTTGCTAAGTCAAGGCGGCTGTTGCTTGTCTAGCTCAACTTTTAAGAAAACTAGGATGCAAATGACATGACTCTCTGGGGACTTGTCCCAAGGCTCAGCCTTATCCAGATTAAGAAGTGTTTCCTCATCTCGGATTTGAGATTACCAAGGTATGGCTTGTGGACATTGACTGTTTCTATGTTGTTTGACTCTACTGATTAGAATCACATTATAATTTAGGTTAGAAGGGACCACTGCTGATCTGATCCAAACCTCTCAGTTAAGGTAGAGATAGAGGTAAAGTTAGATCCAGCTATGAAACTCAATCACATTGCTTAGGGTCCTGTGCTATTGTTTGAATAGCTCCAAAACCTGAGATTCCACCACCTCTCTGGATGCCCTTTTCCAGTGTTTGACCACTTTCGTTGGAAAAAAGTGTTCATCAAAGTGTTAATCAAAATTTCCTGTGTTTTATCTCTGTCCGTTGCCCCTCATCTGTTCTCTGTACGCATCCCAGAAGAGTATGACCCCATCGTTTCTGTAACCCTCTTGGCAATGGAAGATGCAATTGGATCTCCCTTCACTTTCTTCTCTCCCAACTGAACAAGCCCAGCTCCTGCAGCTTCTCACTGTGCTCCTGCTCCCATCATCTCAGTGGCCTCCCCCAGACAGTATGTCAATGTCTGTGGTCTCACAGATACTGAGCAGGGGGTATGCAGAGGTTGCCACTTCCCTTGGCATACTGGTGATGTCTTAGCCAGTGCCACCTGGTATGCTCTCAGTTTCCAKCACTGTAGCAAGGGCGCATTACTGATCTGTAGTCTACTTCTCATCCCTCCCGTGACCTCCAGGCCCTTGGAGGGCCAGGTCTGCAGAGCTGCTTGCTATCTTGTTGACCTCTGCCTAAACTTTTGCGTGGGACTGTTCTTTTTCAGGCGCAGGACCTAACATTTTCCTTCATTAAACTTCACAACGATTGTCTCCACTTTAGATGTCTTTGGTGTAGACCTCTCCTCTCCTCTGTTTCCCATTCTTTGGTGATTTTGATTCATATGAGGAAGATGATGCTGGTGGCAATGCAAATGTAAGTGTGGAGAAAGAGGTGGCGGGAATGCACAGACCAAGATTCATGCTGAGCATCCAATCTTGTGTGAAGTGCCTAGATCTTTCCAAATTTTATTTTCGCTCTCCGAAGAGCTGGAACCTTCTGCATCTGGTGTTTGAGTGGTCCTGCTCCCCCGTTTCCCTCCTCTATGCCATACATACAATCCCTCTCTCTTCAGTTGTGTCTGTTCTTTAGGTGCCTCTGTGCACTCCTCCCTCCATTACATTAATCCCAATGGGACAATTTGCTTTGCTGTTCCATCAAATGTGGTGTTTTTCAGGAATGCATCATGTTGACTCCCGTTTGTTTCAGGGGACACAAAGAGAAAGGGGCAGAACAGTCCCATGACATTTATAACGTAATGTTTGTTCATTAAATAAGTCAGAACCTCTGCATTCAACATAACCCTTATCAACATGTCCTCTGGACATATCTAACAGAGAACAAGCCTTGTGACCAAGCCACCTTTCTGACTTATGATATGAGACATGACTTCATCCACAGAGATAAACACGCTTTGAATAACTTGAATCTGGGTTCCTGCTASAGGATTTCTCGTATGTAGCCACAGGCACTTTTCTGAGCTTGRGTCCTGGTGATGCTGCCGGGGAAAGATAGTCCTAGAAAATCCATTCTCATGCATTCCCTGGCAGGACTTCTGGGCAGCCCAAAATGCATTGGATGGATGGGTTTTGAGGGGCAGGTCTGTGTCTACATTTSAGGAATATTGCAATTTTGAATGCTGGGTTCATCATGACATAGACTAGCTCCTTAGTGATGACTCTAGCTGGCCTCTAGATTCTTCCCAATTTATGCAGAAGCCTCAATAAAAAAGCTATTTCTCTGATGCTGCCATTACCAAGTTAATCTGGAGCATGATAAGCCCTTACCAGATCTCAGAGAAGCAAGTTCTTTTCCACGAGCTGAGGCTCTCAGCTGCTGTTTGCAAAATTTGCCTCCATCCACAGAGGTAACGCACTTGAACGTTACATAACGGAAGAACCTMCAAGAAGTGTACGTTGAATTCCCTGTGTGGTATGTATGAATATTAAATACTTGTGCGATTGGCTGCCTTAAACACCCCATCAATATTTATAACTAGTTGGGGGGACAGTGGGAATTCTTCAGCATAAATTATTCCAAGCCTCGTTCCTGTAATACTGCAGTCTTTGCATCTCCTTGCATCCTGGAGAACTAAAGATAGATGACACGCAAAAAAAGGATCCAGTTGCCTTCTCCTGTTTAAGCATTGTGAGGTTATATAATTTAAAGGAAAGACTCATTTGAGAGGATTTCAGGGTCACTGTAATTCCTAAGTGTGAAGATTCATTTGTCTTCTCAGTATGAAAAGGGGGTTTTTTAGGGAGATGTAAGACTTAGTTATTTACCTTTTCATCTCATTATATGGCCAGTTTCTTCATAATCTCCCATCTAGCCTACTTTCCATTCAGGAACCATCTCTAAGGCTAAAAAAATACTCAGTTTCTGCATATAAAAGATGTAAAAGATGTAAAGTTCTGCATATAAAAGAGTCCATTCTTTACATGGACTCTTCCAAACAGAAACTAATTAACTGCAACACTTTTTATTCCAGGGACCTTAGAAATCTCTTATTCCTAAGAGACCTTAGAAACCACGAGAACTTTTAAGGCTGACTTGGGAAGCCCTCTAACCATTTTGCAAAACAGCAGTGTGACATTTTGACGAGCTATCTCCATCGCTCTCATTCATCTTTCCAGGCATAAGGAAGGCACTGTTCTTTTTACTATTATTATTATTTTTTAAAAATTT
Source organism: Nothoprocta perdicaria (assembly GCF_003342845.1). Classification (NCBI taxonomy): domain Eukaryota; kingdom Metazoa; phylum Chordata; class Aves; order Tinamiformes; family Tinamidae; genus Nothoprocta; species Nothoprocta perdicaria. Next base: position 705,356 of record NW_020455489.1, on the reverse strand, counting down.
TAGGTATAGTTTTATTAAGTCTGTACATTGACTTCTTTTCCAGCAAGGAGAATCCGTCTGCTGATCCCTTCCAAGGAGCAAGGATATAGCATACCTGGTAGCGTCCAGCTCCTCAGCTGCTCTCCACATCAGCCCAGAAGTATTTCAGTGCCCTTTCTTTACAGTCTGGTTTTTATGGTTTATTTACCATGGCGGTGATAGAGTCCTTTCTCTTYGTCTTGTATTATGCAGCATCAAAATGGATTTTGGATAACAAAGCACGATTCCCCCACTGTGAATTAAAAATCATTAAGATCAGGAAGTAACCAAACTCTGTTGTTTTATTGGTGTCTGTTATGACTCCASGTTTTTCATCATTGGGCAGAAAAAGATTTGACACGGTTCCTTTCTGAAGGAAGAGAACATTCTTATGGAAGATGTGCATCTATCACATCTATATACAGATCTCATCTGTAGACTGCCTTGTCATTTGAGATCTACAGATCCCTTGGGAAGGAGAAATACGTTATTCATGGCAGCACTGGAGGAGTTCCCAGCCGTTCAGCTGAACACAGAACAGTAGGAATATAACCTAACTCTGAAGCTGGAGCAGAAGTTTGGGCCTGGGGCCTTCCCAGGTCCGTCTCTATCTAAATCCATTGATTCTGAGGCAGACAACATCCTGGTGGTTAYTTACTGAACAATCTAATAAACTAACTGGAAAGCGAGTCCAACCAAGTCTCCGTGGCAGCAATAGGTGTTTTAAGCTTTGCCCGTGGTCACTGTTCACAATGTTTTAAGGTCATCTCAGCTGAACTAGTGTAAATTTTCAGTCCTCTTTACTTTYATGTGGAAGTAACTCCTGAGTCTTCAAGCTGACCTGTGGGTCTCGGCGACTTATTTTTGCACCTTCATCCCAGTAGATCTTGTTCTCCTGTGAGGCCGCGGGGAGCGTAGGCTTTGCAGAGCCCGTAAGCCACAGGGCACAGCCAGGAAACGGAGAATGCAGCACATGCTCCCTCACACTTCTCCACAAATGTGCCTTGGTCCTAAACCAGCACAACCACTTCTAAGCAGGAGGCTGATGGGGCCTCCCTGAATGCTCCGTCCTTGGCGCCTCGGTGGATGCTGAGAGCAATTATGTCAGTTGTGGTGTCGGGCTGCTTGGTTCAAAGTCTTTTAGCTTAGGAGCTGCACGATGCACTCCCAGATGGCCTTGCGGCGTGGTTTTTCTCTCCGAAAATATTATTGTTTGGAAAAATCCAARTGAACTGGATTTCTGCGTGCTGAAGATGCTGGAGGAAGTTACAGCTTCTTCCCTTCTTTGCCAGGACTCTGCTGCTGGCATCCATGGCAGTACAGAAGGGCTAAAAGGCTTCTTCTTATGCTACTTTCTACCAGTAAAATAGCCACAGGAGCACTGTGRTCTACCCTCTTCTTGAAGCCTTGAAACCTGCATTACCCACCAGTTCCTTCTCTTCTACAGTTGTTTCTTGATCCATTGTATTCATAGAACACAGTAGATGCAGATACCGACCATTTGCCAAAGGAACCCTACAACTTACAGGCTCTGATGTCATTCTCTCTCAGCAACATTCATCTTCAGACCTCTGAGGAGCCCAGAGATCACAGCGAGTTGCCCATTTAAATCTGTAAAATCTCTTTTTTTGAATTTAGGAATGCTGTACCCTCAGTTTGGCACAGATCTACCCAAAAGAAGTAGCTTTTCTCATTCTGTAAGGCAGAAATATTTGCGGACAGATAATCCACTGTTGGATTTCTCTGAGAATTTCTGTGGTTTGGTTTTATTGAGGTGTTTATACTTTTTTTTTCTCCCCCAGAAGCATTCTGACCTGTCTGTCCCCTTCCCTCCTTCCTTGAGACCGATGGTACTGATGGTAAGGAGAGCATGGCCACCACGGGAGCTGACTTTACATCCTCAGCAAGAGTCTCTGAGGGCAGAGCAATGTCTCTGTGAGTGGACTCAGTGCCACAGGCAGTTCATATCGTCACCATTCTGCAGAATACAGTACACAGAGACATAATCCTTTCTATACCTTCGCAATAGTGACATCTAACCTTCTAGCATGAGCAGCTTTGTGARGAACTTTAGCCAACATACCATGTTGTTCCATCTCTGAGATGGCATTAAACATGTTAGTCAGATACAGGAGACACCTCTTTAACTTCAAATGTTCTTGAGCTACAAACCACTGCTTCACTAGGCCGTGAGGGTGATACTGGACTCGTATCCTCCTGTTGTGCTCAACTCTGAAACATCTTTTATTAGACCCATCCTTTTTCTAGAAGGCAATGCTCCTAGTTGGATTAATTCTGAATAGGTGCTGTCTGCCAACAGTCTCTCCTTTTTCTTTCTCTACGTCCCCTGTGTGGGATTTCTCCAGCTATGGATGAGTGATGACTGTCAAGACAGTCTTTAAGCGTTAAGAAGCTGAGGGCCTTCCTCTTCTACTGGGGTTTCCCCACCATCATGGGCCCTGGTCCAGGGATGTACCTGGTTTCCTTATGTCCGACTGGGATTTATCTTGTAGTTGTACTCATGGACTCCTGTCATTTCTTCTCTGCACTTCCAAGARCCATCTGGGTCTGTGTTGCATGTATCCCAGATGTTAAGTTAAATCCTCACTCTTCAATTCCGCACTTMCTTTTCATTTTTAATCTTTCTTTTCAATTTCTTCCTTTTTCTTTTTCATGGATGTGGTTTTAGCCTTGTTCAGAGGAGYACCCAAGTGCTCCTCAGACAGACAATGCAGCAGCTGGACGTTGGTCACAAGTGCTTTAGGGGCTCCCATGAGGTCTTTGTGGATAAGACATGTCTGTAGGGCACTGGTAGAACTTCATATTTTTACGGTGTGAGCCAAAATCTAGGAATCGTTCATCATCTCTGTTGGTGTCCTCACCCCTGCAAGCTGCTCAGAGCCGCTCCCGGTTGATGCCAGGGGCAGCCAGCCCTTGGCGGTGGCCAAGACATCCCAAGAAGGGTGGTCTTGTTAAGGCTGGCTCCCACACCTTGGCCTCGTACTGCCCTTGTGTCCATTACCACCCACCAGGATTTGCACGCTCTGCRCAGCCCCAGCTGCTACTGCTGCTCACCACCCTCCAAGCATTGCTCTTGGGGACAGGACACTGTCCTGAATGAGGAGATATGCCAAAGGTCACCCCGATTCCTTTTCTGTTCACATGGAAGTAAAATTAAACTTGAGCGGAACGCGTTTATCCTCTCTTTCTTGCCTTTTCATCTGCTTTTTGCCTGTGCCAGCCTTGTGCAACACAATAAAGCAAAAGAGATCAACACCAAAACATAGAAAACAAACACTAAAGTAAAAGAAAATGGTAGGGTTTTTTTCTTTTTCTTTTTTTTTTTTAATTTTATTTTTTCACTTTTCCGAGGGGTAGGCACRCATTCCTTCCCGCTGACTTTGCTGCCGCCGTGGCACGGCAGGCACCGGAGGGAGGAAAGAGCCAGGCCCAAGGCTCGCCGCCCTTGGGGTCCCACCGCAACTGGTTCTGCTCCCCCTCGGATCGTCGCCCCTCCAGCCGCTGCTTCGTTGCTCGTGCTCTTCTCTCATCTGTTAGCGTGGCCCTGGACGGCTCGTGTCTTCCCACGAAGCAAACCTCCCGAGGAACCCTGCCAGGAGCCCTGTGTTTCAAATTAGCCGTTGCAGCGTGATTTGGGAAGGAAAAAAAAAAGCCAGTTGTGCTCCTGTGACAACAGGCTGGGCATTCATACCCATTGCAAGAGCTGTAAGGTATCAAGGCTGCGTTTTCCCCCTTTACTTTCAGGGAGAAATCTATTTTAAACTCTTCTGTAAGCCACTGTTTTTGCAGAAGAAAGAAAGAGGGCTCGAGGCTAAACTTGATCCTTGCAGTCTGCATATTTCAGTACTGGAAGGCTGTGACTCAGTGGCCTCTGGAAGCTCTCCAAGCTATGAGTAGTTTGAAGGGGGAATTAAAAACTCAACGAGCTGCCTGTTTTCCTGAAACTTGTTTTGTACACGCTATGGAAGAGATGAGAGGTTTGAAAGGAGCGGGTCTTGTCCAAGAATCATTGGCTATAACAAGTCACAGCAAGCCATGAATATTTATTTTACTAAAACACTTAGATGTCTTTTAATGAGCCTTTTGACCAATTATAGGCACAAGAATTTGCCAAAATCCCATGCACACTCATGGTCTCTGAGACTTCCCCRCTCAGGCTTCTATCCATGACCTTCTCCATGTAGAGAAGTCAGACTTGGAATATCGTTTTTCCCCAAAAAAAATAAGAATGAGAGACTCAATAGTGTTCCCAGTGTTTCGAGTATTGAAGGTACATTGAGCATACAAAATCAGTCTTGGGGTTGGCTGAGAGGTGTCTCAACGTGGTGAGTCTAACTGTTTGGGATCCTGAGCTGATCCAAGGTGTCCTGCTCGGAGTGCAGGGAAGAAGGTGCCTCCTTTCACCCTGTCCCTCTGCTCCCATCCCAAATCCATGTCAGATGGACATCCCTGTCCATCCCTTGCGGTAGAGGCTGACTTTCAGTTTCTGTTGTGCYTCAGTAGTTCATTCTGAATTGGTCAGGACAGAAGACTTATCAGAGAAAAAAAAATGTGGTTGCCTTTCGGAGCCCTGGAATTCATCTTCTCAAAGGACTTCTCCAGCTGGAGGAGCCCTATACTTCTTCACCAATGCAACAGAAGGAAAGATTTCTATCCAGCTTGTTACATAAAGGCCAGAACTGGTCAGAAAAGGTTCAGCTAATTCTTTCTTTGTGGATTTGTTTTGGTCAGAAAATGTCCAGTTTGTTGGAACTAAAATATTTTTCTAGGAATGTGCTAGTTCAAACAACGATTTTGTCAGAAAAGGTCTTCCAGTTCCAGAGGAGGAAACTTCTAGTTAACGGAACAAGAGGGAATCACTTAATTTAACTGCTAGTTTGGTGAGTTCAGGCACTCGGCCGAAAAGCAGCAGAACCCAGGTCATGCCCTTGTTCCAGCAAATGCCTTCTGCTCACTCAAAGTTGAACAGTCCCAAGGGAAAAGACTCACAGAGATATGCTGGATCCTCATAGCGGCTTGGAACAGGAAAACTAGTGATCCTGAAATTCCCGTATTTTAGGCACATTCTGTGAACACTTCTTGTTGGCTGTCCCAGCCCTCATGCACTCATGTTGTTTTATTGTACTGCTGGCAAGATTTAAAGATCTACAGAACAGAACCAGGCTAGAGGCACTGGAGGTACTCTGGTCCAAGCCCAGCTCACTGTAGAGCCAACGTTGCAGCTACAGCAGGTTGCTTAGATCTCAGTCCATGCAAGTCTGGGCCGTGCCCAAGGATGGAGAACCCTTTTTGCTCGGGGACCTGCCCCCTGGATGCGCTGTTCACCTGGGGAAAGGGCTTTGTGTGTTGCACCTTGCGCCCGTTGTCTCTTGTTCTTCTCTCAGAGAAGAGTCTGGCTCCATCTAGGCAGGTTTTTAAAATGTCCATGAGTTTCTTGGACTGCAGAAAGCCACACTGCTCCGTCCRGCTGCAGCCGTGACTACTGAGGTTGTCTAGATGCTGCTGGGACTCATAAAATGCACAGAAATGGAAGATAAGAGGACCGTAGTAGGAAAGACTAAGGCTGAAAGGTGACAAACAACATGAACCAAGCTRAACTATTTCCAAGGCAGCTGGGATTACAGTGTGTGAAGTGCTCTTGTGCTCACTTGCACATCCTTTTTGTCCAACAGCAGAAGTTGCATAAAAGGTTAACATTCCCCCCAAACTTGTATATAAGCAAACACTCGTCCATTCGCTGAAGGTTGCAAGAGCTGCAAAACTAAAGCGAAATCCACTTGTGCAGGGCAAGAAGAAGTCCTGAATTACCAAGCTAACCCGTCTTTGCTTCTACTTCCCCTCTCCTCTTCATAAAAGTGAAGTATTGGTTTCATATCTGGTATTTCGCGTATGCAAATGATATTGGATGGCAAATATATGACCAATCAGAATTACAGAGTGAGCACATGATTTTCACGGTAATACAATTATTATTTTTTTTGTCCTTTGCTGCAGTGACAATTTATATCTTGTGGTCGTTTCGCGTTCAGGCCCTTCTGTATCTCTGTGCTGCAGAAGTTGTGGAGTTGAAGGTTACGGGGACGATGTGACAGCTCAGGATTTCATTTGTTGGTGAGAGTTTGCTTCCTCCACGTCCCTCACTCTACAAGGCTCTAGGATGGCTGTGCCTGGGGAGCTCTTTGTGAGACGCCCCCTTTGTGGAGTGGCGGGATGCTCCATGCTTCCCGCTGGGCACTGGCACCCATGCAGCTCACGGTGGAGCTCTTTGCACCCAGAGGAGCATCCCGGGCGCTCAGCGGTCCCGCAGCGCCGAGCTGGCCTCTCAATTCCCGATGACCTCTCGGCGTCACAGTCCTCACCAGCTGAAGGGCAGTTGTTCCCCAGTGCCCACCCCTGGGACCCACTGCAGACCTGGCGGAGCAAGGGCAGAAGGAAGAGATGGAGCCAGAGGAGCGCAGAGCACGAGGAGGACACAAGCACAGCGGCGTGTGTTGCAGCAAAGCACAAAAGGTGGGGAGGAAGTCACAGCTGGAAGGCTTGCCGCACGTGTTTTAAATGCCCCGGGGAGGATGGGTATCAATTGCACGCTCATCTGGGCACGTCAGCAAGTCCGCTGCACTGCTGGAGCTCCCCCGATCCCGGCGGCAGCTCAGCCTGGTTTGCAGAGGCAGCGGCGAGAGCTGCTCCCCCCGTGCAGCGCAGCAGGAGCCGGCGCCTCGCTCGCGCTGTCAGAGCCAGCCCCTCGCYGGTGGCTCGTGCCCCGTGCTCCCTGCGCTTGCTCCCTCATTATTTTATACMAATATAAAATAATATAAGTATTACTTTAGTTTTATGTTATATAAATAATGTAAAAGCGTTCGCCGCTAGGGTCGGAAGGATTTGAGATGTCGATGACGGCCACGAGAGCTCCCAGCCCTTCGTGATCCATTCCCCCCAAGCAGCGGGGATTTGCTGATCCCAGGGATAACAAGTCTCCTGACTGCATCCATAGCCTTCGGAAAGCTGCCCCTCCTCGAGCACCATGCAGGCAAGATCTTGTGGTTTGGCAACGGTGTCTGTGCCTCCCTGCCTTGCCCGTGATTACGGGGGCACTAATTATTTTTATATGTAGACTCGGCTGGAAAATAATAATAATAATAATAATAATAATGATGATGATGAAAAAATCCATGCAAAACAGTTTTATTTGCTTCTGTTGTTCCGTTTTGCCAGTTTGCCAAAATTCCAACGTTGCGTTGGGCTTTCTGGGGTTAGCTCTTCTCGAGCCAGGCCTGCTCTCCTTCCTGTAGAGACTGTGCAAGTATCTGGAAGAGGGGAAAAGGGGGAATTTCCCAACTTAGAGCAACAGCTGAGTAAGAAATAACAAAATCCACCCCCTCCCATAAGCTACAGATTGGTTTTTCTTCCTCGGTTCTTCCCAGCATTGTGAGTGAGCAGATCCCTTTTGTAGCTATAACTTGCCACATATCCCAGTCCTTGCACTCCTAGGGACTTGCAGTCATACCCTTTGTCTTTGCATCTGTCTGTGCTCCTGTCTCTCCTCTTCTTCATTGCCACCCTGCTGCCTTTTAAAACCTGTTGCTGATTTTGGCCCTTTTGGAGACAGGAAGATCTTCCAACAACATCTTCCAAGGAGAAGTGTTTGCTCCTGATTTTGTGGAATCTGAGTCTGACAAGAAGAGTATAGGGTGAGCTCAACAAGCATGTGACACCTATGGCCTGCTGGCCAGTTTGCACGTAGGGGTAGTCAGTCAGTACTCACACCTATACTGCTTTTGCCAGTTGATTGTTAAAGGCTGTCAGAAGGCTCTGAGGGTTCTGTAGGAGATATAWGTGGATCTAGGGTTCTTGTATTAGGAAATCCATCACAAATGTTGTAAAAAGGTGGGATTTTTTCATTGGACTTCTCCTAAGCAGCTTGTATTCGTTGAATCATAGAATCATTATGGTTGGAAAAGACCTTCAAGAGTCCAACTGTAAACCCATCACCACCATGCCTAAGTGTTGTAATTCCTCATGTGGTTTCCAGCTGGAGGAGCAAGATGCAGATGCTTTTCTTATTGTTTCACAGGCTAAATGTCAGCATGGAAGGAAGGCAAGCGTTATTGAGCGGTCTTTCAGAGGCATTTCTCTTCTTGGTTTCAGAGTCTCCTGAAATTGGACCATCTGTCGTCGTTCACACCACTGTGGCATTTGGGCACGATCACCTGGACTCAGATCCTGCGGAGGTGCAGCAGTTAATTCTCAGTCACCTGGAGAGCCTTGTGCCGTCTCTGCCTAAACCAGCCAGTGTCAAGTGCCAGAAATGGAGATATTCCCAGGTAATCCTTAATGGCATTGGACACCTGARGGACACTGCCTGGATAACGCTATGGTGCTATGGTGCATGAACACCCAGATCTATAGGGTGTCTCACATGAAAGAGACCCTCATACAAGCCAGTGGTCTTCATCCTCAGAGAAATAAAGAAAAGGGATAGTTATTCAATATCTATGACACATTCATCCACGTAGCTGTGGGTAACATCCAAAACCCGCCAGCTACAGCAAGGTCATTTCTAGTAATCTTTGTACATGGAGGACCTGTCTCAGTGGTAAGTTATGCAGTGCCCCTTATAAGTAGGAACAGCAGCAGCATGCAGGAAGGAAGTAAATCCCACGTCCTTCAGTGGGATTTTTGTTGGTATTTAAAAATATGACTCAATCCGTCTCTTCTGCATCCGAAAGTATGTGATATTATTAGCAAAATTCCCACCCTACCACAGAGTAGCAGAGTGCTTGTGTTCAGACAGGCCAATTGCTATGATTTGATTTGGCCAAGTTCGATTTAACAGTATGTTACATGAAAAATATTTTAAAGTAAACTACCTAAGGGTAATAATAGCAAAATGTGTATATTTTACCGAGTTCTCTTAAAAATCCGAGGAAATTGTTGGCAATTTCCTAAAGTACTGGAGAATAGCTACATGTTTACCCAAAGCCTCTTAAGCTGAATTACATTGGTGAAATTGAATGTGGAAGCTGATGCAAAATATTTACTTAAAGCAGTCCCCTTTAATTTTTTTTTTTTCCTTTTATGAAGTCTGGAAAAGTTATTGTAAATGCTAGTTACAAAGTTTACTCATACCCATTGATCTGCATCCAATTTAAGAACCAGGCCTTGCTAGCACAATGTTTATTTTGCCCTGCATTAGATATTGAYAACTTGCAAATCGCTTCCCAGCGCGTAAAAGCTGTAATTGGTTGTCGTATAAAAATGATCTCAACATATGTTTTATATGCCTCGAAAATGAAAGTGATGGGATGTTTTATAGATTCCTCTCTTTCGGTTTGGTGGTTCTTTTTGTTAGTAACAATATCTCCTTGTAGAAGAGTCACTGTTAATTCTTCATTTTCTTATACTGACTTCTTTTCTGCCTTGCATATCACCTTTCTGCTTCAAACTGCAAGTGAGYGTGAGAGGTACAGGTTGCCTGGAGCCTAAGGATTTGATCCATCCACWGGTGGACACTGGGCTAACCAGCTCCCTAAAATTGAGTGAGGAATAATTTTTAAGCAAATTAATGCACCCKTGGGTGCTGCTGCTACCACAGAGCTCTGGCATAAAATCCAGCTATTTGCTGGCATTAATGTGCCCTTTCCTTGCACTGTACATAGTTTCAACGCCGTGATAAAAGTGACATATAAGCAYGTCCTTTTCCAATTTATTTCACCATGAAAACATAGATAAAGGAAAAGACAAGAAAGGAAGGGGTTTTTTTTTTTACTATTGAATAAAAACCATCTCATTTGCAGTCTACTAAACAGCTACAGGTTTTGAATCCTAGCAAAATCAGTTTTTCTTGAGGACCAAGTGAGATTTATTGTAGAGTTACACCTATTGCTATGTCTTTTAAAGGCAGTTGGAACTATAAGAATGAATTTAATTTTCCATAAATGTTTCACATTTGTAAACTCTCTAAATCATTACAGATATGTCCTGTTTCCCCTATTGAAAAAATGACGTTCATACGTAATGCTCCTGAATGATGCTTTTATTTTCTCCGCCACCAAAGCACCGTTGCAGCTCTTCCCACTTGGTTCTCCTGTCGTTCTTCCCTGTGTTGCCTGCTATCTGCCATGCTGCTACTAAATAAAATAACCGATTTCAGCAGCTGCTTGTGCTTTATGGCATTGTCGGAGGAAGAATTATCACCCATCTAGCTCAGTGAATGGATGTGGCTAAGTTTTAGTTTGCAAGCGAATTGGTGTAGGTCRGATCAGTGATCCCAGTAAGGAGATCTCTTTTGCCAGGTGGGCATCCTATAAAATAATCACTAGCTAAATTAAATATCTGGGACAGAGCTCCCCCTTCCCCTTAAAGCCATCTTTACTTTCAATTACAATAAGCCGTTGCCACAGAGGCAAAGGGAACTGATAAGATAGATGCATCTTTCCCCTGACTCCTCTAGACGGGATTTATCCTGCTTGTTAATTAAATCCAGCTGCAGCGTCCTTCGTATGGCCAAACACAATCCCAGGATTAAAATGCAGACATTACAATTATCCATGGCGGATGAGGGATTAGGACTTCCAAACTTCTACTGACACTACTTAGCAGCACAGCTGTGGTCCTGTATCCCCTGCTTTAATTATGATAAGACACTATTAGCATCCAGAGTCAGCAGCTTCCTAGCCTATCATGTCACTCTGACAGTGGATTTACATGTGGGGAAGGGAGGTTGGGAAAATACAGCATTAGAGAGACATTGGTGGAAAGGGACCTCTTCAGATGTCTGTCCCCTTGATCAAAGCAGAGCTGTTGCCAAGACTCAGTGAGCTCCACCTTTGTCTAGATGAAATCTTCCACGGATGGAGATCCAGCAGGCTGTGCCCCATAGCTGAAGGTAATTTGGACTGCAAGTTGGACCACATCTTTAAAGGAATAGGAAAGAGGAACAGCAGAATGCCTTTCACCAGGATGTAGAACAAAGACCTTTACTGTATAGTATGCACTTTATTGCCAAACAGCCAGAATGGTGCAGGCTAAGGAGTATGAAAGTATTGTCCTTGGGATCAGGAGGACAAAGCRGAAACTTTTGTACAGGGAGTGTAAAATAATCTTAAGGTATTCAAGAATGAAGGGCATCCTTGCCTCATTTTACTAAAGCTTTCTTCATCTTTTATGCCTAGTGACCTCAATCTACTTGAAAAAAAAATCAGGAAGAAATTAACTGCTGACCTAAAATGAGCCAGAGAAACAAGATCTCTGCCAGGTTTTACAGAAAGTCACTAGACTGTTGCATTAAAAAAAAAAAAAAGGGTGGAGAATTGATCACAAATTCATTTCAGATGATTGCCTCCTTTAAAGAAGATGATAACATGCTGGTAACATAAAATATAGTCAGTAACATAAATGTAGGTGTTTTATAGTTGATCTGTATTTGGAAATGCCAAATAATGGTGTGGCAGCAGTCAAGAAAATTGTATTTAAAATGAATACAGTGCCTATTCGGAGATTGACATCAAATATTTATCAAGGCAGCCTTAATCAGACCTTGTCCACATGCTATCTGTAGATAGAACATGTTGATTGTATCTCTAGCAGTGTCTAAAAGGCTGTTCCTGCAGGTCAAGTAGAAAAGGAAACCGGAGCGATAGAGCTGGAGACAGGATGGGTTGTACRAAGGGTAAGACCAGGAGTAAAATGAAAAGCCAGTGGGTTTTTCTGTTGCTGTGCTCGTCAGTGGTGGCACTTGTAGGACCACAAGAACTAGCCAAGCTGTTTATGATCCCTCCCTTTGCATGATTTCCACCACAGTGTCGGTGGTGCGTGGTTCCCCTGCCCACTTTTATGAGTTTGGAGACAGAGGACTTGGTTTGTTTGGATTAAATATCTTTGTCTTCCTTCTACAGTTTTGTCATCATTTATTGAAGTGCGTTATAGGTATTTACAGACTTAACCACAGCTGTAGTCTCAGATGATGAAGGTCAGCAAGGCYTCAGCTAATTCAGCTTGAAAGAAAGCAGACAAAGACAAAACCTAGGGAAAGAGGGTAGCTGAACGCTTCAGGATTTCTGTTTACTTAGAGTGTGCTAAYGACAAGTCAGGTCATGAAGTTTGTGGGTCATGATTTTGACCAAGAGTGGAATGAATGTCTTAATGAGTTTGAGGTGACCATCAAACATTGAAAGAGGTATAAATATTTCTTTGAAGCAGTAGCTTTCTTGGCATTTAATATATTTTCAAGTCCCATTTCACAGTTTAGCACRTAAAACACCAACTTTTGACAAATTACGTGGTAGGGGAGAGGGATGAAATCAGAGAAATCATTTTCATTCAATGTGCCTTGGGTTGCATCACCAGTCATGATCTGCATCTGCCAAGGGAGGACCTCAGACCTGGCAGATTGAGGGAAAAAACATTTGTGTACTTAAAACATGGCACTGAAGAGGCTATTCACTGTAGCCTATAGGGAGTGGAAGCAGAGAACACGTTTGATGATCTGKTAAACTTCTGTATCATTGATACCAAATTGGTGTTTCTGGTTTCACAGACATCTTTGGAAGCCTGAAGTATTGGCTGTATTAGAGGCTTCTGTTTTGTCTCTGCCCTCTTGAGTATGCAATTCTGCTCCTCAGTGAAATGCCTAAGAGCTTATGCAAGCCCACCTTTACCAGCCAGAGGTCATCTGTTCTCAAAATCCTGGACTCAGGTTATGTAAGATTAACCTCTCCGTGAACTATCTTAATTTCTACAGAAATTTGTCTGGGAATAAGTCCTGGGTAGGACTATAAACTTTCTAACTTTCCACCTGCAGGAAAAGTTTATTCTAATGATTTAAACTTGGTGGATAAAGAGTTGRCTATGGTACTTTGATCACTAATGCTACAACCTAAGATTTGGGCTAGAGGGTGCTTCTTATGAAGGTGTATCTGTCAGGRAAAGTTTTGTTTTTCTGGCATGAAATTCAGACAAATACTTACTTTTTCTTCCTCCTGTATGCTTTTATTTTCYAGGTTACAAAGGCTGTACCCGATTGTCCAGGACACATGATTCTTCATACTGAACCTCTCCTAATTTGTGGGGGTGATGGATTTACTCATTCCAACTTTGATGGCTGTATAGATTCTGCCATGAGCCTTGCGGAAGCCGTAAAGTCTTATTTATAGCAATTTCAAAGTCATCTGCTATACAAAGTCTGGATTTATGAYGAATTTTACAATGTTAGATTGAATTCTAGTTCAGTGTTAACATCACGGGCTTCTGTTTTGCAAAAATAAATAAAGGAAGATATATTGAGATATTGTAATAATTACGGGGATGGAATTGAACTGAATTGAATTTTCTACAATTTGTGGTATGAGTGAATACTTTGCTGGAAAGACACCTTTCTTGAAAGCTTTCTTCCTACTCATGGCACTCACTCACTTCATCAAGTGTTACAAGCTGTGAGGGGTACTGCTGCCTCTTCAATTGTTCACATTCATTTGCTGACCAGTAAACACTTAATCCTTGATCTTTGCCCAGAGCCCTTGTTCAGATCAGCAGTTCTCACCCTACTAGTTGCAGCAAGGAAGTCTAAGTCCTTATGAGAGATACTGATGGCCACATCCAGCCTTTGACACTTGCATCTGTGCCATGGTTGTCAGAAACATGGAGCTCCAGGAGTCTTGCTGGATCTGCTGATGCTTTTAGAGCCCATGAAAATGATATCAAGGAGAACAGTCTGACTTGAAGAAGCACAAAACTCGTGGAGATGAGTGAATTTGATTTGAATTCCTAGAAGATTTTAAAAGCAAGTGTAATTGTATTGAAAATACTACTGGTCGGAGTTTGGGCCATTTGTAAGCTGCTAAACTGTGTTTCTGTGGAGTCCATTTTTAAATTGATCAGCAATTAACCAAGAAATCATTTATAGATTCTAAAATTGACTTTAATTTGCCCTTCTTCTTTAATTGTCAGTAAGGTATTTAACACGTCTGAGCACCTCTCTGTAGCACAGCACTGGACGTAACAAAACCTTATTCTCAGCAGACAAAATTTTAGCCATGTATCGTTTAAAAGGGTACAATTCAGACTCTTTCCTGAGCCCCTGCRTTTCACAAAGTTCTGACATGCAATATTCACTGCAGCCAAATGGCATCGTTTACTACTTTATGTGGCTATTTCTAATGCATTATTTTAAGTGCCACTAAAAGCTTTAGAGCTTAAGTAAGATTTAAAACTGTCTTTGAAGGACATTTTATGATGCTGCCTGATTTTATTCACTTTTTRTTCTTTCCCTCAAGTGCTTGTGTTTAAAACTGTGATGATCCATCCTGAATCCTAAGAATAATAATAACAATAACCAAGAAATGCCACGTGGTTATGGAAGAAGGCTAATCTGGTGAGGAATTTGCTACTCTGGCTTGATTAGTCAAGTCATTAGTTCCCCTAGAAGGTGCTGCTGTGTCAGTCAGATCAACCTTGGYTGTCATCTGTGCGAGCCATGGTGTGGTGTCTGGGGACCCATTTTAGGCAGAGGACAGTTGCTGTTAGGCTAAGGAATTAAACAACCAGCCGACTTTGCAGCAGAATATCCCAAGATATTCTTGCAGTGTCTAAGGATTTGGTTGGCAGTGTCACAAGAGCAGCATCAGGAGCAAAATCCCATAACTGCAGGTAACCATTARGTCATATCAAGTCCACAGAGTCCAATGTCAGGGTGAAGATAGCTGCAATATCCCAATTTGATTTCTAAGGGTAGGGGTGGATAAGATTTTTGGGTGTGTTTTAGCAAGAGTTGTTGTTGCCTGGAAGCCTCCTGGCCTGTCTCCTGCCATACACTCACCTGCATGTTATATATATACTCATTATATGGGATGTAAACATGGCCATAGCAGTGACAGGACATAATGAGGAGCAACAGTCATAGACTGCAGCTCGAGGGGTTGGATATGAACAAGCATTTCTTCCTCTGGAAGGGGAGCAGTCCTGGGGAACAGGTCATGAGGAAGGTGGGACATCTCCATCCTGAGGGATCTTGGCTGTGCCACAACCACCCTGACAAGTGCTGCTGACTCCTGCCCCATTCAGTTTTGAATGGAAGAGAACCAAGCCCCTGAAAATACAAATAAGGATTAATTCAAGAGTGTGGGGCGTGCAAAATTTGAGATACCTCTAACTGTAACTCTGCCTTGTTCCTTTGACAGCCTGGCAAATAGGAGCCTTTGAAGTCAAAGAGCAATGATGCTTCAACTGTGGTAGAGTTTTCTTCTATCAATCAGAAGAAGACTTGGATACCATAAATGACATACAAATATGAGTAAAGGCCTCTGACTTCATCCTTCCAGAAGTCTTACAGCTTTGGTTGGCTCAAAATCTTTCTTTTATCCTGTTTTTTATTTAAAAAACTTATCTCAAAATATCTGATAATGAAGAAGGCAAACTTTCAGAGATTTTGAGCCCAGAATCTTGATCMAATTTGAGTCACAATGACTCTCAAAGGCTGACTTTTCCCCTCATTCTCCATTTCAAAATGCTCTTTCTTATAACTTCCTTCCAGACTGATTTAGACAACTAYTATTCATATTTCCTTTACAGTATTTCTTAGTCAATTAGTAAAGAAGAATTATTAGCTGCAGTTGACAAATGAGGAAAAATGTTAGCTATAATTCAACAATTGGAAGTAACTGCAAGTTTTGTAATCAGACTTCAGTAGGAAATTATATCTTTGCTTAGTTTCACCGTTGTGCTTCTATCAGTTAAACTCGTACTGATGGGAACCTGGCTGGTAAAGATGTCCTGGAGGGGGAGGACAGGTTGGGGTCACATCCCTATTAGTGGTTACCAAGCCCTCTTTTTTCTCCATTTTGTCTATGAGTTGATCCCGGGGTTTKGATACATCCATATTCAAACTCATGTGGCCAATCTCATGTTTAGCCAGATGGATGTGAGTTTTGATTAGCTGACAGATACCCATTGAATATCATTTCAGCAGGACTGACCCCTGGCCTCCTGCTCTGCGTCAAGTGCAGTTACTGCTTTTTATATTTCGTTGATCTCCTAACTCCTAATTGTCTAGCAGCAATTCTTTCTCATTACCTACTCTTCCACCAAAGGCCTGTATCAGATGTATATTTTTGACAGGAAGGAATTTACATCCTGGCCAAACAGCAGAAMAATAAGTGATGGCAGCAGGGGTTGGTAGGATCTGTCAATAGAATTCTTCTGAGCAAATCCTGGGGTTTCTCCATGTAGACCCTCGTGTCACTGGGACATGCTCACTGAAGCCAGCAGACAGTAGAGGATCAGGCACAGGCCTTCATCTGGGAAGAGGCGAATACAATTGGCCACTGCTTCTCAACATATGCCATGACCTGATCTCTCACTCTTCAAGGACCCTGCTAATGTTAAGTCAGTGGAGTAGAATCAATTGTCACCAGGACGTATGCATCAAGATGTCTTAGTTGAGCAGCATTGGAAAAACAGGTTTGGGGTCCATGCAAATTTACAGGCTAAGTATGGTGCATGGTGTAGGTGCAATGGGCTGCTCTTTGTGAAAAGCTTTTCTCTGTTTGGAAGAGCTGTTGTTCCTGAGAGGACAAGATCAGGTAGCCTTGTAGCGAGATGATTCCTGTCCTGAACAAAACCATAATTGCCTTAGTAGTTTGGAAATCCAGGGTCCTTTAGGGGCAGGGGGAGACGTGTCRTGAGGGCACACAGCATTCCTAGCTGACATATTCATTTGGACTGCTGCCCAATGAACAAAATTTCTTCTAACTGAACAGTCCTCAGGTGACGACATGGGTGTGGATCCTTGTTCCAGATGAGGCATAGAGCTGAACATTTTCTCCCTTGGGCCTGCCTCTTTCAACTGAAATTGGTATCATTAGTGCTATCTGCTCTCAATATCTCCGCTCCCTTGGGAAGGCAGATATTTATGCCACCGCTGGGATACAAGATAAGTAGATCTGCCCTCTTTGGAGCTGTAGATCTGCAGTGGAACAATGAGATCTCTCCAAGCATGTCCTTTTTGAAGACAGGCTTTGATGGGCTTCCACCAGAGTGCTGTGCCTCTATGACACTTTGTTTCTTCCAGGTGACTTTTGGCTATCTCCGAGGAAAAGTTTTCCTTTCTCCAGACTTTACCCCTGGTCTCTGTGACCTAAGTTTCCTGAGATTTAAAGACTGAGATGAAGAAGGCATGCAGTACCTCACCTGTTTTCTGTGTCCTTTGCCAATCCACTCCGCAGCAAGYGCACTGCTCTTCCTTTTGACACCTATTTCTACTTGATCAAGGTAAAAACTTTGCCCTAGTACAGCCCAATACCATCTTGAAAACACACATCACTGAACAGCGGCACCAAAACCACCAATGATGACAGACGAGTTCCTGTTTGAGAAATGCAAAGGAGAACCTGACTCCACACCTCCCGGGTTGTAGAGCTGCGTCTGGATCCCTGCTCACAGCCTTGGCTCAGTGAGCTCTGCCTTATGTGGGCGGTTGGACCGGCCTTCCTCCCAACYGCAGCATTTGTTGGTCTGCGCTTGGTTGCTCTGTGCTCCAGAATTCAATATAATAAACTTGGCACRGCTTCAAACTGCAATAGCGAGCCACGGAGCTGGTAACAGGCTGGAGCTGGGATTAAGAGTCCAAACGCTCTCTGAGAGACGAGGGCATTTCCTGAGCTGTTGAGTGAGCGCTTTGAGCTGCTGCGCAGAGATTTCTGAGAGGCRGGAGCCGGTTTTGCCTCTAATCCAGGCTCTGGCTCTGATGTGCTGTTCGTAAGCTGCTTTGCACAGCRGAGCTGAGACCCCGAAATACCAGAGCCTCCTGCTGCTGTCCTGCCTGTTGTAGGGCTGCACAGGCTCTCTATTAGCCTCGTTGGGATTTTGCTTAATTCTCCCATGCAGGTTACACCTTGGAGATCAGCTGGTGATGATACAGCAGTGGCATTTTGAAGCACGGCCAAGTCACAGTGCAAGGAACAGCTTTACAACCAAGGCAAGCAGCCATGTGAAAGAAAGGAGAGAGGGACCTCTGCGAAGATGGACCATTGTGCAGGAGCAGAGATATGGCAACCCAATGGCAACCCAATGGCAACCCAATGGCAACCCAAGACGAGGCTACCTTAGGTTCATCAGTCTCCGCTTTATTTTCAGAGTTACCTGAGCAAAGTTCCTCGTCTGGAAGAAAGTAAATGGAAACAGKTGAGAAATTCCCAACAGGGAAGTTATTGCCAAATTGGGAGTTTAAATTCATAAAAGGGAGTACGGGGCAGACTGCTGGTGAAGGCAGTGGCTGCTCTCATAGAGACTGCGRTGCTTTGACCTATGGAGCTCCTCAGAAAGCCTCCAGGTCTGCCACGCTGCAGGAAACAGTTAAGCAGTGCTAAAACTGGGTGGTTTGGTCATGGTCCTGGAGCGCCTGGGCTCCAAAAGAGACACGTGCATTCCCAAACAGCGGACAGCCTCTGGCAGAGAGACACAAGGAGCCCCAGCCCTACTCGTGCTGCTGACTCACCCAGCTGGGTGCCAGCGAGGGTGGACGGGCAGACCCTCTTGTTCCCACCACCAGCAGAGATGCGGCGTTGAAGATGCCTTAGCACCAGCTGGGCTTGGACATCGGATGGGACATCGGATGGTCACCGTGTGGGAAGAACCTCTACATTTCCTGCACGGAGCACTTTCCTGCCCCGCTTCAGAGAGCTGAAGTCACCAGAGCAAGCAAAAACCTGTGGCCTCCTTCCAGCCAAGGCCTSAAACACGAAAGCAGCAGCTGGTACAGGCACCGTGCGTGCCGCCGTGGGAAAAGGAGCCTCTTCCCCATCAGCCCTGCCATCCGACCGCCCCGCTGATCACGAGAACATTGTGGTGAACCACAGCTCGGCTCGGAGTTATCTGCTCGGCGCACGGTTCCTGCGGCACGGAGTGGCACCTCCTCCCTCACCTGCGCCGGTGCTGAGACATCCTTCCTTTCTCAGCGCTATCGCCCGCTCGGATCTCACCCCTCTGCGGAGATGGGGCACGTCACCGGTCTTGAGAGCACAACACACCCTCCTGCAAGGAGYGGGCTGGTGGGCACCACTGGCGTGAGTCACTGCAGATCTGTGGGAACGGAGGTGCCGCAAGCTGTACACGTATGAGGAGACCTTTTTTTAAAAGAGAAAAGAAAAGAAAAGAAAAGAAAAGAAAAGAAAAGAAAAGAAAAGAAAAGAAAAGAAAAGAAAAGAAAAGAAAAGAAAAGAAAAGAAAAGAAAAGAANAAGAAAAGAAAAGAAAAGAAAAGAAAAGAAAAGAAAAGAAAAGAAAAGAAAAGAAAAGAAAAGAAAAGAAAAGAAAAGAAAAGAAAAGAAAAGAAGAAAAGAGAAAAGGAGAAAGGAAAAGAAAAGGTTATGTAATTCACGCAGTCCCAGACAGGCTCAGGCTGGAGGCACCCGTGGGTGGGAGGTCTCTGGTCTAAGCTCTGCTCACATCGAGGCCAACATTGCAGCTACAGTGTGTTGTTCAGGACCACGTCCAGGTGAGTCTAGGCAGTCCCTGAGCACGGAGATACCCTAGCCCTGGGACACCTCTCGCAGGCAGCACGACTCACTTGGGGAAGGAGTGCTTCACTAGGGCTAGTGCTTTCGCTGTGCTCCTCAGAGCAGAGCCTGGCCCTGCTGCCCCTGAAACCCCTTCAGGCAGTGGAAGATGCAACTGGATCCCCCTTCATCTTCTTGCCTCCTGGATGCACGAGTTCCTGCAGCCTCTCCTTGTAACCTCCAGCCCCATCATCACTGCAGTCCTCCACTGCGCTTGCTGCTGTCTACAAATGTCTCTCTTGCACTAGGGGCTTCCCAGTGACCACAGGATCCAGGTGTTGCCTCSCTGGTGCCCAGCAGTGGGGAGTAACCGCTTACCTCGACCTTGCTGGCTCTGCTCCCGTTTCTTCTCCAGTTTTACAGTGGGAGTCTCCACGGGAAGACTCCCTCCGCCACGCAAAGCGGTGTGCTCTTGCTCCGGTGCATGAAGTCATGCTCATGCCAGATGCACAGAGCTATGCACTAGCGATTTTGAACCCGGCTCGGGGATAAACAAATAAATAAACAAATAAATAAAAGAGTGCTGACCAGTAGAGCGCTGCTCAGTGATGGAATATAGGTCACAGCCTCGTCCCAGACGGCAGCTTTCATTGCCCAGAGCAGGGAGCCAATAGGCGAGACGGGACGTGGCATCTGTCCTTCAGCAGCCCAGACAGCGTATACCAGCTCCTGCCCAGCACCCAAAGCCCTGGYGAGGTGCATCAAGGCAGAACGCAGGAGAGCCCATTGGGTGGTGCATCTTCAGGTGCATCAGCCCCCTGACAAGTGGCCAATGCTCATGAGGCCTTTTCCCGTCACAAGCCACCAAAATGCTCTTCATATCTTCCTGTCGATATATTCTTTTTTTGTATCCAAAACTGTATGTAATGATTGCTCTTTACAGGGGGATGGTGGAGCTATGCTGGTCCAAAGTGTAGACTACCAGCTCGCTCTGCTGCGGATCTTCTGTCTTTCTTAACACATCCAGCCTGTACAAACCATACTTTTTTTATTTACTCAAAGGGAAGTTCTGAAGAATAGCATGGGCCTGTGAGCTGCAAGCATAGCTGAACTGGAGCACTTAAAAATGATGTCTCTAATATACTAAAATACGGCTTGTAAGGTGATCTCCTGGCCCTTGCAGGTGTGACAAAGCCTTGCTGAACTCCTGGTATTGCAGAGCACAGGCAGCCTCCACTGCGTGCTAACCCAGTATTACCACTAAACCTGTGCTAGGAAGATGAACAAGTTTCCCAGACATCATCACATGGTTAGATATCATTTGTGACTATTTTTCCAGATAAAATGTCTTGCCACGTTCTCACCCCCTGCACTGTGCTTTGCTAATGGGAAGTGGAACAGCAAATGAAAGTGACCCATCTGGTCCCTGTTCCTTTGCAGCTCCACAGACTCCTAATGGGGAATTAACCTCCTTGTGTGCGACAGATGCTCGTGAGGAGGGTGCAGATTATAGGTCAGCTCTCGCCCTCGAGTTGCCCTTGTGCTCCGCTTCTCGCCTTCTCCTGCTGCGAGTGCCATTCATCATCTCACTTGTGGAGGACCTGCTGCCCCAGTTTGAGATAAACCCAGCCTAAACCCTACCTGACGCCAACCTCGGCGTTGCCAAGATGACACGATCAGCACCTGAGATCTTTGCTGGCATCTTCCCTGCCTCGCTGCACAGCCCTCCTCGTGGCCTGGTCAGCAGGGAAAAGAGCCATGAAAAGGAGATAAAAGATCCAACCGTGAGTTTGCAGATCTGTGGCATCTGCAGGAGTCTTTACTCAGGCAGCATGAATTGGTTTCCTGACATGAAGTGGCCATTTGAAGGGCATGAATTGACCCCTCTCTGGTTTTCCCCTCTAGCTCCTGAAGAAGAGAACTCGGTCCCGTTACTACCCAACAGAGAGAGAGAGAGCAAAAACAGATGGCACAAAAAAAGCCTCCCAGAAGCACTGAAAAAAAAAAAAAAAAAAAAAAAAAAAAAAAAAAAAAAAAAAAAAAAAAAAAAAAAAAAAAAAAAAAAAAAAAAAAAAAAAAAAAAAAAAAAAAAAAAAAAAAAAAATAAAAAAATTCCAGAAATCATGAAAACAAAAATAGTAAAAAACGGAGGGGGCTGAGAGCAGAGATGACATCAGCTGCCTGCAGCTGGAGAAATGCAGTCCAGAGCTGCGCTGCAGCTGTAACTTTAGGAACTGCTGCACATGTCTCTTACGTGGCCCCGCTGCAGCGTTTCGAAAGGATCATGGAGTTATGAAGCCGGCAGGGGAAGGCCGTGGAAAGCAGGCACTAGAGAAGGAACCTGGAGCAGAGAATCTGACACTTCATCTTTTCCCGTTGTAGACGGCCGGAGGGGTCTTGCACGAGGTATTAACRAGCTCAGCAGCGCAGCTCACCTTTCAGACCTGCTCTGCAAAAGTTTTCTGGCATCACTTCATGCCGAAAACGCCATGGAGTAGGGATCCACGTTGGAAAGGTGCCATGGAAGAAGGGTTGCCTCCCTCTGCCACGCTGTTCCTTGCATACAGATGGACATCTCGGCTTATTCCAGCAATCAAATCATGAGTAGATGACAGCTACTAACCTCTGGCTTCTTGGAAGCAAGCCTGTTTTTTTGGTTTTTCCATCTGGTCACCAGCAATGGCCCATGTATTCCCAGACAAGGGCAGTAGGATTTTGCAGACAAGAATTTTGCATCCCCACAACCTGCAAAAGCTGCTGGAAAAAGAAAAATGATGTGATGAACTGTGAGCATGAAAAAGCATCTGGGCTGGTATCTCCTGTGTGAAGTTGGCAAGGATAGAGTTTAGAAGCAAAAAGCTTTCTTGTGTCTGACATAATTTCCACATGGGTAAGTGTTTAGGATAAGATGAATTTAGAGGACATCTTCCCCCTAAGAAGAGCTTTCCAGGGTCACTGCAGTGGTGGGGCCAGAGGCCAGGACATCTTTCACTCCTCGAAGGGGTTACAGAGGTGACGGGGCCAAACTCTACTCACAGGGCACAAGGAAAGCACCAAAGGCACTGGCTCAAATGGCAACATGAGAAATCCTTGCTGACCCTAAGGAAACAGCCCTTCCCCAAGAGAGTGGTGTGTCTCCAGGATTGTGCTGCTCCCGCTTCACGCTCCAGCCAGGGGACAGAAGGTTTTTCTGGGAGCTATTCATCTTTCCAGATCTTTCAGAATTTCCAGTTTTTCCTGCTGATAATAAAGGAAGTCTCTAGTAGGTGACATATTCCTTRTTCTAACCATTCTAGGCTGCAGACTTCCACCTAAATATCTCCTCCATGCAAACGCATCTTTGTGGACCCAGGAGACACAGACAGTCTTCACATACCCATATTTCTAACTTCTTGAGGTCTGTTTGGGTGTGAGAATACCTCCTGCATTTTTGGTACTAAATTTATAGTGAGGAATCACACTGAGTGAACATCTGAGGAGTGGATGGAGAAGTTTAATGTATCAAGGGGAATTTCAGGAATAATCCATGCTCCATCCAAGTAACCAAGAGATGTGCAGCCAAGAACAGAAGGGGACACAATTTGCTGTTGTTGTGGGCACCCTGTTCTTGAGTCAGCCCTGGCTACTCCGCACATCAACAGGCTGCTGAAGCACAGTGGAGGAGAAAAGCAAAACTGGAGGGTTCATTATTGGTTCTCGTGGTACAAAGGCCCCAGTGGGTCAGGGTCACTTTTTGTGAAAGCATTCCCAAGGCTCCTTGAGTTTGGATTTTAAATACAATGCTGTTCGTCCAGGTTTTGGTTTTACAGACCTGGATTCTGGGGTCAGCTACCTGCACTGTGGAGCAGAGCAAATAGATAGTATAGGCAAAGAGCCACCATTTAAAGTTGTTTTTGTTAACAGTTATAGGAATTTATTACGTCTTACATTTCTGTGAGGAGACTTTGCTCAAATCTACCTTAAAAATACCTTGAAGTCATTTTCCCACGGGACTTACCTTCTCCTCTTGCACTACTTGCCTCCAGATATTATTAATTTGGTCTGTAGGACAGATATTAGTTTCTTGATGGGTAGTTAAAATGCATATATATGATTTCTTTCAGTTGATTTTCCCTGGAGGTCATTTTTTTGCAGATGAAAATCCCAAGCCCTGTTCATTGAGGCAAGGCAAACAGAGGGCATCWCTCTGGGCTGCTCCACCCTGGCCCAGTGCAACCAGTATTTCTTGAAGCAGTGCGATATTTAAATCATGTACTGGTGAGAAAAACAAAGCCATAAGGCTGTACTGGACGCACACAGATTTTCTGCATGTGCCTGCAAGCATGYGTGAGCAAACTATGCATCTAAAACTCAAGGGCATTAAAGAAAGCTCTCCTAGGAAAGCGACCAGAGGGTTAATTTTAGCTCTGACTTGTTCCCTTACTTTTTTTTTTTTTTTTTCTGTGAATAATGAAATTAGTTGTTCCACAGTCTCTTGAAGGCTGAGCTTAGTCTTCTTGCAGAACAATACACGCTGTGCTCTTGATGTGAATGCACTTCTGGTGAACTTTGAGCTACACATCTGCTATGGAGAAGTAACTCTTATTCCCAGTTGACCATTACTAGCGAAAGATTCAGGCTCCATCCATGCCTTAGCATGTTTTTACTAGCTGTATTTTAGCCTGACGGTCAGAAAGGATGGATAGAAACTATTTATAAACCTCATTAAAAAAGCACCAGAAAACTTATTACTTTCGCTGGGTGACTGCGAACGGGAGAGGAGCTTTGCAAAAAAAAAAAAAAAAAAGTGAATGTTCGCCTAATCTGCAGTCCATTATCAGCAAAGCCCTTTAAATCTGTGCATTAACTTCCCCGTTGTGCCACAGATGTGCTGGGAGGCTGCACGGGGAATATGCTCAGGCCGGCGCATGCTGCTGCCTCGGCYCTGGATTCACCAGGAGGACTGGGAGCTGGTGGCCAGAAGTCATCACTAGGGAACCACCTCAGGGCTCGCTCCCTTCCCCGTGGGCACTGCATTCTCCAGCTTCCTTCAGAATCCTTGCTTGAATGTTGCCATGAGCCTGCCGGGAGACAAGGATAGCATTGCCTCCTTGCAGGACTTCTCCCTCCACTCTCCAAGTTGATTATAAGCAATGTGTGATAAGACCAGTCCTGCAGACTCCCCTCAAGACACCAGATTTGCACATTTCCAGATGCCATGATCCCAGGCATGAATGCTGCCCAGGATCCCAGGGGATTCTAGTGCCTAGCAGCATCATCTCCAAACACGAGCTCAAGGACTGAATGCAGGTAGCGAGGAGCATCTGAATTGGAGCGTTTTTGGGGCCAGGGAAACCTGCTGGCTTTTCACAGCATAACAAAGTACCACAGAAGGGAAATTTGGGGTCTAACCTGCCACATATGTGAAATCTTCCTCATCTCTCTGTTAGACCCAGGATCACAGCATGAAACCCTCAGTGGGGCACAGTGCAAGGAAATCCATCCCATCAGGCACCCATCACTCCCAACAGGGACATCAGAGTCCCAGAAATAAATTCTGCCTGTTTTTACTCACACCTGATTTTTCATACATCATAAAATCACCCTTATGTGCAGGATTTCCTCCTTCAAAGCTGCAGGTCATTGAAGGACAGGTCTCTTACAGAGTTGAACCAGCATCCTGATAGAGGACCCTGGCCCGACTCCAGCCAATATTTCCACAACAGGAGCGACCCTGCTCGCCCCATACCCACCCTGCTGAGGTACCATGATGCTCTTTGCATCCACTGCTCTACCTCCAGGAGGCACCCGCTGGATTTTGCATGGTTGGCATCACTCCTGCCCTGCTCTGCAGGCAGCCAGGGAGCTTGTGAAGCCCAAACAACCTTGGAACACCCAGGGCAATGCATGGGGTCACAAGCCCAAACCCCGAGGTGGAGGAGAGGGGGGCCTCTTTCCTTTTWTTTCTCTTATTACAGCTGTCCATCTAATCCCTGCTCCGTAGCAGTCATGYTGACAGATGGCTGCACAGGCTGTCGAAATAAAACTCTCGGATTCTCCCTTTATTGGTGGTTAGAGAACCAAAAGACATTGGCACCCAAGGGAAGATGTGAACRGCCAGTGGATGCCTTGGTCTAACCTTACTGTGTGGTCAAGAGTGACTACAGGTACTTTGGTTAAAGAGTSCGTTGAGATAGGCACCTTTGAAACAAGAGACGTAGAAAAGAGCTTTATTTGGGGAATGCAGTTGCATCTCTATGTTTCACCACCATGCCTAGATCTCCTGAAACCAGTAATGCTCCAAAAAGTAGCACCAGGATATGGGAAGGGGATTTCAAATGCAAAAACTAAAGCTGATTTTTGTGAGAACATCTCACCGTGGAATCTCACCTTGGGTCCAAAATGGTACATGGCTTCATAATTATTCTAGGCAACTTTGATGGCACCGCTCATCTTATACGTTTGGCAATAAAGCCAGGAATAGGGATGGAGGGAAGGCTGCAAAAGGAAAAAAAATCCTTCTAACCTATTCATCTTATGCATATCAACTTAAAGTACTTCTTCTGTGTGTCTCAGGTGCTGGCATAGGCAGACCTGAGGTGATGCCTTGCATCCTTTATGTTATCCAGCACTGGTGTGTCTGAAACGGAAATCTGCTCTCTGGTTCAAAGCACATGAAGAACAAATGCAAAGCTGCTGTTACTAAAAGTGCACTATTATTATTGCCATTAATATTACTATTATTAGTAGTAATGATAGCAATGGAGTCATAGCTATTAATAACAGTGTCATGGCCGGAGGGCCAGTGTGACTCAATAGACAGATGATCCATGGTCTCCAAAACAGCTAACACTATGTTCTCTGATAGGTTTCAATGGACACCTTACTTGCACATGCTCTTAAGGTCACTGGAGAAGCGTGGTATTTGTCTGGAGCAATTTCTTAAGAAAGAAAGATTTTCCCTTAGTCAAGAAGGATTTGGTTAGAGATAATTTAGGAAAATTTGATATCCACAAGTCCATGGGATCTCTTTGGATGCACATACAAAGTGTTAAGGGACCTGGCAGACCTCCTTGCTAGGCCACTCTCCATTACCTTGGAAAAACCATAGAGACGAAGGGAGGTGCCCAAGGATTGGAAGAAAGCCAGTGTCACTCAGGTCTTCAAAAAGGACAAATACCTGTGATACTGTGAAGCCACTGCTTGCACTAAGCCTAGTGCAAAAYAGTACATTTAAGAGAAGATTAAGAGAGCTGTCTCCACTATGCACTCTCCACCATGCTTTTTGCCTTCATCCTCATTCTCTTCACTGATGAATAAGCAGAGCTATTGTCTTCAAAAGCCAAAGAGACCACAAAAGTTAAAGGATACTCTAGGAGCTCATATCTGTTAGAAATGGCAAATGGTGTTGTGGCTCCACAGCCACAGGATCTCCAGTACTTTGTGAATGAGGGCTCTAGGAACCAATCATGAGGCAAGCAGAGCAACAACATAATGAGTTTGCAGAGGACAGCAGCTGWGCAGAGTCCCTCTCCCTTGTGCTCCAGGAGGTTCTAATTTTCAAGCCTAATTCTCTTCTCCCATCCGATAAAAAGCTGGAAAGAGAGGAAACAAAGCAAAAAAAAAAAAATCAAATGATAATGTATATTTCTGATGTATTTTCACCTGCATATTGTGGTTTGTTTCGTTTATTTACATCAAAATGATCTGATGGGCACACAGAGAACCTGTAGTCACACCAGCTTGGAGATGAGCAGTGATCCAGAGTTCACCCAAACATGCATTTTGCCTTGAATGGCAGTTCTCTGACCAAAACCAAGTCCTGTCATTATATCAGGTGCTATAAAAACCATTTGGGGAGCATGTTAAAATGGAGTTAGCTCTGCTAAGCCTACAGGTGAGATAAACAGTTCAAAGCAATCAAGAACATTAGATCATGCAATTTCTCATTGCCATCTCACAACTTTTAACATAAAAGCAAACAAATCATCATCCTTTCTCTTCCTTCTTCACACTTACAGGTGTCATTTAGAGTCACTGCCCAAGACAAGCAGGACAATCTTTGTGTCTTGCTGTCCCAGACATCATTTTCACCTCACAAGCCTCAGCAAAAGCAGTTTGACCATAGCACTTTCATTTGACCTTGTTGATGCTGGCAGCACCTCCAGTCACATCGACGTCCACCAATGCTATGGGAGGTGCTGTGCAGCAAACAAGAAGATACCTTCTTTGAGAAGAAGCCAGAAAGGGTACAAGATCCTCGAGAACTCATCCAAAGATCTAGATTTGACCACATTGAGCGTAAGCCAGTGAAGAAAGCAGATGCACAGCGTGTTTTACTGTGCCAAAGAGAATCAGTTTGGTCAGTCCTCTGACTACTATATTTCCCCCCTTTAAATCAAGGTATATGGCTTATGTTCCTACCAAAAGGACTCCTAGGCTTGAGCTGAGGATGTCAAGAAGCAATAGAAATATTTGGATGCTTGCTTCAGTATTTGATTAATCCATGGGCCTTTTTTCCTTCTAAGGTGGCTGGCTTCACCTTGAACCAACGCGAATGAATGCTTYTTCTTCTACTGTTTTGAAGAGCACACAGGTATCAATACCCCTTTCTCACACAGCAAGAAAACCATTTTCCAATCTTCTATGGAGAACAAAAAAGGCCAAAGGTGTTTTCATCCTGGATTGTTGCAGTCGTCCTGCACCTGCCAGCAGGTTTTAGGCCACTGGTCTTGCTCAAAAGCATGCATACTCTTCCCATGGGACTCAGCTGCACACAACATGCTGGGAGTTGGAGCACTTGACCTTAGTGAGGGAGACCTGAGTTTGAAGGTCWGGATCTGAAGGAGTTTGAATCCATTTTCTGCCACTCATCACTGTTTGGCTCCATCCCTCCAGCCCCTCCACATGAAATAAGAAGCAACTTGCCATCCCACCCCAGGAGCTACAAAAAACTCCTCAGCAAATGGTCCCTATAGGACCATCTCCGAAAGTAGGACCATGTCTTTGGCAGCAGATTAGATGAGAGCAGCCCACTCATGGCATCAAACTGCACACGTAGACGCTGAAACTCAGGCATGAATCCCAGGCTGACGTCAGCTCACAGGAGGACCCAGGCATCCCAGATGAGGTGCTAAGCCTCCCTGAGCTGCTCTCRTTGAAGCCAAGTGACCCGGAGGGTCTTTTTCTCCAGTGGAAAAATCTCTGCATCTTGCTGCCATGGAGAAGTGGAGTGATCACCAAACACGGAAATGTTTCCTTGACTGTTTACTAATATTTGGTGCTCCTTTCTGGGCTGCGTTCAAGCTGAAATCTAACCACAGGCATCAGTGACTTCCTGTCCTCTCCTCCTCCCCACCATTCACTCTTGCCCCTAGGGCAAATATTAGTATTGGAAAGAGCTAGTAGAGGCTAAGAGGGGATATAATTGCTGTTTTCCTCTATCTAAAGGGATTGCACAGACCATGGGGACAGTCTCTGCTCTGAGGGACACAGCAAAATCCCCAGCCCAAGATGCAGCATGGGAAATCCTAGATGAAACTAAGCAAACAGTCCTTCTCCATGCGCTTGGCACCCACCTTGCATGTCCATCCTTGGAGATCATCCAGTCTAACCTGGACAGAGCCCTGTGCAGCATGCTGTAGCTGTAATGTCGGCCCATCTATGAGCTGGGGTTGGACTGGAGACCCACAGGACGTGTCCAAGAAATGACTTTATGCCTCTGTGCCTAATTCTTTTGCATGCAATAGGGACTCATGGTCTACCAGCATYAGAGTGAGCAGTGACAGGGTCATGTGAGGAAGGAATAGATGGGCTTTCCTCGTCCAGCCCCCTCAGGCCACCTAAGTCTCCACTGGGCTGGTTCTTCATGGAAAATAAGCAGAATATTACAATTGCCTCATTATTTCGGGGATGTTTACAGCTGTCCCAGCCTGTGGGGGAGGGATGGGAGAGCCAGCCAGTTTGCAGCTCCCAAAAGGTCAGCGCGGCACAGGCGGCTACCGTAACTCTGGGACTATATCAGRCATTGAATTATCCAATGATTCGTCATCTCCAGCTTAGATAAGAACGGAGACACACATAAAAGCCTGTGCTAATAGCAATCATTATACCAAAACTGGGACTTTTTAATTCTTCTTTTTTCTTTTTCCTTTTTTTTTTTTTTTTTGCCCCTTTTTTGTGTAGGTTTCATCGGCATTCACTTCAGTTGTGGGTTCTTTGGGGTTTGAGGTTTCTTTCAGACTAGTTGTATATTATTAGAATTATCCTACTTTGTTTTACTTCCCTGCTTTGCACATAATTACGGAGCTGTGTTTAAGGAAAGGCATGAGACCTATTAAACAGGAGAACAGAAGCTGCATGGAAAGATGAGAAAAGAAGAGCAGAGACCTTCAGAGCCCAAAAGTGACTGAGACCTCAAAGAATTACAGTCTTTTGACACGCATAAAGCCAGAAAACTAGTACAGGGAGTGTGTGAAAAGACACAGTGACTGGTTTCTGATTTGTGACATGGCTTTCATGATGAAGACTGGCCTTCACATCTTAATGACATTGAAAGAATTGGATATCCATACATCCATATTTGACTTCCTTATCTTTGGCATGGTAGCAGTATCTGAGTTTGCATATCCTAGAATACAAAAAAGCTATATGAAAGCTTAGCAAAGTCATCAAGAAGAAAAGATACAAGAGAATCTTTTTAATTAATTGACTTTTTTTCTTCCCCCAGCCCAGAGCAGATATCCTGCAATATTTTCTTCCTGAAAATACACCAGGAACATGGTGTGAAAGAGACACTGTGGGATGAGACTCTTGCCAGGCTGCTCACCCTGGAGCAGCTGAGACCTCCCTTTCCTGGCACCCTGACACCTGGATCCCCGGCTTTTTGGATCCCCACTTCCTTCAGTTTCACGAGTTGGGCCATATACATTATCACCTGCCTCTGACACTGGGGACGGGTCCCACCACCTCCAGGTTCCCATGCACCTGGCACAACAGCATTGCAGAAGCCATAGCCCTTCTCAGGAGGATGTTGGGTGAATATCTAGAAGGCCTGGCACCCCTGCCATGGTCTGCATGGTGCCCACAGTCTCTGGGATCACTCTATCCTGCTGGGATCCCTGAGGATGCTGGGGAGTTTGAGAAGGATTCTGGGGGAAACTCACCTCCCAGGCTGGCTGTGAAGCCAGCTGCTCCTCCAAACAGATTTGTTTGGATCCAAAAATTCCAAAAATTGTTTCAATTAAAAAAAAAAAAAAAAAAAANAAAAAAAAAAAAAAAAAAAAAAAAGGGAGGAGATAGATGAAAAAGCTTCCACTGGAAAATTTGTGATCAGTCCTAAATAATACTCCGTACCCAAACTGTACTAACACTGCCTCTGCTTGACCCAAAGAGAGAAAAGCAAGCCAGGAAACCCAATTCTGTTCCTGTGATCTGTACCCCATGCTGTGAACTGGCTCTGGATGTGACAC
The DNA here is from genome assembly GCF_003342845.1 of Nothoprocta perdicaria. NCBI lineage: Eukaryota > Metazoa > Chordata > Aves > Tinamiformes > Tinamidae > Nothoprocta > Nothoprocta perdicaria. Next base: position 674,381 of record NW_020455489.1, on the reverse strand, counting down.
AGAGTGTCATTTTTTTTGGATATCTTTATGTTGGATGCCTTCACTTTGTGGTTTGGAGCTTTTTCTTTCTTACTATCAGCAACTGCTTGCATTGGACTGATATGCTGCCTTGCATGTTAGAAATGGTCTCTCACAACTTGAAAAGGCAGGTGAAATAAAAATAGGGAATAAGTTTATCAGGATACTAACTCCAAAAAGACGGGCATGTTCAGCTGGACAACMAATTAGTTCAGGTTTTACAGTGACTCTTTAAGAGACAATAGTAATTATTTCATCCTGAAAAGAGTAATAGCAGAGGGAGGCCTTCATTCTGATGCCGTAAGTAGAAATTGACCCCTTTGACTCAACTAAACCAAGGGTTTTGATTGTTTAGTCCTGTTTGTTTGTTTGCTTTGYGGATAGATTGTAAAGATCACAGGACTTCTTTGAGCCAGCTGGTCACAGCCATTGAGTCTTAAGACCCAGGCAAATGGGTGCAACAGACATCAGAGCACCATTTGTTTCTGTCAAAGGAGAAGTGAATCCCACATGAGAGGACCTTCAGGTTGACCTTGTACTGTGGTGCCCTGAACATCTCCCTGCTAGGGACCGTCTGTGTAAGGCCATTGGGACAATGTCTCTCTGGAGAGGTTGTTCCAAGTCCGGAGTGTGGAACCAACTGACTTCTTGTTCATTCTACTTCAACCTCTGACCAACATACAGTCTTTGAAGACTAGTTATTTAAATAAAGAGAGTTCATACTAAATGGGTTCTCCAGGGGTAATGCTGGCAGATAACCTCTGGGCTTCCGAGCTTCACCTCCTGCACGCCTTTCATCTGATTCCGGCATCAGAAGCATCTGATTATTGCAGCAAAACTGTAAAGTATTGCAAACATTGCTGTCTTGGGATGGCAGAAAGTTAAACAAGTCCCATGGCACAGATTCAAACTATTAACGGGGAAGTGCCACATTAGATCAAAAAGMAGCAGAGGACCACAAGCGGCCAACACAATGATCAACAACAATTGGTGTTTTAGCGGGTGCTTTGCATTCATCTACTGAAGGATCTGAACTTAGCATTAGGATTTCTTCAGTAAAACCTCCAGAGACAGTTATTTCCCATAAATTCTCCAGCAGGCATGTGGCACTTCACAAAAAGCAGTTTCAAAATTGGCAATAGCTGGAGCCCCAAATTCCCTAGACTTTAATGTGCGACYGCACAAAGTGGCAGAGAGCAGATGCTGGGTCCAGAGGCTTCTGTGGGCCAATACAAAGCAGGAGGCAAAAGATATGCATCATCCCARAAGTCTTATCAAATTATCATAATCCTCTGATCACTTAATCCTAGAGGACTCTGGAGAGCTCTAGTCCAGGCTCCTTCCCAGATCAGAGCTTATTCTGAAACAAGATGTAGTATTGTATGAATAACAAGGGCTCCCTTACCTTTTCTCATCCTGTTTTAACTCARCCACAGATCATTTTTCCCAATGTGTCATGGTCCCAAAAGTTAATTTCTATTAGAGTTCAAAATTATACCAGTCAAAGACAGGTTACTGATGTTCACTCCAAGTAGTTAGTAGTTAAGTCCAGTGACTTCAAGATCATTTTTATTCATCAGTCAGGAAGAACTCAAGTTAACTTCTGAGAAGGACATGAAGCCTAGAAGATTTCTCATACCAGTTGAGATCTGGCTTTGCAGGTTTTGCAGAAGGTGTTTTCTTTGTCTTATAAATATATTTGCCACCCAATGATTTGGTCTGTGAGCTTTCAAAGAAYTGACCTACATGTGCAGCTTAATTAAGTTTTGAAATATAGAAATCATGCAACCTTCAGAATCTAGATCTTAGACTTTTCAGTTTTAAGATTTAAATTTCAATTTTCTACTCAGTCAAGAGTTAGCCATCAGTCATGCTGAATGATCATCTAATTTGGCATGTGTAGACTCATTTTAATCTGGCAAGAACATGCTTTCCTAAGGACAATATTGTTGCACAGATCTGCATCACTCCACGTTGGGCGTGCTAGGAGGATAACCAATCTGGTTATATGCACATAGCAGTGTTACCTTAAGCCCAAAYGCATAAGAGCTTGTAGGCAGCAACCTCAGGACCACTAAGAGCTGCTGGGGACTGTCCATGTTTTCAGATCTGGACACCCAAATACATAATACCCACCAGGTACATACATGGGCTTCCCAGAAAGTTCACTCCCTATTTATACTCCTAAAAGGACTTGCTGTTTCCTTGGCTCATCCGAAAGCCAGTSTGTATCCTGGCAGCCAGCAGGTAAGAAACCTGTTTCAAGTTTCCTTTAGCTATTTGTTTAATAATTCAAGCCTAAAATCATTGGGCAGATTCACTCTGCTCAGACCCTTCTTTGCCTGCAAGATGAGCAGAGACTTGCATTTTGCAATAGAGAATCATTGCTCTATTGGCATCAACATTTTTTACTACAGCTGCCAGTTTTGATGACTTTAGGTCTTTGCTTTAATAGCTTAGAGTTCACTGTGTGCATCTCATGTTCTTGTTTATTCCTGGCTGAATTTAGCATTGAGTTGCTACAGAAGTTGTTTACTTTGTCGTTGTCGATTGAAACTAAAGGTCAAATAATCAGACCTGAGCCTGTGCACAAAACTCAGTATCTGTTTATGGTTTGTATTAATAAGAATATTTGTTTGTCCAAGGAGGCTCCACAGAGCAAATGCAAAAGGCCATATACTTGAAAACTAGGGAGAAAATAGCATTGAGTGTCCTCCAGCAGAGAGCACATGGATGAGGGAGGATACCCCCAGCAGCCCTATGTGAGACACAGCCCAACAGCTCCTTGAAAGAACCTCTTATCCCTTGGCTCCAAGGCTGATAAAGAGCAACTTCCAGTGAAGCTGAACCTCACACCATCTMGACCCAGCCTGGAGAGCTGTGGCCAGATGGCTGGGAGGCTCCAGCCATAAGGACAGCTCAAATAGCAGCCGTGAACCGAACACTGGGGCACCACAGTAGCACAGAGATAGCAACAGAAAGGTGTGGGGCAGGGGCAGCAGGCCGGGATATTTCCCCATTTCCCAAAGTTGCCGGAGTGTAGGAAGGAGGGCAGTGTCAAAATACCGTTATGGATCTCTTTGTCTTCACGCAAAGAGCAGTCTCTGGCTGCTCTGCAGACAGGGATGTGGTCAATCTTCTCTCCCCCTGAAGCATCCTCYAAAGCAGGCTGAGGGTAAGGCAACATCTGTTTGAAGGCATCTAGCTCCCTTCTCCAGCCTAAGCCTAAGTTGAGTGGCAGAGACCATATGAAAGAGACAACCAAGAGCCACAGCCAGGCTTTGACGTGTACATGCTCAACCCACCCCACAGTCCCTTATTTCCATTTTACCTCTGTTTATACCTAAGTTTGTCAGAGGAAAGCTGACCAAGACATACCTTCTTGTACTGCTATCACGCAGCCCTGTTGCGGGAGAGAAGAACCAGGCCTGCGAAWATCACTATGATACCTTGGGACTCAGTTTGCGGCCGCCAAAAGCAAGATTTGACTTGGTCAAGAAGCCTCTACTGGCTCCATAGCCATAGTCACCTTGAAAATTCATCTGCACTGAACTAGATCTTCCTGTGAATTTTCCTGGAAGACTGAGGCCAGCTCAGGGACATCTCTTGCAAGAAGAATGCTTGGAGGCTTTAAAAATAATTGCATTTGTCACAACAGCAAATAATTTTGTCTTCCAAAACCTCATGCCTCAAGTGTTTTAGATCACAGAAAGCTAACAACCAAAAAGGACAAGTATCCCAAGACTGTAAAAGTCATGGCTAGAAGGGTATATAGGGAAAGACAAACTAAAAACACACTGATGAAAAAAATCTTTGTAATTAGAGCAGTTTAAACTTAACAGTTTTTCACTACTTTGCCGCACTGGAGGAGTATCTCTTCAATGAGGTTTCAATGCCATAACTTGGCTCCTCAGGAACAGCAGAGAGCTGGTATCTCTGATTTGAAATGTCCTAGCCCTGGCAAAATGCAGTGCTGAATAGAAACCCCTGTGTTTCCTTTGAGTGTAAGGTCTCTTTGAGAGGTGTTTCTAATGCTCTCAGATTTATGCCTGGTTAGTCATCAGCAACTGGATCCCTCTGCAGCAAGGTTGTCCAAAGCGGCTGAAGTTTCCAGCCGCAATTGTTGACACTAGCCAGGGAACTGAAAATTCACTTGGATTGCTGGCAGCAGCTCAGTTCCCATCTCCCAGCAAGAAATTTGTGTCCTCATTTTCCACCCCTCTTCCTTGGGATGCAACTAGAGGCAGGGAAGGAGAAGCATCTGTAGAGACAGACAAGACAAAAGAGGGTCGTATTTTTYAGATGTTGGGACAATATTGCCCTGGAGAAAATGATTTTGTTCCATTCCTCCCCTACTGTGTCCCCTCTTCTGTAGCTTGTACCCCAGGCCCAAGACACTCCCCACCAAAGCCTCCTCCCTCTTTTTATGAGCTGGATTAAAAAAAGGGAGGCTCTGGTATTATGGAAAATTCTTTGTGGCTTTCTGTGATGCTTAGATAATGACAAAGAGAACTATATCTCCAATAATTAAGGCCCACTTGTCTCTTTAGAGTGAAGTGCAGAGATTTGTTCTCCTGCGATTTCATCGGCACTAGCCCTGGGCAAACCAATAGTTCCAAAATAAGGATTATAACAAAGCCGGAATGAAACTAATAGAATTTGAAGAAAAAAAAAAAAAAAAAGACTAATAGAATTTGAAGAAAAAAAAAAAAAAAAAGAAAGAAAAAAAAGAGTGGCAAGGTCTCATTTCCAAGTCATCTGCACAAGCATCTTTGCAGGTCCAAAAGGGGCAAGTACTACACGACTTCACTAGCATTACACGACTTCCGAATCCTTCCTATGGGGTAGGTGAGTAATTCTGAAACCCTCACCCCTGAAGCTAAGCCAAGCTGCAGCGAGTAAGTCACTCTGAAAACTCAGACCCTTTCTTTTGTTGCAGATATTCTGCAAACACATTGTAGATTAGATGCATTTATTTGCTTATTCAGTATTTTGGTACTAGTGGCTTTTATCTCGTCAATAATGCTTACTGCTTCTGTCACGAATGATTACACATTAGATATCCAGTCATTGTTTTACTCAGAGATCTAATATCACAAGTTTTCAGAAACAATATATTTCTGCYCTTTCACACAAACACATGTATTTTTGTGTGTGTCAAATTCTCAGTTCTAAGCTTTATCACTACATGTTTAACTGGAATCGTGGGGTTAAAGCAGAAATCACTCACGCATGATGCCTTGCTCATTACAGCCATCTTCACAAGGGAATGTCTCYTTGATTTCCTGTGTCAGAAGAACCTGAAAATGGCTGTGTGGGCTCAAAACCACTAAGCCCAGGATCCTATCTTGAGCTGTGGCCCAGTACCTTGTAAAAATAACACATAGAGAAATTCACCTGAATTCACCATGGCTTCTGGTAGGTTCTTGAGYAGGGATTTGCTGGCGATAGGTCATCTGGGAAGTGTTTAGCAACCTTCCTCCKTGAAGTTGTTCTGGCTGCCCTTAAACCCATGAAAACTTGTCACAAGCTATGTGACAAGGAGCCCCGCAAGACAACTATGTGTCCTGTGAGCAACCTGCTCAGGTTGTTTCTTCTGAATCTACCTTCATGAGATATTAACTTTATATCATATGCTCTAATTTTTATATTGGAAGAGATCACATGCAGTCAAACCGTAGCTCCTTTGTGAAAAGCTCTAGCTCCCTGAAGCAGTGCTATGGGACCACCTCCTCAATCGCTTGATACTCAACACCACCTCCATATCGATATGGCATCCAACAGCAGAGAGATCTATAAGTGCCTAGTTTTGCCAGAGGCAGAGGAGTCCCTAAATCAGCTTCACTGGGAAATTGAGGTGAAATGTTCAAACAAAGTGTCTGCATGACCTGCAGCAACCAGGGTGGTTCCACATCACAACCACAACATCATTCCTTGGTCCTCCCTAGGGTTCCTGGCTTCCCTTGACACAACATGTTCTTTCCGTGACTAGAAGTGGAAATCAGCAACAGGACATCTTCATGCTGAGCATCTTTCAAATATTACTTAAAGACTAAAGAACAAGTCCGGAGCTCCTAAAATCTGCAGTGACGAAGAAACAATTTGGCTATCCTTTTCACAGAGGCAGAAAGATAGAATTATATCCGAGGTAGGGAGCTAAATGCAAATAGGATAAATCTCCTCATTGGTGCAGGATACCTTCTGTTTTACATCAGAAGCAGTTTGGCCTCAATTCCTCAGAAAGCTATAAACCTACTAGGACTAAAATAACTGAGACAACCTCAATCCAGGGAGATTAGGCCTGTATTTTATAGCTAGTAGGCTGAAGTGGATACATGTTAGTATCCAATGTTGGACGGTAAAACATTCGTTGTAGAGTGCATGGGTTTAACCACTCTATTATTGTGCTTTTTTTGGAAGACTGCCTGGGAATATGCTGAAGTTAAGCAAATGGAAACTGAAATTCTGGTGCTTTTTTATTTATTAGCCACTGCTTTATGCTTWATCAAGACGTTTTCACATCAAAGAGGTGTTTCTGAAATTCAAGCAAAAGAAAAAGCAACACAGGAATATTACTCAAATCAAACTCAAAATTGTTGAGGTTCTAGGACTTCCTGATATCACCAGCAATTTCAGCAAGGACTCAGCTGACTCCTTCACCAGGACAGTGGCCAGCCACACACTTCAGCTCAAGAATCCATGTTCCTCTTGGTGGGTCTCCCATCCATTTTGTGACATCCTCTTTTCCCAGCCATAAAACCCTGCCTCCAGTCCCACCTGTCCTGCCTCAGGGGCTTGTACAGCTGGAGGAAAAGGAAGGATTCAGTCGACTGTTTGTACTTCAAAGAGCCGTTACAAGGATTTCTTAATTAACCTTACGCCCCACTTAAAAAAATGCGTAACAACGTAAAAGTGCCAGGGCTGTTCCTCATCGAAGGACAGCTGGTTTCCATAAGATGCTGTTGCTTTTTCATGTAGGAACATATGGATTGTGTTAGCATTCTGGCAAATGGCAAGAAGCTGCTAAACATTTCTATGTATCACCTCCTTTTACTGACACCATAGTAGAGGATGCTTTCTATGTCTCCGTTACCTTGGATAAGAACAAATTGCAGGTTTAATACCACAAAGTAGGGACCTTGGGCCTGCCAGAACACTTCATGGGCCCAAATGTACCCACTTCCCCTCTTGCGTCTCAAGGTGATGGAGCATGCTGCCTGTGGACCACAAATTTCCCGAGAATTTGGCACCAGGAACCAAGGAGAGAAGAGGCATCTGAAAATGAGTACATTACACTATGACTGGTGATGGCTGGGTTAAAAAAAAAAAAAAAAAAAAAAAAAGTTGGGCTTTTGGGAAACGCCATGCTTAGATTTTTGAGTCCAACATTCAATTCTCTAGGCCATGGTCTCCAGGATGCCCAACAAAATGTGTGGTATGTCCAGCTGAGGTTTGGCTACACTTTCAGGGATCATACCAGCAAAACGACCTGTTGCAACTAACCTTGACAAGGCAGAGCTTTTTTTTTTTTTTACAAATTAATAAATGAACACATTTTAATTTGAAAAAATGTGATCCAATYAATATTTAGAATCATTTTCAAAAATCTCTCTATTTGTCATTTACAGCCTCCACAGTTTTGACCTATTTTACAGGTTTCACAGCTAGCCTGAAGAGAAATTGTGTAAACAGGATCTAAAGGGCTTTTATGTTCTACTACTTTTTTTGAGAWCTCATCAAACAACAAAGGTTTTGCAGGTTACAGTTTAAAAGGAAGATGTTTGCAAGATGATTAAAGGTGTATTAGGCCGCACCTGGAGTATAGGCCACACCTACAGTATTCGGTGCAGTTCTGGGCTCCCCAGTACAAGAGGGACGTGGAGCTTCTAGAGAGGGTCCAGAGCAGAGCGATGAAGATGATTAAGGGACTGGARCATCTCTAGTATGAGGAGAGACCAAGTGAGCTGGATCTGTTTAGCCTGGAGAAGAGATCGGATCAATACGTATATATACCTGAAGGGTAAATGTAGGAAGGAAGGGGCCAAGTTCTTCTCAGTGGTRGCCAGGGACAGGACAAGGGGAAATGGGTGTAAGTTGAAACCCAGGCAGTTCCATCACCAGGTGAGGAAGAACTTCTTCCTTGTGAGGGTGCCAGAGCCCTGGCACAGGCTGCCCAGGGAGACTGGGGAGGCTCCTTCCCTGGAGATCTCCCAAACCCACCTGGATGCGACCAGGTGCCCCGTGCTCTGGGTGTCCCTGCTGGAGCAAGGGGTTGGACTAGATGATCTCTAGAGGTCCCTTCCAACCTCAACCATCCTGTGATTCTGTGATTCAGTGATTAATGTGAACTTACTGGCCTTACTTCTCACACTACTTGCTAATTCTCTGCTTCTTCCAGTACAGTTTTTCTGTTGTTTTTGTTTGTTTSTTTGTTTGTTTGATGATTATACATAAAGAAAAGGAATGAGAAAAGAAAAAGACTTCCCATATTTTTGTGATATAACACCCCAAACATTCCTGGGACACTGTCTTTGAGTGCTGCACTGCTACACACTGTGCCTACGTGAATAGAGAGGTGGATGCTCCTGCTCAACTGAAGATGTTGGGTGCCCCATGAAGCCATGCCACTGTCCTGCTTGGAATGCACTGGCACAAATTACTAAGGGAGAAAAAATATGTGGGGCTGGAGATCTGATATCTGTATCAAACTATCTTTCGCTTGCAGTAGACTGTGGGTTTCCATCCAGATTGCTATGGATGGAAACTACATCAGAAAGTCCTCATCACAATATGTTTTCTGCAAGCAGCAAAATACRAGTTAATTGACTCAAACTATGCATCCATTTCTTAACCAAGGTCTATTTCTAGGAGAATTGCAAAGGAGTGTAAATAAAGAGATTTCTATTTTTGAAGAAATTTGCAGAAAAAAGAAGGTTCTTCTTCAGCCAGACTTCACTGCACTTTTAATTACGCTTCACCTTAAGGGCTGCTCTGAGCTTTTGAAACACAAAATCCTTAATAACAATTTCAATCTTGATGCTGTCTCATGTGGTCCTTATTATTGCATGATAAAATCAACTAGGGAGTGGTACAATATATGACAAATACATGTCAGTGAGGCAAGGAGACATAGAAAACCTTCTGCCACAAATGTCTTGACATAAAACTGTTGACCTCTGTTGAGCCCTGCAGATTTACACAGAGCAGTGCTTTGGGTTCCTACACATAACTGTTTGGGATTTAGGATTTTAACAAGCTTTTTGCACAAAATGAGAACAGAATCAGACCAACAACATTTGAATACCGAATGCAGGAATTCAAAGACCACCTCCCTACAGAGTGACAGCTGGTTTCAATGTCCTAACTTCCTTGACAGGTAATCTGTCCTTCTGCTGCTCTCCAGAAGAAGGTACTTTCCAAAAGATGAACATTTTTGCTCCTGTCATGCAACTATTCCACCATTAGATGTTTGCATTTGATCGGTTGCTTGTTTAGAATGGCTTCACACCACACTTGTGACAGCCTGCAGTGCTTTGCACGTGGCAGTTTGCTCTTTTACTGCACTAGTAGTGCTGAAAGGGGAAGAGTCACCCTGCAGCTGCATATTTCTGTCCATGAAAACTATTTCTTTCATCAGACTGATTATCTAAATTGAGGTCATGGCGTAGGCGTGTTTGAGAATTATTTTGTGTGATCAAGGGCAGGGAAATTAAAAGTCAGGCCTTGCTAGATCAGCAAGCTGCGACATTGCTTCCAAAGTCAGCAGGCCACAGAAAGAAACTAGATCCATCATGCAAAGTTAAACAGAAGTGTGCTCCATTTAAGCAAGAAAAATGACTAAGTAAAACTAGAACAATGAGCAATGGAAACAAAACTTAAGACTTGCTGTGCACTCTTCAGCTTCCCACATTTTACAGCATAAAACACATACTGGTAGTGGTTTGTGAGAAACCATTGCTTTCCACCTTCTGCTGCTTATAGAAGATTTTAAATAAGATGTATTAAGAATACAATACATTGATATCAGTAGATTCAGATTCAAAGAGCTGACTGTGGCCTCCACCTCACTGAGAGCAGCCTCCCATTTGCCGTAAAATGCAGGAACCTAAAGAGTACACTTGGCTTATCAACGTACTCTTCTTGACAGGGATTATCTTGCCTTTTTATGTTCCCTTTAGATGTAGTATCTGTGCTCTGGAAGATGTCAAAGATTAGAGCAGACTGGTTGGGGTGGGCTCCCACACTTTGCAAGAGGTCTTTTTTGGATGTTTCTATAGAAGAAACCAGTTTCAGAAACTACTGAAAACAAAATATTTCAGCTACTCAGCTGTGCAATCTGACCAAAACTTCAGAGGATAATCTAGAAAAGTAGGCAAGTGGACCACTTCCAAGAGTGCAAGGAACAGGATAGTCTTGTTTTTGCAGGTAAACCTAGAACTACAATCTTTAAACAAGACCAAAAAAAGGAGGAAATGCACCATAGGTAAAACCCAAATGACATCTTATTTTCAGTGTATGCAGCAAGAGAGGTTAAAAATAACAGAAGAGGGGAACTGGTCATGGTTCTTGCTAGGTGGCTCAGCATGACTTGTTCTGCAGTGATGAAGAGGAACAAAACAGGAGGCTGATTGGTCAAAACTTACCATATATGTATCCACAGAGATCAGCTACAGAGATACCCCGGATTTATGTCCAACTTAGTGAGACAAACAGGAGCCACTCAGCAGAGAGGTACACTRAGAACATTAGTGCCCTCAGGAAGAGTCCAGCCAGGCTCAAACACCTCTACGTGACTTGACAATGCAGCAAAAAACATTCTGCCTTTTGTGGGCAAAGTCTCGATGGTCTCAACAAGATAAATTACCTAGACTCTCAAACCCCCATGATTTTCTTTTAACCTGAGTTGAAAGGGAGAGGTAATACCCACACATCCACACACAAGCCTCATCATTTCAGATTCTGCAGTATTTTTTCTTCTCTCCTGACGTCAATATAATACGTGTTTTTCTATGATTTCTTGCTCAGTTAGAATCTGAGATGGCACATACTGATCTTGACAYGTGTCCACATGCCCAATGTGGCAAGCCTTGCTCCAGCCAGTAGAACTGACTTTGACGTTGGTGATATGCTTCCAGATGTTGCTCCTTTCCTTCTATCATTCACTTTGAATGAAAAGCTTAGCCTTTTTTTCTTTTTTTTTTTTTCCTCTCTTATAGGCTTTTTAAAATGCCACATATGGTAATGAAATCGAGATTCTTTATAACCAAAAACACTATGTATAATTTCTTCTTGTCCTAACTCTGTCCAGATGCTGGTACTCTCTATGCCCATGGAAATTGAGCACTCTTTTCAGCCTCTCCGAGAACCTCAACACTCTGACTTGCAATGGAAAAACAAAAAAAAAAAGAATGGAAAGAATGCAAAGTGCCTGCATTCAGCTCATAGTATTTTATTTGCCCTGGATCTAGTGAAATTGGAACTAGAATTTTGATATAGAAAACAATAGATGCCTATTAATGGTGTTGAAATGTTATTTTTCCTAGAACAACACTCAGATTTTTCTCCTCCTCTTTCTCTGAGCAAGCAGTAGCCTCTTCATTTGGCCCAAGCAATGTTCTTCTTGTGTTGGAGAAACCCAGAGAGCCAAACAAGTGTGAGTAGAAATGAAGGACAAAGCTCAAGATTTCTTTGGAAACAAAAGAAGCCTTTCTCCAGGCTTCAGCTCCAAATATTTTGCAAGAGATAAAACCAYGAGAGGCAGTGTTGGCTCTTTCACCGTCTGAAGAGGAATGTGCTGCAAGGGGCTATCCACAGTAGCACAAGTATATCCATCTCCAAAGGTCCATATTCCCATGTCCTCCTCACAGCTACTGTGAGGAAGCAATGAACCAAATMTTTGCACAAAAAAAAAGGCTCTCGAAGTTTAGTCTTACTGATTTTTTCTAATCTTTCGGCAAAATCCTGGCATCCAGTAGTTTGTTGGGAGCTTGAGCTGGCCTCAAAGCTTTTGCCATACCTACACTGGAGAAGAGCTAACGAGGCAATCCTTCATCCTTGGCTTTAAATACATGGCTAAACTCCAAAAGTGACCGACTGTCATGATGTGTGATTCCCCAAACTGGATGATAAGTATCCACTAAATGATGGACAGGAGAGTCTATCCGGTCTGCCCTTGAGTTTGGGGATAGTTGCTGATGGTTATGTACAGTCCAGCTTACAAACATGCTATAGGGAAATTTCAGGAAGGTAGAAAGGATCACCTTTCATCCACCAAAGGCCACACAAACAAGGAGAGGAGGAATCCCTACCTGGAAAAGATAAATGGAGGAAAACAAGGGGTTATTCTCATTTCTCCCAAACAAACAAATTAAAAAGYTTATTTTCCAGGTTGATTCCCTCCTTTTGATATCCCTCCACCAAATCTGCTGGGAAAGCCTCTTCCCTGCTCTTCAAAGAGGGAGCGTGGAAAGAGTYGTGAGACGTCAGTGCGAAATACAAACCACGTGCAGGGCATGATGCAGGGACAGACCCATAACCCAAAGGAAGCTCTGATACTGCCTCTGCCCTTGGGTACATCCTTGCATGTCAAGCCCTTCCCCGGGATCGGCAGCCTATGGGCCATTTTGCTCATACTCAACTAGAGTTCATACTCTAGTTGAGCTCATACTCAACCATCAATTGTGCCTGGGGTGTTCAGGGTTTATTTTTAACCTCCTGGACAGGAAAGAGGGAGTATCTACAGTCCAGTCAAGTGCATGACTACTTCAGACCATCTTGGAACTTCAGAAGAAAAGCAGATAAAAATCACTCCTCCATGCAGGGAGTTCCCACAATGAAAAATATCTGCTGAAGACTGAGTGACTCACTTGTAGAAATAAAATTAAGCTGGGTATGCTTAAAACAGAAAGAGGAAGAAGAAGGGTAGAAATAGGAGGCAGCAATAATTGTTAATTGTTAAATAGTTAACGCTGGGTCTGTTAGGCAGGGTGAGGGGAATGATCAAAAGGGGTTTCCAAGAACCACAAATCATAAGACAGGTGACACTTAGCCAGTTTCAAAATACACTGTCTTTCTCCACAACAACATTAGTTAAGACATCACTTAGGCAGAAACCACAATCTCAAATCGTTTGAAATCCTACCTGTGATAAAAGGTAAATGCAAGAAAACAGAGAGTTTCTTTGCAGTTAACCACATTTTACTGTGTCTGGCAGACACCAAGACTCAGGCACGCACAAAKAAGATGCCATCATGAGAGATGATCACATCCGGTGCAGGAGACAATGCTGAAACAACACAGAGAGATTTGCGTGATTGCACCAAGCCCACAGTTTGTAAAAGATCTCTAAGACATCACTAAAGTTCTTCTAAGTTGCATGCAGCACTTGGGGAATACCTGCTTTGTTGCTGGAAGGGGAAATTCTCCTTCATATCCAAGAACATCAAGTTCACTGTGTACTTCAGTTAGATTGATGTCTTTGTGCTCGTATGGGGGGTTCTGGGGGAGCCTGGGGGGTCACCAAGCTCCTTTTAAATCATGACATCAAGAGTTTCATCTCAAATGTCTCCTGAACAGTCAGTGTCTCCCCATTCCAAACATCTTTCAGGTAGCCCTCTGTGGTCAAACAGGTCTTTGGCTAGAAGTGGTTGTGGCAAAATCTGGGGACAAAGTAGACTGTCACCCAAAGTAGACTTTCTACTAGGAGAAGGAGAAAGGAATTTGCTTAATGCTTCTCTTTGCTAGTATTAATAGTTGATAAAATGTCTGGATAAATGATTCCTAGGTTTTAAAATTCCTATTTTCCAGTGGCTTTTATATTACCGTTACAAACTATGTTTCACTTGCACAGACTTTGATGCATCCATTACCAAGCAAAAAAGCAAAACTGATTTTTGTTTCTTTTATAATACGATACCTTGAAGTAAAACTAGAGAATTGTCTTTATGGTTCAGAAAAAAAAAAAAAAGTACACTTGGAGTCTGTGCTGAATTTTCTCAACAGCAGAATGGATTTTCCCAGATTCACACCCATTTTTTTTCAGGTTTTCTATGGCCTTTTTTTTATATCTATATCATTCAATATCCAGAGTCTGCCCTGTTTTTTCTCAGTCTTCCATATATTTACTCTCATTTACAAATGTGCTTACAGCTAGAAACCTGATGTTAAAAGTGAACTTGAAAAGTTCCACCTCTCCTTGCTCTCACCAACTGAACATTCATTACATACTACAAAAAAAGAGCTCCCTTCCCAGGTCTTATTTAAATGAAAAGATGGTACAAAATGGTATTTTAAGGGAAAAACAAGGGCTCTTACCATTAGTACATATATTTTCTCTCTTGACATAACTGTACCTAGGCTAAGTTCCTCCTAGATACTCAGAAACTACAAGTGCAGAATTATTGRTATTTGCAAACAAACATCTAATTATAGCCTCCTTTTGCTCCATGCAAAGGTCATGACAGACTGTACCTCTCACCTGTCACAAAGTTACGACTCTAAATCTAGAGTAGACTGTAAGACACCAACTTGCTGCAGAAACCCATGCTAGAAAAGCGGGATGCCAGCTTGGGAAATTTCCTCACCAAAAAAAACCTGAAGAGCAGCCATATGATTCTCCCCAACAGCTGTGAGTGTGCTTTTCCTCTATTAATATTGTCTAAGCTGGATTCAAGGCAATTGATTTGTTTTCCAATAACAAGTGGCTTCGCTGGGAGCTGATAATTGCTGTGTGGTCTTTATCCCAGAAATCCCAAACCATGAGCTGCGGACCCTTCATTACAGATGCGACCTACATTGGCATAATCCCTAATGCTGCTAACTCATCAGGCTTCACCAAAATTCCCAAACTTCAGTACTCTGCTGATAAGGAATTTGGCTTCAAATGGCCCAATTCT